>NC_060074.1:40420833-40723863 GCF_922984935.1 Meles meles | reverse complement strand
CCTCCTGGAGATGCGTAGGCGGGGGTCCCACCTGAGTCAGTGCCCAGGCTGCAGTCCCGGTCATGGCACTAGGCTCTTCCTTGTCTTCCTTGTTCAGGATCTCAGAGAGCCACATTGGTCCCATTCTTGGGTAAGAAAACTGAGGCTTGAGGAGGCCCAGGGACCTGTTCACAGCTGGGAATTGGTGGCTCTGATTTTGAATCCCGATTCATCTGACACCAAAACCTGAGGTTTATAGTACTGGTGATGGAGAGTGACCTCACTGGTGTCATGTCCTATTAGGGGACGGTTTTAATTCTGAAAATATTCTCATTCATTCTTTCAACCCTTAAATGTTAAGCACCTCTGAATGCCAGCACTTGGCACTGCGGACACAAGATAAATAAGACCGATCCCTACCCTGGCCCCGGCTGTTCCATGCAGTAGAGATCAGCTGTGCCTCACTCCACAGACCCCTGATCTGGGCCTCTGCCCACCCTCCCCCACCCCGCCCTTTCTGCATTTACTGGCATATTGATAATGCCACTGCGCTGAGCTACATTGATGTGGGGGTCTCCATGCCTGCCCTTGAGAGGCTGAGACACCTGCTAGTGGGTCTTGGGATCCCTCTGGTCCTTCCTCTGTGGTCCCCAGCGCCCCATCCCCCACTCCCAACAGACCTCAGGCAGGGCGGCGGGTACCTGGTGATGCCGATGGTGGTGCTGATGGCGCTCATGGGGCAGACAGGGGGCTGATGAAAAGGATGGGGTGATGCAAGTCCAGACCCCAACGAAGGGACAGAACAGGCAGAGAGGAAGAGGGTGCATGCCGCGAGGTGTTGCTCAGTGACCTTCCACCTGCCGAATCCAGCAAGGCCCAGCTACTGCTGGCCCATTTCCGCAGCCAGCTCAGGGGAAGGCAGCAGGTGGGTGGGGGGGTTTGCTCCTTTCCAGCCGGGATCTGGCCATGGCCTCTTGGCCCCAGCAGCCCCCGAAGCAGCTGCACAGGTCCCGACAGATAGGGCGAACCCAGCTCTCCTGGCTCAGGGGACCCATCGGCAGGGGACCACGGGGTGCAGAGCAGCAGGTACCTGGGTTGCAGCCCCTCCCTCAGGGCTCTCAGGCGGGGCGGAGGCAGAGCCATGGACCAAGGCAGGCTGTGCAGAAAGGGATGCCAGAGTGGGCTGGTGTGGGCAGGCTGACACAGGGTTTCTGGGTTTGGGGTCAGACCCATTCAAATCCAGGCCCACTGCTGACAGGCTAGGCAGCTCCCTGCTTCTTGATCTCTCGGAGTCTCTGCTTCATCACTGTCTTGACACATGGGATGATTATGCGATCTACTTGGTGGTAGTGAATTTTGTAACAATTCTGCAAGTTGGAGGCTCAGCAAAATGCCTGGCATGGAGGAGGCACTCTGGAGATGTCCCTGACTTCACTCTTGTGGCCTTTGCTGGCTCCTGCGGGCTGTGCCAGCCCCCAGGTGCTCCCGACTGGGGAAGGGGCTGGGCTGGGGACTCGCCCCTACTGGGCCTCTTGGCAGGCAGGCTGGGCTGGGCTGGCTGGGCTCCAATGGCCCACCTCCCTGCCCCTTCCCTGTGCCCGGTGGCCCAGCCCTCTGTTGCCTCCACCTCCTGGCATCCCCCTGCGCCCTCTCCACAGGCTGGTGAGGGCTCTGACGTGTGAAATAAAAAGGGATTTTAATTACCTCTCAGCAAAACAGCAATTAGAGAGCATCACAGCCCAACAGCAGTCCCCTCCTCCACTGCCCCTGCCACATCTTTCTCCCTTTTTCTCCAGCCCCCATCCTGGCTCTGATGCAGGATGGCATAGGAAATCCTCTAATTCAGCTCAGGACCCCTGTGTGCCAGGTCTGGGACATGAGTTGGGGACAGGGTCGGGGTGGGGCAAAGAACTGTACAGGGAAGCCCCCCAAGGCTAGGGGCTGGTCACTCAGGTGGGGCCTTTCTGTGTATCTGCATCTTGGAGACAGCCAGTGCCCGTATCTTTGGGGTCTGTCTGTACTCCGGTACATGTCTGTCCCTGTATGTGTGTGTGTGTGTGGCCGTGTGTGTGACCGCTCATGTGTGCAAGTAAGCGTGTCAGCACTCCGGGGCTGTGCAGCCCACAGGATGAGCCCTCTGCCCTGGGGAAGCAGGCACAGTTTTCAACAGGCTTTTAAAATAATTGCCCGTGACCCTGAGCCACAGCTCTCTGTCCAGGGGCTGCCCCCCACCCCCCACCCCCAGGCCTCTGCAGCCCCAGGGGTAACTTCTTGGTCCATCTGCACAGCCTACAGCACCTGGGCTGTATTTGGGGAGGGGGCCGGGGAGGGCGGGGTGGGGTGTGCCCACAGGTGGCCTGAGGCTGGGGGCGGGGGGGGGGGTGCGGTGGGTGGCTGATTGAAGAGGTAATTGCAGGCAGCAGGCCCTAGCTAATGCATGTTATGATTAAGCCCCATTACCGAGGGAGGCCGCTCAAGCATGGGGGCGGGGGCGGGGGGTGGGGAGGCTGATTCTGGGGGGGCCTGCGACGAGGCTGACTGATAGTCTTTCTCGGTGGGTGGGGGGAACAGGCTGCCACTGCCGCCTCTGCAGTCCCCTCCCCCTCCAGAGCTGTCACCCAAGGGGAGCCTGCCCAGCTGGGAGGGGACAGCCAGAATTTAGAGGTGGGGAGGCACTTCCAACACACACACTCCACCCTGGGCCAAGGTCTGAAAGCCCCCATTCTGTGCTCTAAGGGGGACCTAACCTGCTCGGCTGAGCAGCAATTTCCTGGCCATTAATCTTGGGGTTCCTGTGGCTGTCGGGGCCCCCTGGCAACCATAAGTCTCAGTGCCAGGGGATATCATGTTATTGGGTCGCAGAAGCCAGAATGGCTGCAATTAGGGGGCTGACATCAAGAGACCCCAGACCCATTCCATCTCACTGGGTGCCGTACGTGCCAATCAGGCGCTTCTCCTGCCCATTGGCTGAAGATGCGCCTGTAGCCCGATCCCCTGATGCCAGGGCAACCGTAGGTTTACCTGTCCCTGGGGAACGGGCCTCAGAACCTTTCATTTCACAGAAACCCAGAGAAGTTACTCACTTTCCCAAGAACACACAGTAAAGAGGGGTGGGGAATCAGACCCCGTGTTAACCTGGTATCCTAGCTTGGCTGCTTATCAGCTGGGCGACTTTGTGTCACTAAACTTCCCAGGGCCTCAGTTTCTGCCTCTGACAGATGTGGATAATAGTAGCATCTACTCCTAGAATTGTTGTGAGGATTTAAATGAGACAAATGAGCACTTAAAGCCCAAAATCTTTTCCAGAAGTCAGCTACTAGTATTTTCTAGCCTGGACTTTGCTCTTTGACCTGTATCCTCTGCTGTAGGCAGAATTCTAAGATGTCCCCCAAGATTCCTGGCCCCTGGTATACACACACACACACTTCCCGTTTTTGTTCAATCAAACACAAATCTGGGGACCGTTGTGAAAGGATTTTGTAGTTGTAATTAAGATTCTGAATTAGTTGAACTTAAGATAGGCGGGTTTATTAGACCTAATTACTTGGGCCCTTTAAAAGCAGTTTCTCTGGCTGGTCGATGAGAGGAAGACAGGTTCAAAGCACGACACGGATTCAGTGCCAAGGAGGCTGTGCATGGATGACTCTGGAGCTGGAAGGGCCACCAGGCAAGGGGTGCAGGTGACTTCCAGTTGCTGAGGGCAGCTCCTGGTTGCCAGCCAAGGAAGAACCGACACCTTGATTCCGCACCGAAGGAACTGGATTCCGGCCCAACCAGTGGGCTTGGGAGAGAAGCCTGAGCCCCAGGGAGAGGACCCAGCCCCCACGCACCCTGACTTCAGCCCCGTGAGGCCCTCAGCAGGGAGCCCAGCCCTGTGCAGCCCAGAATTCTGACCCCCAGAAGCTGAGATCATAAATTTGCTGTTTTAAGTTGCTGCATTTGTGGAAATTTGTTACACGGCAGTAGAACTCTAATAAGCCTCTTTGGTAGTTCTGAGGGCAGGTTGGGGGACATCCTGCCTGGAGCGGAGCTGGGTGCTGGGCAGAGGGCAGCCCCGGGAGAGGCCAGCACTCTCAGCTGTGTGGGTGATCATGGCTGCTGGCACTTCTGGGAGTGGGGGACAGGAAGGCAGAGATTGGCAGCCAGGCTTCCTGCTTGGGGGGCCGGTGTGGGGCTGGGGCCCCTGGTATTCTTTCTTCTGGCTGTCCTCAAATCTGACCTGTTATCCGTAGGATGTCTGTGGGGGCCACTCGCTGTCCGCCGCCTCAGCCCACACCCCTGGGTGGGCAGCGGTGGGTAGAGGTGGACACGGATGTTCCCAGTGATACATAGGCGTTCGATGGGATCTCTGACTCTGGCACTCTGGTCCTCTCTCCCATGGTTCCACTGCAGGGAGTCTCTGACAGTGTCCCCCTCCAAAACACATAGTCTGGAGGGAGGTTCCCCCACCAGGGCCAGGGTCCTATGCCCGGCCCCCTGAATCCCTCTGAAGCCCTCCATCTCCTCCCTGCCACAGCCCTGCTCTCCTACAAGGGGCAATTAGTGGCCTTGCCTTTAATTAGCTAAAGATCCCCTTCAGCTCCAATCACTTGAAATGATGATGGAGTGCGGGGGGAGGGGACCTCGGGCCCAGTGACCCTGTGAGGCAAGGAAGAGGCTGTTCGGGTCCTGCTGGCTTCTCTGGGCTCTGCTTGTCCCCAGCTTGCCCCTCTTCTTGCAGTCCCAGGCAACTGGCCCTGGGGATCCTGACAGGAAGTGCTCCAGACTCTGGGATCCACCTTCCTATGTGCCCCAAACACCACTGGCTTTATCTGCATCTTGCAGTAGGAGCTGAGCTCCCTGTCATGGCCTGTCTCTCAAAGAGGAAACCCAAGGGGCCTGGTTTTCAGAACTGGAGACCCACAGGCCTCGACCTCTCTGCTCTCTTTCCTCCCAGCCCCCCACTGCCACCACCAGCTTTGACTGCCAATCTGGCCTCCACCCCCAAACTGTATCATGGTCAAGGCCTTGACACTCCGGCTGGGCCAGGGCAGGATGATGGGAAAATCTGGGGTCCCTGCAGAGCTAAGGAAGAGAGAGCAGGAGAATGCCAAGTCACAAGAGAATGTCAGGCGGGGACAAATCCGTACAAGATGTACCCAGGGCAACAGACAGAAAACAACCGGGTACCTCAGACGAGGAGATCCAGAAAGAGCTCTTCCAGGTGGGGACATCTGGAAGGGAGGCCAGTGCAGGTCCCTGAGATTCGTCCTGAGGTCTCTGGGCAAAGTTACCTTGGCACGTGCCTGGTCCCCAGGGATCAGGACTTCCCACCCGACACAGTTCCTGGGCTGAGATCACAGCTGGGCCCGTGGCCATGTTGCCCTCACCTGGGTTCTGAGGGCCCAGCCTGTCCCCTACAGAGCTGTCCCTTTATCTACTAGTCCGTAGGGTATGTGCCCCTGAGACTCCGAAGGCTATGGATAGGTTTAAAGCTCAGCTTCAGGGCTTGGGAGCTGGGTGAATGGGGGCAACTTTCTTTCCTTTGCTGGGCTTTTTTGTCTACGCATCAATTGGGGCCCATGCCTGAGGCCCCCTCCTGGAGTTTTAAGGCTCGGTGTGATGCAGCGGGTAGAGGACCGGGCACAGAGTGTGGCACTTAGGGCGTGTTCCACGTGTTTTGTTACGAGGCTCCACCTGCAGCGGTGGGAGGCCCGTCCAGACAGAGGCGGGGCCTGCTCTCTTCAGCCCAGTCCATGCACCGGGTTCCAGGCTGGGCACAGAGGGGCACAAATCTCTTTTGCAAGGAGAGGCCCTCAGGTAGGGCCTGCCCAGCCACGGGGCTATTAGGGGATCCCGGAAGCTGAGAGGGAACTAGAGAAGGACAGGAGGGCCAGGGCTGAGGCTCTTGGGCTGAGGGGATGCCTAGAACAAAGGCACAGAGATGGGGGACCTGTCCCCTTAAAGAGGAGGGATGTTTAGGGGAGCATGAGCCAAGAGGCTGGAAGGGGGTCTGAGGCCAGCTGAGAACCCGGGAAACCACGAAGACAACGAGGGGTCACAGAGGGTGTGCGTGCGGCAGGAACGGGCAGGGGGCAGCAGCCCCTGGGGGAGCAAGCTGCAGGAAGGGGGAACTAAGGACCAGACCCGAGACAGGGTGGATGGGAAGGAGGGGAGGAAGTAAGGTGAGAGAGACCTGGACTGGGCCTTGATGTAGAGAGTGAGGAAGAGGGGGGAAGCTAGAGGTGAGCTGGGTGTGGAGCGCGGTGAGCCTCTGGGCCCAGGAGGGGCAGGACCCAGGGCCTGGGCAGAGATAGGAGTCATGCCATGAGCTGGGCACAGCCTCCAGGGGACAAACAGCAGCTAGAGCCAGGGAAGGCAGGGCAGGGTGGGCAGGGAAGTGAGAGGCAGGGAAGATGTCTGTGTGTTAATGCTGTCGTGTGCCTGTGGGTACACGGCACTAAACCACACATCTTGGGGTGCCTGGGTGGCTCAGTCAGTTAGGTGTCTGCCTTTGGATCAATTCATAATCCCAGGGTCCTGGGATCGATTCCCACGTCTAGCTCCCTGCTCAGAAGAGAGCCTGCTCTTCCCTCTCCCTATCCCCCCCTCGTTTTCTCTCTCTCTATCAAATAAAGGGATAAAATCTTAAAAAACAAAAAACAAAAAACACATCTGGGAGCTATTTGGCTTGGTGGGGGCTGGGGGGGTTGCTATGAGCTGACCCCAGCTATGTGAGATCTTCCCATGTCTACCAGCTGTTGTCATCTGTGCCAGGCTCTGGGTTCCACAGCTGAGTGAGGTACAGGCAGTATGGGGGGGGATCGGGAGGGGGGTGCCCAGTCCTTGTACAGTGTACCCGACCAGACAAGAGAGGCTGACATCCCAAGGAGGTTGAGTGGCAGCTGGCCAGTGTAAGAGGCGATGGGAGAAAGGTGTATCAGCAACAGTAGCAGAACAGCAAGTGCTAAGGTCCTGAGGTACACGAGAGGCAGCTAAGTTCTGGGAAATGAAACTAGATCAGAGTGACCGGAAGAAGAGAGCAGTAGGAGGTAGGGAGACAGAGCGGGAAGGGCAGAGAAGGGTGGGAAGAAGTCGCTGCCTCATGGGTACACTAGGAGTGAGGTCTATCAGGAGAGGTGGGGAGGGGCGCCGGGAGCCGGAGGCTAGTGGGGAGGCTGGGCCTGCATTCGGGGTTGGAGCGAGCACACTGGTGCTGACAGCTAGCAGAGGAGCTCAGCGAGGGGTCTGCACAGGGGAAGCTCTTGAGTCCAGTTGAGTTTGGAGAGGATATGCACCACCCTCAAGGCCCAAGTATCTGAAAGAAGGGGGTGTGGTGTCCAGCCCTCCCTAGCCCCTGCCCGGTCGGGGGCTAGCCCCCCCAGGTGCTCAGGCAGGGAAGATGGGCGGCCCCTCCCACCACCGAGTCTCCGTCCGCAACAGGGCAGAGTGAAGGCACGGGCTGGGTGCTGGGGTATGTGGGCCTCTGGGGCCCCCCAGGCCTGCTGTGGGCACCTGGCTTTCCCACAAAAGTCTGAGTCAGCACCACCGTGGCTGCCTAGAGGCTCCAGCCTTCCCCCGCCCCCTCCCCACCGCCCCAGCCACTTGGGAGAGTCATTTCATTTCTCAAATTAAAAATCCATTTTGTGCTGTGAATAATAGATGGGATGAGCACTGGGAGGCTGGGCAGAGGACAGGAAGTGGGTTGGGGGTGTTTTCCAGGACACCAAGGAGATTGCAGGATGGACTGTGGAGTGGGGTGGGAGCTGGGTGGGCAGGGTGAAGGTTGGGGGCATGTCACCCTCCATCCCAGAGCTGAGGCAGGACAAGGACCCCCTTCAGCCGCCGTGGGGCTCCTAGGCCTGCCTGTTGGAGTGGCAGGCAAATGGGCCCCTGGCCTATCCCCACTTATGTGTAAGCCAGAGGGGGTGCCGGGAAGGTTCTGGCTTCAGGTAGGCAGCCGCCTTTGGAGGGACGTGTTTAGAGCTTCGCTTGCTAAAAGGTCTACAGACATGTCACTGGTGTGAGAACTATTGTCCCAGCGAGGGGGGTTGCTTTTTGTCCCTTCCCCAGAACCCAGACCTGGTGACACCTCACCCAGGAGGGGTAGGCTGGGATCTGGCCCAGGGTCAGGGAGAAGGCTGAGTTGAGGGTTTTGGGGGCCAACCCACACCCCTCCCCTCTGCTCCCTGCACCCCTTCAGGCGTTCTCTCTCCAAGGCAGTTTTGACGGATGCTTCCCAGGCTGTCCAGCTGGGCGCCCAGTCGCCTGGCTCAGGGCTTGGCTGGGTGCTGCCGCTGTCCTGAGTCCTGTCATTCTCTTGTTCCTCAGTCAGGGGGTCACCTTGACAAGCGGGGGCGGGGTAGAGGAACATTGGAACTGGATGTCTCCAAGAGAACACAGGAGCTGCGTTCAGCTTCTCTTTCCTGAGAAGGAAGGTGCAAAGGACCTGGTCACTCTTTACTGGCAAACTGTCTAGGGGATCTAGGTCCCCCTCGTGGGCCTGATCCCCAGGCCACTCTGGTGGGCTCTGGTTACCGTGCTCAGGACTGGGGTTGTCCTGGGAGCCTCTGGGGCTGGCTGTTGCAGGGTGAGGTGCTGTACAGAGCTCGCAAGATAGAGTGAGGCAGGCAGGTAGAGAGGCCTGGCTGAGACTGGGGAGGCAGAAGACCAGATCGATGATGGCTGGGAGCATGGAAGAGGGATGGCCAGGCGGGGGTCCAGCAGCTGACCTGGGAGGGAGGAGGTGCTGAGGGCTTGGGTCCCCCACCCCCTAGTGGCTGGAACAGCAGGGTCCCCAGGGAGAAATGTTTGCCTTTGTGCCTTTCTGTCGGAAGAGCATCGGCTCCCTGAGACAATATCCATTTTTATATTTCTTGGAAATTTCACGGCATTCATTTCAGGGAAAATAAAAGCTGTCATTGCTGGAGAAATGATACCAATCAGGGCCTGAAAAGGCTGGAAAATTATCCTCCTGGAGATGGAACGTTGAGGGAAAAAATGCAGATTAAAAGCACAAAGAGCCACTTTGCCACCGCCCTGCCCTCCCCTCCTCCCTTACGGAATCGCCACATTTTACATAATTCCACCTCTCCTCCGTGGAATTAATTGGACCCAAGAAGAATGTGTGGGGCAGAGGAGGACCCTGAAATGGCTGGAAGTGGAGGCAGAGAGGACCCAGAGTGGTGCTGTACAGATGAACAGGTGGAGAGACATGGGAGGGAAGCAGAAGTGGCCACTTGGGGCCAGGCTGCTGAAAAGCCCCAGGAAGGGGACAGGGCGATGGTGCCTTTGAGCCCTTGCCTTGTGGTTTTTATGAGCTGGGGTTCCACTGCAGCCTTGGGCTGCCTCATTGTCTAGCCCAGTCAGATAGGCTAGAACGGGCAGGCCTGGGAGCACTGGTGCCCTGGGGGGCCCCCTACTGGGGACACGGGAAGAGGAGAGGATGGGGAGGATAAGACCGAGAGCAGAGACTCCAGAAACAGTAGCATTGCCCCCATGGCCAGGCCCTGTGGGGGTACAATGGTGAGCTGGGGGGCAGGTGGGCCCTGCCTCAGGGGCTGGAGGCTGTGGGAGGGAGGTCCCACATTCAGAAAGCAAGTTGTATGGGAAGGTCCCACATTCAGAGACACCCACCCCCACCCCCACCCCATCCCTAGCCTGTGACTTCCACTAGTCCATGCAGCAGGAGCCTGAGTCCTGCGCTCTGTCTGAGGACTAGGGCTGGGCTGGCAGGCACCCTCCCCCTCTCCCTCCCTCGCTCCTGGTCCCCAGCGGGGGAGGAGCTCTTGCATTACTCCTCAGTTCTTTTCTCTCTTCCTGGCCAGGGGCTTCCGGAGCAGTGGGGGCTGAGGCCGGCTGAGGTTTGGAGGAGGGGTGCAGTCTCAGCCCTGAGGACCCCACCTCGTGCAGTAGCCCCCAAGCAGGGTGAAGGCTGCCTGGCCAACCACAGCCCCAGACGCCCTCTCGGGAGGGCTGGGTAAGGGCAGGGGCTAAAGGAGGAGTGGGACCAGAAAGCCCACGTATTGAAGGCTGCTCTGGGCCAGGCGCCGTGCCAGGAGCGTCCAGGCGTATTTCAGGACACCCCATAGCCTTGCTGGGAGTCTTCCTTAGGCGGTGCACCAGTCCTGTGGGCTCCCCTGGGATAATCCACGCGCCTCCTCAGCTCCAGCTTGAGCCCTTTTCAAGGCGGGCCTGGTAGGCGGCCCCGAGGCGGGGGCATCAGATCAGAAGGGAACCCTTTCCCGGGAGTAGCAGTCGCCCTCACTCTTCCCGGGACGCATTTGTACCTGGAATCCCCGATCCCGGAGCCTGTGCCAGCCCCTTGGGAGCGGGTCCCGCAGCCGCCGTCCCCGCCCCCGAGCTGCCACCGAGCTGCCAGGTAGCCGGGATGATGGGTGGAAGAAGGAGGGGGCGCGGGGGGCGGGCGGAGGAGGGTGGAGCCGCCGGCGCGCCCCCTCCCTCGGGGCCGGCGGGCGGCGCGGCGGCAGAGGAGGTGGTGGGCGCACGGAGAGAGCTCCCGCCCGCCCGGCTCCGCTCCAGCTCCAGCTCCGGCTCCGGCCCGGGCTCGACCCGCTCAGTTCCCGCTCGGCCCGGGTGCGCACCTGCCGGGTAAGTGGCATCCGAGTCCGCTGCCATCGCGGCCACCATCGCAGCCACATCCGCCGCCGCCACTGCGCCGAGCCTCCGGGCTTTGTCTGCGTCCCCGCAGCTCCGGCTCCGGCTGCGACTGCGACTCCCGGGGCTCGGCTCTCCGGCTCCGCGGACTGCGCGGCGAGGCGCTGGAGGCGCAGCGCCGGGAGCACGGGACGCACGGGCCCAGTTCGCTTCGCGCCAGGGGTGAAACTTCGCTCAAGTTTGGGTTCCGGGGAAAACCTGTTGAAGCCGGGAGTGGCCCAGGGCAGGGGCGGAGGAGCGGAGGGACGGAGGACGGAACCCATTCCAGGTTCTTAGGGCCGTCGGGGGTTTCTTCCTGATCCCGGGCGGGTTGGAGCGCGCCGCTTGGGAAAGGGTGGGAGGCGGGTGGGCATTCTGGCCACTGATTAGGAGACGGGGCTGGGGGTGGACATCCTCGAGGACAAAGTTTGGTTCTTTAGCCCGTTTTCCTGAGCGTCTGGTTCCAGTGCGGCTTCTGGGTTGGCGTACACTCGCCCCTGACCGCACCTCCTTTCTCTGGCCTCTGGCTTCCCCCTCCCCCACCTGGTCTTGGCTGTAGCAGGTCGCAGACGAGAAAGGCAATGGGAAGAGAAAGTCTTTTATTGAGGGCCTACTGTGTGCCAGGCCCGGTGCATGGTGCTCCCCTACTTTATGTCAGGGGCCTCCCAAGTATGCGGCAGGCATCTGTGTGCAGGGAGAGAGGAGGCAGGTTAAAGGACACTACTGTGCGTGAGGGAGCTGGTGGCCATCTGAGCCTTCCCCTTGCCTCATTCTCAGAGTGGCTGAGGGAGGCCAGGCCTCAGGCTCACTCGCTGTTGGAAACACGCGGTGGCCTCCAGCCTCCGAACCTAGGCCTGCGTCCCTCCTTCTCGTGCTGGTGGGCCCCGTCGGGCCCCAGAGCCTCTCTGAACCCGTGTCTACCCTTCCGGCAGCTGCGGCCCGGGAGCCATGCGGAGACCCGCCAGGAGGCCCGCGGCCCCGTGCACCGTGTAGCTGAGATCGCCAAGGGCTGCGCAGCCGGGCCAGCGGCACCATGGAGACCCCATATTCGATGTCTGCGCACTACGACGAGTTCCAGGAGGTCAAATACGTGAGCCGGTGTGGCACGGGAGGGGCGCGCGGGGCCTCGCTGCCCCCTGGCTTCCCGCTGGCCGCGGGGCGCAGCGCCACAGGGGCCCGGGCGGGGCTGCCTCGCTGGAACCGGCGCGAGGTGTGCCTACTGTCGGGGCTGGTGTTCGCCGCCGGCCTCTGCGCCATCCTGGCCGCCATGCTGGCGCTCAAGTACCTGGGCCCGGGCGCCGCGGGCGGCGGCGGGGGCGCCTGCTCCGAGGGCTGCCCCGAGCGCAAGGCCTTCGCGCGCGCCGCGCGCTTCCTGGCCGCCAACCTGGACGCCAGCATAGACCCGTGCCAGGACTTCTACTCCTTCGCGTGCGGTGGCTGGCTGCGGCGCCACGCCATCCCCGACGACAAGCTCACTTACGGCACCATCGCGGCCATCGGCGAGCAGAACGAGGAGCGCCTGCGGCGCTTGCTTGCGCGGCCCGGGGGTGGGCCAGGCGGGGCCGCCCAGCGCAAGGTGCGGGCCTTCTTCCGCTCGTGCCTCGACATGCGCGAGATCGAGCGGCTCGGTCCACGGCCCATGCTCGAAGTCATCGAGGACTGCGGGGGCTGGGACCTGGGCGGCGCTGCTGAGCGCCCCGCGGCTGCAGCGCTCTGGGACCTCAACCGGCTGCTGTACAAGGCCCAGGGCGTGTACAGCGCTGCCGCGCTCTTCTCGCTCACGGTCAGCCTGGACGACAGGAACTCCTCGCGCTACGTCATCCGCGTGAGTGCGTCCCCCTCCCCGGTTACCCCGCCGCGGGTGGGGCGGGCCGGGACCCGGGACGTGGCGGCCCCGCACGCGCGGCCCCCGCGCAAGGAGACCGGTGCAGAAGGGGAGGGGAAGAGAGAGGAGCGCGCACCGGCAGAGCGCGGGAGGAGGGCGCAAGTAATTTCCCTCGAGTAATTACGGTGTTTAGTGGAGCCGCGGGAGCCGCAATTTGCCAGTCCTGTGGCAGGCTGTGAGAGCACAGACCGAGGGGTGTGCCGGTGGGCTGGGGCGGGCCAGAATGCCCTGGGCCCCAGCTCTCGGGTGGGGGGTAGCCCGCAAGTGCCCTTCATATGTGGGGAAGGTGAAGGCTGGCGGGAGGAAGGATGGGGGCAAGGGCTCCCGCCTCCCGCGTGTCGCCAGGCTAGGCTGGGGAGGGGTGGGGGTTTCTACCAGCTTCTCCGGATGGAGGGGTAGTGTCTTCGTGCTCCTGGGGGTTGTGTCAGTGGCTATCTGGTCCGTCCTCTGGTCAGTCTGTTTTCAGGCACCTGGCACGTTGATCTCTGATCTCTGACCTCTGACCCCATCCCTCTCCCCAGATTGACCAGGATGGGCTCACTCTGCCTGAGAGGACCCTGTACTTAGCTCAGGATGAGGAGAGTGAGAAGGTGTGGGGGCCTGGGGTGGGATGGCAGGGACGGCGTGGGGCTCCGGGAGGGTGGGACTAGGGCCTGACACTGACCCCCACCCTTGAACTGTCCCCTCTTGGTGCAGATCCTGGCAGCATACCGGGTGTTCATGGAGCGCCTGCTTAACCTGTTGGGGGCTGAGGCTGTGGAGCAGAAGGCCGCAGAGATCCTGCAGCTGGAGCAGCGGCTGGCCAACGTGAGGGAGTGGGAGGGGAAGCTGTGGACTGAGGGGCGGCTGTGGACTGAGGGGAGAGGGCCACGAGGCAGGTCTGGGTCAACACTCACCTTCACCTCCAGATCACAGTGTCAGAGTATGATGACCTCCGGCGGGATGTCAGTTCCACGTACAACAAGGTGACGCTGGGACAACTGCAGAAGATCACCCCCCATGTGAGTGCAGCCCATGCTGGGAGGTGCCGATCCTGGGGCTCCTGGGCCATCCCTTCCTCAGGGCAATGGATGGGCTCCTGTGTCCACCTTGCCTCTCCCGGACTCCCTCCCTGTCCTCTGTGGTCCCTGCCACACCCAGCCCCACTGTCCCACTGCCCGCTTGCCCCATGACAGCTGCAGTGGAAGTGGCTGCTGGACCAGATCTTCCAGGAGGACTTCTCGGAGGATGAAGAGGTGGTACTGTTGGCCACAGACTACATGCAGCAGGTGTCCCAGCTCATTCGCTCCACACCCCGCAGGTACCGCTGCCAGTTACCCAACCCTGTCTCCCTGCCACTCCAGGCCCCCTCCCCTGCACCCCACATCTGTCTGCTGGGTGAGCTTTGAATTCCTGCTTTCACTTCTGTCCAGTAGTCACTCTGGGGTGGCAGGTGAAGAGCACTGGAATAGGTAGGAGTCCAGATCCCCAGGTTCAGACGTGGCTCTCAGCAGCTCCCTGGGACCCTGGGCTGGGCTTGTGGGCTGCCCAAGCTGCAGCTTGCTCTTTCGGGGATAGTGAGGCTGAGTGAGCCCAAATCACAGAAAGGGAAACTGGGACTGTAGCCCTGCTGCCCCAGCCATCCAGGGCATAGCCTCCCTGGTGTCTGGCTTCCCTGGGGACGAGCAGAGGCCTCCCAAGGCCAGGCCTGAGGCAAACAGTCACCTTGAGCACTCCACACCAAAAGCATCTGGCACTCCACGGGAGGGGGAGCCGGAGGCGCATCTTGCTGTGTGGGGGCCCAGCCCTTTTCCCTGCCAGGGCTCAGGCCTCCCCACGTTCCATCTCCACATACCAGAATGACCCTCACTCCTGTGTGGGTGATAGGTGTCACCCCAGAGGGGTGGGGGTGCCCTTGGGTGGCCCTGACATGGGGGCATGGCTGGACACCCAGAGGTCTCGCGTGGCCCTCAGGATCCTGCACAACTACCTGGTGTGGCGTGTAGTCGTGGTCCTGAGTGAGCACCTGTCACCGCCATTCCGTGAGGCACTGCACGAGCTGGCCCGCGAGATGGAGGGCAATGACAAGCCACAGGAGCTGGCCCGTGTCTGCCTGGGCCAGGCCAACCGCCACTTTGGCATGGCACTCGGAGCCCTCTTTGTACACGAGCACTTCTCAGCTGCCAGCAAGGCCAAGGTCAGGCTGCTCTGGACCTGGGGATTGGGTGCGGGTGCTGGGCTGAGCATTAAGTCCTCCCACAGCCTCAGTCTGAGATTAGGGAGCCCCATATATCCCCATGCAACAGGGACCCAGCCTTTCTCTGGGGCTCCAGACTACTTCTCACCAGGCCACCTCCCCCAGGAAGCCTACCTGGTCTACCTACCACAGGAAGACTTCCCCCTCAGGCTCCTGCCCATCTTTCTCTGCCATGCCCAGTAGGCATGTCCTTGGGAATGCGTGGTCCTTGCTGGGGTGGTTTGCTTCTAGATTGTGAGCTTCTCGTTGGGTGCAGGGCCTCCCACCTCCGAGGTCTTGGCGCTCAGCACTAAGCTTTTAGGCCGAGGAAGTGATACTGAATTAATGGTACCCCACTTGCCAGGGGGCCCAGAGCTAAGGCCCCCGGTGTGGACCCCTGATCCCTGGCCCCGACCCTTCAGGTGCAGCAGCTTGTGGAAGACGTGAAGTACATCTTGGGCCGGCGCCTGGAGGAGCTGGACTGGATGGATGCCGAGACCAAGGCAGCTGCTCGGGCCAAGGTGCAGTGGACCCTGTCCACTGGTGTTCCACAAACACTTATTGAATGCCAGCTGTATGCCAGATGGGGGTGACCGAAGAGACAAGATGCCCCTTGTGGAGTTGGCATCAGCCGGTCTAGTCTCCTCCGTCCTTGAGCCCCACCTTGAGGCTGGCCCTAGAGCTTTCTCCCTTGGGGCGGTGGGGGCTGTCCCCTGAGGCCCTGGCCCACTCTGGCCGCCATCTTGCCCGCAGCTCCAGTACATGATGGTGATGGTGGGCTACCCGGACTTCCTGCTCAAACCCGAGGCTGTGGACAAGGAGTATGAGGTGGGTCTTTGCCTGGCCCTGCCTTGCCCAACAGGGGGTGGCTTCGGACCCTTGGTCAAGAGCCCCTGGGTGGTTCACCATCCCCATGGAGGAGGAGCCACGGCCCTTAGCTGAGGGCCCCTTGGAAGACATGGGGCCGGCTCCACACGGTCTGGCCAGGCCCCTGCCCCGCCATTGAGTGCTGCCCATCCCCCATGCAGTTTGAGGTCCACGAGAAGACCTACTTCAAGAACATCTTGAACAGCATCAGGTTCAGCATCCAGCTCTCAGTCAAGAAGATCCGGCAGGAGGTGGACAAGTCCACGTGGGTGCCTGGCCCTGAGCTGGGGGAGCCAGGGAGGGAGGTGCCGTGGGGAGAGGCTCCTTCCCAAGGCCTTGAGGCTGGTAGGGCACACGGCCTCACAGCCATGCTGGTGCAAGTGGTGGGAGAGGCATTGGGGGGTGGGGTGCTCAGCCTGGGGGAGGCACAGGGCGTGGCTACAGGCTGGGCCACGCCTTTAAGGAGGAGCCAGCTGGGAGGTGGTGGTGGGGCCTCCCTGGCTCACCCCCTCATCCCTCCACAGATGGCTGCTCCCGCCGCAGGCCCTGAATGCCTACTACCTACCCAACAAGAACCAGATGGGTAAGGGGCCCTGTCCCGCAAGGGGGCCGGCGGAGGTGGGCGGGTCTCTTGCTGACCCCGCCCTCTTTGCAGTGTTCCCCGCAGGCATTCTGCAGCCCACGCTCTATGACCCTGACTTTCCACAGTGAGTACCCAAGCTGGCACAAGCCAGAGCCGGCTCTGCAGTCTTGTCTGCCGGGTGCATGAAAGCTGCTCAGAGTGTCCTGACCCGGGCCATAGTCATGACAGCGACAGATCCTGGGTCCCCATTGTCTTACCTCAGCCTTGGGTATTTAGAAAATGTGTAGGGTTTTTTTTTTCTTTCTTTTATTTATTTTTAAAGATTTTTTAAAAAGATTTTATTTATTTGACAGAGAGAAACACAAGGAGAGAGGGAACACAAGCAGGGGGAGGAGCAGAAGGAGAAGCAGGCTCCCCACTGAGCAGGGAGCCCAATGGCAGACTGGATCCCAGGGGATCATGACCTGAGATCATGCCCTGAGATCCCTGGAATCATGACCTGAGCTGAAGGCAGATGCTTAGCTGACTGAGCCACCCAGGTGCCCTTCTTTCTTTTAAAGGTCCTGAGTTCTCCCTTACCTGGTTTGAGGCTCTTTTAGGTGTTTCAAAAGTGGAGTGAGACCCTAGTGATGAGGAAATAGGTCAAATCCCACATGAGGTGCCTGAGTTTACCTCACATTCCTCCAATCCGGTCTCTTCCCCCATCCCAGCGGTGTTAGGTGGGATTTCCTAAAAAAGCAGCTGCAAAGGTATCATTGGTCCCTTTTACATATTGTGTGAGCACCCTGAGGCATGAGTGTCCCAAGACTCTGAGGACTCCAGCATGGCCTCCCTGGGCCACCTTTGGCCTTTATGGGGGCCTCCTGGGGCCTGGGCAGCAGCACACAGCTCCCAGAGGGCGTGCGAGGCTGGAGCCTGAAGCTGCTGCCGTGGGCCCAGGTCTCTGAACTATGGGGGCATTGGCACCATCATCGGACATGAGCTGACCCATGGCTACGACGACTGGGGTGAGGCCCGCGGAGGCTGCAGGGGATGTTGTGGGAGGGGAAGGACAGGTGGTGGGGGCAGGACAGTGATGGGCTGGGTGGGGGAGGGGGTTCTGGGGCTGAGAGTCGATGCCACCCCTCTGCCCATGGCCCACAGGGGGCCAGTATGACCGCTCGGGCAACCTGCTGCACTGGTGGACAGAGGCCTCCTACAGCCGCTTCTTGCGCAAGGCCGAGTGCATCGTCCATCTGTACGACAATTTCACGGTCTACAACCAGCGGGTGAGAGCCCCCTGCTGCCCCTGAGGCCCAGCTGGGCACAGATGAGCATGCACATCTGCGTGCACACACGTGTGCCAGGTCCCCGTGCACATGCCTGGGGTCTGCATGGACATTCACTCAGGCATGTGAACAAGTTCACATGGACTCATGGGACATGAGGTGCAAAGGGGTCAGAGCCCCATCGAAACCCTCTGGGAAAGGGAGAGAGAGTGGGGGCCAGGGCCTAGGGCAGCAAGGCCTGAAGAGGGTCAGTGCGCCGCAGACAGCCCCTGGCCTCTTCCCTTCTTGGCAGGTGAACGGGAAGCACACCCTTGGTGAGAACATCGCAGACATGGGTGGCCTCAAACTGGCCTATTATGTGAGCTGCCCCTGCCTGGCCCTTCATTCCCCCAGGGAGAGGGTGGGGGCTGATGAGGACTTAGCTAGGGACATAGGGACCCCTGCCTCCCCTCCGCAGGGAGCTCTGGACTGGGAGGGGCGGGGCCTGTGACTTGCACAAGGTCCACTGGAAAAGAAGAGACCCCCAGGCTGTCTGCAGAGAGAGCAAGGAGGGCTGCCTGGAGGAGGCAAGGACTGCCAGGGGTTAGCCCTCCCAGGAAGGAGCACAGCTCAGGGAAGGTGGAAGGCAGGGAACCTGGGACTCTGGACTGTGGACAGTAGGAGGAACAGGGGCTGGGAAGGGGCTGACTGGGTGGAGGGTGAGTCTTTCTCCACGCGGGGGCCACTGCAGCTCCACACTGTCACCCCCAGGCCTATCAGAAGTGGGTACGGGAGCACGGCCCGGAGCACCCACTGCACCGGCTCAAGTACACACACAACCAGCTATTCTTCATTGCCTTTGCCCAGGTGGGGCCTGGTGGGGACCGGGTGGGCACTGGGCAGGGGCGGGGACGTAGCTCTCAGCCTGTCTCCCACCAGCCAGGCGGAGATGATGGCCCTGTGGGTTCGGAGAAGGGGGTAAGGCCCAGTGTGCTGGGGGGAAGGCTGGCAGGCTCTGCTCAGCAGACCCCTCGGCTTCATCTTCCTTTCTCCTCCCCTCCCCGACCCCGGGGCCCAGAACTGGTGCATCAAGCGACGGTCACAGTCCATCTACCTGCAGGTGCTGACGGACAAGCATGCCCCTGAGCACTACAGGTGCGCCCATCTGCTCGCGCTGGGGCTCCCCTCCCTGTGTCTATGGTGGGAGCAGGCGGGAAGGGGGATGGGCAGCTGGGGGGTCGGGGCCCCCGGGGACCCTCTCCAGGTGGGTGCGTCTCTTCTCTTGCCCCAGGGTACTGGGTAGCGTGTCCCAGTTTGAGGAGTTCGGTCGGGCCTTCCACTGCCCTAAGGACTCGCCCATGAACCCAGCCCACAAGTGCTCCGTGTGGTGAGCCTGGCCGTCCGCCCGCCCTCACCACCCGCCCTGCATGAGTCGCCTCCCTGCTGGCTGCCGGGGCAGGCATGGACCCGGCGCCAGCCTGCTGTGGGCGCCATCTGCCTTCTCAGCCCCTCTGGGACTTGGCCTTCTTGCTGTCCCTCGCTTCAGGAGGGGCCTGGAGCAGGCATGACATTGGGCTCCATGAGGGCGTCGGACAGAGACGCTGGGGTCCCAACTTTGGCTCTAAGGAGCCAGCCCACCCCCCAACACCGGCCAGGCCGGATCGTACAGGCCCCACCTTCACTGTGTTCTCGATGCCCGGTCTGGTCAATAAAGTGCTGTACCGTCGCCTCGGTTCCTTCAGGGGGCCCCAGAGCAGTGGGGCTGGAGGAGTCCCTTTGTGGGGAGGCTCAGACCCTTTGCACAACAGGGACCCTGGATGAGATCTGTCTCTTCCCCCAACCAGCTGTTCCTCCCTCCCCCACAGTCCTGCCAAGGCTCCTGTCCTGTTCTGGGGGTGCCCCCAGGCCAGGCACCGAGCCAGTGGTCTGTACTCTTGTGTGACACTGGGACTCACTTCCGCTGAGTCTAGACACTGTGGGACCTTCTGCAATGACTCTTAGCCAGTCACGAGCCCAAGCCTTGGGCTCAGCATGTCCGAGAGAGGGGGACTGGGGGCCGGGGACCAGTCCGTGCAACATGAGTCACCCTCCAGTCTGGAGTGGAGGCTTCAGGGATGGGAGAGAGGAGCGGTCACGGTCAGGTGCTGAGGCTCCAGGCCTGGCCCGGGGCAGGCTGGGGAAGAGGAAGGACGGCCCCATCGTGGCAGGAGGGGGGGGTGTGCTCCTCCTCCCCCAGCACCGCTCCATGTGGCCTGTCCCCATCTCCCCCAACTCTTGCAAGCCCAGCTCCTGTCAGGCTCAGAGTACATCTGTCCCCATCTCAGCCTTGAGTGACATTTAAAAAGTTCCTGTGTCTGAGCCTCAGGCACAGCAACCTTGGGGAGTGAGAGCGCAGGTGCCTGCGCTGATGGGACCCTAGTATAAGGGGCGCTCCGTGACTCCAGGGGCGGGGGGGGGGGTCTCTACAGAGAAGAGGCAGGAGCCTCCAAGGACCCCGTGGGAACAGGCGAGCTTCCCAAGGGCTGGGCCTCTCCTTCAGGGGACTGGGGAGGCCGCAGTCCTCAGGACAGAGCTGTTCCTCAAGGGCAGAGGTGGGGCCCACCGGGACAGGGAGCCTGGTAGAGGCGCGGTGTTCAGGAACTACCTTGGTTTCCCCTCAAAACCCCTTTCCCTCTGTGGTGGGCGCGTGTATGCCAGATCCCTCAGCTGCTGGCGCACTCCAATGTGCCTCTGGCAGCTGGAGCAGAAGCAAGTTCTCTCCTTGCCACCCACCAGGCAGGGCCTGGTGTCTGGGACCCTCTGTACCCTGCGCCACATCCCAGCCATCTACCGGGGATCCTGGCGGGAATCAGAACCCCTGGGCTCAGCCCTTCTGCCTGCAGTGCCCCGGGGGCCCTCCCGGTTCCCCAGCTCCACCCAGGACAATCCCTCCTATCTCCCGTCCAGCTTGGAAGAGGTTTGGGGTGTACGGGCCCGGGGATGTGCAGCCAGGAGACCCACCAACGTCGCCTCCGCTGTGCCTCAGGACGGGGTGCAGTGAAGCCCTAGCGCCCCTGGGGATGAGTCCCTCCTCCTTCCATCTGGGCCCAGCTGAGGGGGCCAGAGGGGCTCGGGTGTGGGGTGGGGGTGGTGGTGGGCCCCTGGGAGAGGATAAAGTTTCCCGGCCTGGAGGCTGGTCCAGCAGGAAGCCAGGGAGCCCTGGGCTGCGAAGCCCCCAGGGGCGCCTCAGCCCGACAACCCTGAGCTGGGCGATAGAGATGTTGCCGCTACCTGGGGCTGCCGGGCTTCTCAAACTTCTTCAGGGAGAAGGGAGAGGGATCATCGGGTCAGAGGGACCTCAGGCGAGGCGCACCCAAGCACAGAGTCCTGGTGCGTGGACAGGGCCCGTGAAGTTCACACACAAGCCATACAACCTGGAGCCACAGTGTGGACCAGCAGGGCACGATGGTGACATTGCATGTCACCCACTGGTTCCCAAACCGCCTTTCCAGACAGACCCTGGGTGCATCCTCACCGTGGCCCAGCACCATGGACAGAGTGACCGGACAGCCCCCTCAACAGGGAAATGGAGGGGAGCACAGGGCTCGACTAAGTCACGCTCTTGCACTCAACATCGGCCCCCTCTGTGTCCTGCTCGGAACCACATACGTAGCGTCGCTGCAGGCCGTCCCTGCCAGGACCTGTCTGCCAGGCCTCGTGCTAGCAGCCGTGCTGAGGATTAGTGGACGGATTCTGCTGGGGTAGAGGAGCCAAGCGGGGTCAGCACGACTGCCCGTTTGACCTCCGTTTCCTTTGTGTTAAGTGAAGGCCACGAGTGCAGAGAAGCCCCTTTGGGTGGCCATGGTGCAGGTTGGATAGGGCTGGGCCCATCCACCCCCGATCCCCGGGGGTGTGGGCGTCCTCGGTGCACGGTTCCCTGGGATGACAGAAAGCAATCTGCAGCTAAGCATTTAAGAGCAGGGAGAGGAAGGAGGATAGCTCACAGCTGTGGGGAAGCTTCAGGGTGTCCACCTGTGTGCCCATGTGCGGAGCGCCTCCCAGTTCCTCTGGTGGTCCCCGTTCTGCCATCCCACGGCTTTGAGACCTTGAGACCAGGGGTCACTGCTGGGGGACCTGGCAAGTGAGTCTCCCTCTGGGTCCCAGGAGCATCATCAGCCAGGGGGCTGCCTGTGATGGATGGGTGCTGGTGGTGAGTCTGCCCCCCCGCGCCCTGCCCCACCAAGTCTTGCACGGCTGCTGTCTCGGCAGTGTCAGCCGGACTCCAAGTCCTCGGGAACAAGGAGGCTGGGAGTACCCGCGGGCTGGGGCACCCACTCTGTGCAGATCTGGGAAGGATTGGAAACCAGCTGGAGAGGGGTGCCTGAGCTTCCCTGCCTTGGGTCTCAGAGGGAATGTGGGTGTTGACAGCCCTGGGGTTTTGGTGGCACCCAGGAAGGGACACAGGTTGCTTGATGCCACCGAGCAGCCATAAGCCCCAGGCCTTTCTAACCAGCTCAGTGGAGCCAGATTCAAGTTTCTGCCGTCCCTGTGGCTGCTTCTGGGCTGACCCGATGTCCAGGGGCTTGTGAGGTACCGTAGAGGCATTATTTTTATTTATTTATTTTTAAAGATTTTATTTATTTATTTGACAGAGAGAGAGAACACAAGTAGGCAGGGTGTCAGGCAGAGGGAGAGGGAGAAGCAGGCTTCCCGCCAAGCAGGGAGCCCGACATGGGCCTCCATCCCAGGACCCCGGGATCATGACCCAAGGGGAAGACAGCCACTTAACTGACTGAGCCACCCGGGGTGTTCCAGATGCAATATTTTTAAATGGCTTGACTCCCCCATTTTAAAAATGTTGGGAGGCCCAGGGTCCTCCATATGCAAATACCTCTGGGGGTGGGTTCTCAGGGGGCTTAGCTTTCTCCTTGTGCCTCCTTTCCCACCGCTGGGCCCCTGTGCTGGGCAGCTCCCCTATTCCTTCCCTCTCAGAGACCACCCGCACGAGACTGGGTGGAGTCACAGACTTTATGGAAGGTTTGGGGTGCTGCAGGGGCCCTCTCTGTGCCTCCTCTCCCTGCTCTCCTGCATGCCTCCCCCTCCCCCAAACTGGCCTTAGAAACCCACTTCCTCTGGATTTGTTAAAAACAGCCATTTCCCTTCTCCCCTGCCAGCTCCAGACTGGTCAGAGGCTAAGCACGGTCTGGAGCCCAGAGACTGTCCTCGCAGGCCACCCAGCAGCAGGACAGCAGGCTGTGCCAGCCCCGTGGCCCTCCTCCCATCCCACAGCTTCTGTGGGAGGCCAGACTCCTGGAATTTGAATGGCGCATTGCTGAGCCAAGTCTGAGGACAGCATCTCCCCGGAGACATCCACCGGGTCACCCAGCATTGCCCGCAAAACTGCTGGGGATGGGGACTCCCAGATCCCGAGCCCCCTTCCCTTTGGGGGTCCCTGCTCTGTGATGGTTCCGATCACAGGCCCTTTGGTCCTCCCTGTCACCCCACGCGGGCTGCATGGGTTCACCTGAGGCCCAGGCCCCTCCAAGGGGCCCCCGCATGAGCTCATTAGGTCGGATGGGAATGAAGCGGCGCCCCGCTCTCCCACCTCAGCTGCCGCCTGCCCGGGAGGCTCTCTGGCAGCAGCTCAGGCTGATTCATTGGGCAGCAGGCAGCTCGGATCCCGGAGCCCCTGTCACATGGTGCCGTTAAGCCGCATCTCTCCTTGTCTATAGTTTGCATAAATAATAATAATAATAAAAAAAAAAACCCTCTCACCTTCCTGTGAGACCAGAACGTCGCAGGGACCACTGACAGGGATCTGCCTGGAGAGGTCCGCACATGGCCATTTCCTTCTCACCCGAGGCACCCAGGGCAGGGAGGGAGGGGAGCGCCACACTGGCTGATCAGGAGACCTGCAGACTGGTGAGCAAAGGAAGGGCAAGGACAGGGCGTCCCTCGGGGCCTGGATGCCCCCCTGGGTGAGGGTGGACAGTGGGTGGCCTCACCCTTTGAGACGGGGGAGAGGAGGGCAGCTGTTTCTTCCCTGAGGGGCGGCTTGGGAGCCTCCCAGTTTGTCCCTGGGCACTGCGCCCAGCACGCTGGCACGGCCTGGGCTTCCCCAGCGACAAGGTTACGCCAAGGGGAGCTCTGGCTGCCTGCTGTCAGCGCTTGGACTGCTGAGGCTCTGTTCGGCTAGAGTAAGGAGGTCCAGGGGCCACTTTAGATCAGAGGGTACAATTGGAAATACTGCACACCTTCCTGGAGGCCTGGGTGGGGGGAGCCCACCAGGAGGCAGAGGTTGGGGGGTGGGGAGACCTGTTTCTGGAAAGGGGGAGTGGGGGCTCACAGCATCAGATGGGAATGTCAGCCTCAAGGTCAGGACAAGGGCACATCTGGCATCCTGTCTGGGGCCTCCTGAGAGACAGCGTGTCTGTTTTTCCCCATTGAGACACATCCTGGAGCAGCCGCCTGAGCCGTGGGGGGCTGGGTGCGGGACACTCCATGAGCTGGGGCGTGAGCCCGACCAATGATGAACCCAGAGCCAAAGGGAGCTGTTTAGCCTGAGTCCTGTCTGGGAGTCCAAGCATGCCTGGTCCCCTATCTGCTTAAAGGGACCCTGGGCCTTCCAGAGTGCCCATTGTGGGCTGGGCTCCGTCATCCTTAATCCACCGCGGCCTTGCTATGACACTGAGCAGGGCCACCCTAATGTGGGAGTTAGTATGTTCGTGTTTAATGTCGAGCTCCCTGCTGGCCCCTGTACCCTGTCATTGGGGCACCCAGCCCGACATGGTCACGGGTGTCCTGGGCAAAGAGAATGAGGTGTTCAGGGAGGGATACCCCTTCCCTGTTTGCTCACTGCCAGTTCTCTGTGATGCATTAGAGTTTAGCGTGTCTGCCTAAATGGATTCATTTATGCAGTCTGGTTTTTAAACAAACAAATCCTCCAAAAACAAGTAGCTTCCCAAAGAGTCCGTACAGAAATTACAAATACGCAGATAATCCCTCCCTCCTCCGCAGCAAGCAAGCCCAGAAGTGGCAGCAAGGACACGTCCTCCCTCCTGACACGGGCTCGTCCTCACCCACGGTGCACACCTGATGAGAAACGAGTCCCAAATAACCAAAATAAACAGAGTCGAGCCAAGCTGCTGGGAAAGATTCCCCCGAGTGACTGCTGCCTTGAGGCGCTCGTCAACAGCAGCCGGAATCCTCCTGGACAGCAAGGCATTTAAAAGCGAAGCTTCCTGAACATGGAGACAAACCCCCACAATTCTTTTTCCGGTGATGTTTAAAGTTAGGTGCTTTCAACTCAGTACTTTTCTGATATTTCCCTAAGCAATGATAAATATTTGGAAAGCTCTTTTAAAGTTTCTTGCATAATAGCATGAGACAAAAAAACACCTACCACCAGGCAGACACTCAGGGCTTTTTTTTTCTGCCGCAGTAAAAATGGCAGAAACAATGAACAGAAAATGATCTGTCGACAAACCGAAAGGCATTTCTTTGTCAGAAAATACTGTTGAAAGATGTAGAGAAAACACTACCACAGATTGGAAGGGAGTGTTAGCACAAATTACCCAGTGTGGGAGGTTTGCTGCGCGGTTTCCACGTATCTCAGCTTAAGGTAACTGCTGGCTTCTGGTCTAATAATGAAATACACAAACCATTTGTGTGTGTGTGTGTGTGTGTGTGTGTGAGAGAGAGAGAGAGAGAGAGAGTCAGAAAAGGAAAGATAGAGTAGAGAAGATATGTGCTGAACAGTGAATGCCTTGTTTAACAAGAACAATTGCAAACGGCGGAAAGTGTCAGGGGACCCCCGATGGAACAGCTACCAGGGAAGGGTTTTTTAAAGGGTTCTGGATGAGGGAAAGATAGAGAGAGAGAGATAGCAGCACCTCCAAAACTCATGCACTGGTCCATCCAGTCAAACCAGGAAAGAACTAGAAGCTAGAGAGCAAAGAAAAGGCTGCAGGAACCCTCAGTGGTGTTAACTTTATAAAGTCAAGTTTGTTCTAATAGAGTGGAATCTCTATGATCCTTGGCAATAAGATTGGGTGTGACCAGGAAAACTTCCAGACCATGCAGAATGAGTGAACTTTATGAGAAAGAATTGAAAAGGGCTGTCGTGAACCCCCCTCTCTCTCTTTCCTCAGAGCCTGCCCTCCTTCTTAAAGGCTGAGGTGCTGACATTTCTTGAGGACGCAAGAGCTGTGGGTTTTAGGGACGCCGGGGTGGCTCAGTCGTTAAGCCTTCAGCTCAGGTCATGATCCCAGGGTTCTGGAATCGGGACCCACATCGGACTCCCTGCTCAGTGGGAAGCCTGCTTCTCCCTCTCCCACTCTCCCTGCTTGTGTTCCCTCTCTTGCTGTCTCTCTCTATCAAATAAATAAATAAAAATCTTAAAAAAAAAACTATCAGTTTAGGCTCCCAGGAAAACTATTGGAAAAATAGATTCACCTTTGCTGCCTCTGCCTCTCCCAGGTAAAGACATTGAAACAAATGTTTGAAAATGTTTCCACATGGGGCACCTGGGTGGCTCAGTGGATTAAGCCTCTACCTTCAGCTCAGGTCATGATCTCAGGGTCCTGGGATGGAGCCCCGCATCGCATCTGGTGCTCTGCTCAGCAGGGAGCCTGCTTCCCCCTCTCTCTGCCTGCCTCTCTGCCTACTTGTGATCTCTCTCTGTCAAATAAATAAATAAAATCTTAAAAAAAAAAAAAGAAAATGTTTCCACGGACATACCAGTTGGTGGTTAATAACGTATCTGATCCCATAAAACCTACACATTAAAACAAACAAACAGACAAACTTGGAAGCAGAAACTGTTTTTTAAAAATGTAGCTGTGATTTCCATGCCATAAAATTCACTCATTTAAAGTGTACAATTCAGTGGTTTTTAGGATATTGAAAATGATGCAACCATTACCACTGGCTCTAGAATAACCTGTTTTTTAAACCTGTAGAGTTTTATATTTTTTTAAAAATTTCATTTTTTAAAAAGTAATCTCTATCCCCCAATGTGGGATTTGAACTTATGACCACCAAATCAAGAGTTGCATACTCTACCCGCTAAGTCAGCCAGGCACCCCTAGCCCTGTAGAGTTTTATTTATTTATTTTAAAAGTTACATATATTTATTTGAGAGAGAGAGAGAGAGCAAGCATGAATGGGGTGGACGGGCAGAGAGAGAGAGAGAGAGAGGGAGAAGCAGACTCCCTGCTGAGCAGGGAGCCCGACTCCTGACTGGATCCCAGGACCCAGGGACCATGACCTGAGCTGAAGGCAGATACTTAAACTCAGGTGCCCCAACTTCTAGAGTTTTAAAATGTAGAGTTTCCTTGGGCTTTGAACCCACTTATGAAACACACACATGCAGCACCCTCACATTGGTTTGTAAGACCAAGTAATTGACAACAGGAAGACAAATACAGCATCAGGGTTTTATCAAGTCCTTGCATAACGGGTGGATGGAGTTTAAAAATGAGTATGATGGCTCAGGGAGCCTAACTAATGATGCCCTTTTTCCATCCAGCTCCGATATTTTTGTGACAGCTACTAAGGTCCAGAATTGAAATAAACTGCCCTGAGGGCCATGCTTTCAAATCGATGTTTTACAGTGCAAAATCAAGATTTTAGTAAATAAGAATTGTAACAACTCAGTATGGTGACAGATGGTAACTAGACTTACTGTGGTGGCCATTTCTTACTGTACGTATATATTGAATCACCACGTTGGATGCCTGAAACTAATACAATATTGTATGTCAATTACTCTTCAATTTTTAAAAAGATCTTAGTAAATAAGAAAGCATACTCAATCACATTGATATTTCTAGCGAGAGCAAAATGTTTTTTTGCACCTTTGCAAATGTACAAATAAATTTGTAATTTTGTAAAATTTATTTAAAAATATAGGTGATTTCACTTTCATAAATTCTTTTCAATGTTCTGCTAGCGTGGGTTAGATACTCTACAAATACATCTATATTGGAGTGAGTGCTCCCGAATATTTTTGGATGGAGGTCAGAAGTGTTTGGAGTCTGCACCTCTCCTCTGGTTTTCCAGCTCCCACCTCTACCCCCTTCCCGCAAACAAAAAAACAAAACAAAACAAAACAAAACAAAGCTCTTATCTCTAAAATAATCAGTGATATTTTCCAAGAGTCAGGTCATGTTATGCCTCTGCTCAAAACCTTCCAGTCATATACCACATTTTGGATAAAGTTCAAAATCCTCACCCACCTGCTCCCATCCTTCCTTATGTCTCAGGTTTTACCCCCTCCCCTACCCCACCCTAACTCTCTGATCCAGTTTTAGGCCTGGACTAGCACTTGCCAATTGCTGCCTCAGGGCCTTTGCACGGTTGTTCCTCCTGCATGACTCAAGCCCTCACTTCCTTATCCTCACTTCACTGCCTGCACCTGGCAGCCTCTCCCTGACCTCCTGATCTGAATTATCCACCCCAACCTCTCAGTCACAGACATCCTTCTGTGCTCCCATGTGCTAATGATTTTTTCTTTCTAGAATGTATCACTACTGGCATTACACTGTGCAATGGTTTATTTGATTATTGCTTTGTCTCTCTCAGTAGAATAGAGGCACGGGGAGGAGAGGAAATCTCCTCTCCTCACAGACCTGTGCCCAGCACCTAGATGGTCTCCCAGAGGGTATGAGGGTTGCTCCAGGACTGCCTGCTCTGCCTGCTCCTTGGGTCTCCCAGCCTGGAATGGGCACTGGGGCATGAACATCAGCAGCTAAGTGACTCGGGACAAGTCTCTCCATTCTGTGTCAGCATCTCCTTTCTGTAGTAGTACTGGGCCCCAGGAGGTGCCCATGATGGATGGTACCGCAACCCGGCCCCAGCAGTCTCCTCGTCCACCTTGCAGGGTCCCTTGCGGGGTGAGAGGAAGCCACAGTTTTCCGGGCACCCGGACATGCCCGAGTCCTCGGTCCCAAGGTGCTGTGAAGACTGAGGTCAAGAAACGTGTGTGCTGCGGGGTCTGGGTGAGTCGTGGCCCTGTGGGGGACACCTCTAGCACGGTGCCCGCCTGGTCCTCGGGCAGGGCAACCTGCCGGGCAGAGTCTGGTGGTCGGAGCACCCCCGTCCTTCCCCTGGTGTTGACGCTGGGGGATCGAGAACAGCCCACGGAGGGCCCGTGGGTGCCCCGGAAACCCGCCACCGCAGCCCTCTGGGGGCGGGGCGGCCCTCACCCAGGCGAAAGTCTGGGGGCGGGGCCCGCGCTGGAAGGGAAGGGCCTTCGGGGGCTGGGCCTAGGGCTGGGGGAAGGACAGGGGTCTGGGGGGAGGGGGCAGAGGGGGCGGGGCCCGGGGGCTCCGGGATCAGGGCGTGGCACCGACCAGCAGCCCCAGCAGCAGCGCCGCTGCCAGCAGCGGCAGCGGCAAAGGCGCACCGGCCGGGCCGCGGAGCGCGGCGTCGGTGGGGGAGGCCGAGGGCGGCAGGCCGGGGAGCGCGCCGTCGGTGGGGGAGGCCGAGGGCGGCAGGCCGCAGTCGGTGTAGGGCTCGAGGCAGGCGGCGAAGGCCATGACGTGCGCCACGAAGCTCTGCTCCTGCACGCCGTGCACCAGGTGCGCCTGCGGGCCGCGCGCGAACACCGCCACGTCCTCGCCGCCGTGAGTCTCGGAGTCAAGGGGCGCCACAGCCTGCTGCTTGTAAGTGGGGTCGTCTGGCCGGAGAGTGGGGCTTCAGGGCCGGCGGGGCGGGCGGCCTCCCCCTCCCGCGAGCTCCCCACCATGCCGGCCCCCTGCCCCCCGCCCCCCGCCCCCCAGGACCGCCCCGCCTCCCCGCGGTGCTCACTGCTCTGGCTGTCGTTGACGTTGGGCCGGGAGGTTCCCGTGAGCGCGTATTGGCCCCCGGGGCCGTTGCCGTAAAGGATGGAGGTGTAGGCCTTGTTGTCTAGGGCTATGCTGGGGGCCAGCCCTGCGGGGGGAAGGGACCTGCTGAGCACCCCCACCGCAGTGAGGGCCCCCTGCGTGCCCAGTCCAGTCTTCACAAGGCCCGACGAGGCGGTGGCTACTACCGCATTTGACAGGCGAGGAAACTGCGACTCAGAGCCATTTCTGCCATATAATCTGGGAAACAGCTCTGGCTACCGCAAATGGAGGGCCCTGCCTACCGAAAATGGAGCTCCCTCGCAGTGTGTAGCCACCAAAAGAGAAGACGTGAGAGTGGTCAGCGGTGACAAGGGTCAGGGTGTCCTGCTCCCTTGTGATCTGGCTGGCCTTGTCGATGGCGGAATCAAACATGACCGCCTCGGTCAGTGCCATATAAGCCGTGCCGTCATGATGACCGTGGTCGATGCGGCCTCCTGCAAGCAGGGCACATGGAAGGCGGACAGTCCCCAGCCGCCCTGACCAGTCCCACTCCTCTGATCTGCAAGGGGCTGCTGCTCACCCTCCACGAAGAGGTAGAAGCCACGGGGGTTCTTGCTTAGCAGGCGCACTGCCACCTCTGTCATCTCCATCAGGGACGGGTCCTGGATCCTGTTTCGGTACATCTCATACTTTGTGTCTCCCGGCTCGAAGAGGCCTGTGGGAAAGGGGGACAGTGGTGACTGGCTGGGGAGTGGGGAGAGTCCATGGCCTGAACATCTGAGTATCTGTTTGGCTTTCTGAGGACCAGGGAGGCAAGGGTGGGGAAAGTGGGGGTATCTGGGGTCATTACCCATGAGGTGTGTTACAGAGGGGTCCTGGGATGCCTGCATGAGCGCCGTGCGATTCCACACATACCGGGCACCCTGGGAGGGGCAGAACCGAGACTCAGTCCATAGCCCTCTGATCCTTGTCCCTGCTGTACCCCTTGCACCTGCAGGCCCCCATCACCTGGTACTTGGCCAGCCACTCCTGCACCAAGTTCCGCCCATCCAACCTGACTCCATTCTGTCTGGTGTCACTTGGATACTCAGGGTCTGGAGTCCCCTTGGAGAACATGTACTTTCGGCCTCCGCCCAGGATCACCTGTGGCCAAAGGATTGGGCAGGTGGGATTGGGCCCTGGCTGGCCCTTTGCTCCCTTCTCTGACAGCCCATAGCACCCTGACTAGGTCTCTGGGTACAGCCTGGACCCAGCTGTACTTTCTCCACCACCACCCCCCTTCCCCAAGCCCCTGGAGACCCTGCCAGGCCCCAGAGCTCAGGCTGTCAGTGTCCGGGACTGTGGTCCCTATGGGCACCTCGCCTCCCACCCTCGCCCTTCATGTCCCACATCAATGTCCATGTTGGAGATGAGCTGCTGGGCAATGTCCTGGCATCCCTCTTCCAACGCCTTGGTGGGCATGTCGGCGTCCGAGTACCAGTTGCGGTTCACTACATGGGCGTATGTGCCAGCTGGGGAGGCGTGCTGCACTCTTGTGGTGGTCACCACCCCAACTGACTTCCCTGTTGGGGGGCAGAGGTCAGCATGAGTCCCTGAGGTCTCTGATCCTGCCTCTGCCCATGAAGCTGGCCCCAAGCCCACCTGCTTTCTTGGCCCGCTTCATAACGGAAGTGACCTCATTGCCCCTCGTTGTGTTGCACTGGTTCAAGCGGGCGGCTGCACTCACACCAATGGTCTGGTAGTTGGCCTTGACCCCACACAGGTAGGCCGTGGCTGTACCTGCACTGTCTGGCACCTGTCTGTCCACGTTGTACGTCTGGGGACAGAGACACCCTCAGGTTCTGACACCATCAGACGCCCAAGATCCTACCCAGGCCCCAGGGCCCACCCTCACTGCCCTAGTGCCCCTAAATTCAGTCTCCAGATTTCCTGGGGCCTCCCCTCCTGCCACCGTCCCCAGCCCCACCCCCGCCCCTCTAGTGGCGGGCACCCTGAGGCCACCCAGCCTTTACCTTGGACAGAGCCAGATAAGGAAACTGGTCCATGGCCAGGGGTGTCTCAGGTCCCAGTTTGCCATTTATTTGCCCCTTTAGGATCCGAGTGGCTGTCACTGTGGGCACCCCCATCCCTAAAGGAGCATACCTTATCAGAGTTGGTCTGTGGCCACTGGCAGCTGGGGGTGCCAGGGGTGCAGGGGCCACAGGTATGGCCAGCCTTGTGCACTCACCATCCCCCAAGAAGAGAATGAGGTTCTTAGCAGCTGTCTGGATGGGCTGCAGCTTCTTCGCGGTGTCCAGGGCCTGCGCTGCCTGTTGGTTCCAGAAGGCTGGGTCCTCCTCCTCCACTGGCCAAGGGGAGAGGGGAGGCCAGGTCAGTCCTGGGGGAGGACTCTGTGTGTGGGGCAGCCAGGAGGTGCTTCTTTACCTGGGATGATGCCGAGGGCCAGCCGTGGCCTTAGGCCCAGCAGCAGCAGCAGCGCCCAGGCCCCCTGCATGCCTGTGGGGTGGCGGAAGGGCGGCAAAGCCAGGACTCCGGGCAGGCTGGAACCCCAGGAGGGCCAGAACTTGGGTACCAGCTGCAGTACAAGCCAACTGGGCTTTAGTCTGGGCAGGACTTTGTCCCTGGCTGTAAAAGGCTCCATGTCCCTCCCATTGCCCCAGGTGGCCACCCTGGCCCTGCCCCGCCCTGTGATGTGAAGTCCCGTTGCAGGAGGGAAGTGGCAGGGTGTGGCCAAGCAAGCCCAGGGGCAGGGGGCCTCGAGAGGGCAGATCTGTCCAGCACAGCAGAATCCTAGCTGTCACCCCAAGGTAGGGGAGGCATTTGGGACACATCCCCTTTTGGGGGAGGAGCGTTTGCCGTGTCCATCCCAACCCTTTGCTCACATAGTCTTGTGGGAGAACCATCACTCCTACCTTTGCCCCATGTGGTCAGTCTTCCGAAAGTCCGCTTTGGGCAGGCTCCATGTGGGCACTGGGGGAGCCTGAGCCAGGGGCCTGGGTCTGGCTTCTCAATGCTGCGAGGCCCCGAGACATGGGAAAGGAGGCATGTGGGGTGGCCGGGCTTCTGACCAGCCTTGGCGGGGGCAGGTGGGGAAGGTGTTGGCCTCAGCGCACACCCAGAGTCTGGACCTAGACTTCTTGGGCTGTGGAAAAGGCTGGGACTTTTGTGGTGACAGAGCAGATCCCTGCCTGTGTGTCCAGTTACTGGAGCCAGGCCAGCCTCATAGGGCGCATGTGCGTGCACGCACGTGTGTGTGTGTGTGTGTGTGTGGGATGGGTGGCAGGCAGGGGTGGGGCCCAGTGTACTGAGGTTGATCTCTGCTCCCTCGGACAGGCAGCTAGAACCCAGGGGTGAGTCTTTTCTCTCCAGGGCCCACGCATACCTGCAGGTGTAACTTCTGTTAGGGAGTTAAGAGGTTTCAGTAGCTAGGCTGGTTCAAAAGCCTTTCTCCAACCCCCCATTGCACCTTCTGGGCATCTATCCAAAAAAATTCAAAGCAAGGTCTGGAAGAGATATTTGCACCCGCATGTTCATAGTAGCGCTGTTCAAAGGATCCATAAGGGGCAGGCAACCCAAGTGTCCATCACCAGGTGAATGTATAACCAAGATGTGATCCATCCACGTGATGGAATGTTCGGTAGCCTTAAAAAGGGAGGGAATCCTGTCACGTGCTATGCCATGGATGAACCCTGAGGACATGATGCTAAGGGAAATAAGTCAGTCACAGAAGAAAAAGGCTGGGGGACTCTCCTTAGACTAGGTATCTGAAGCTGTCCAATGCCCAGGACTAGCTGCCAGGGGCCAGGAAGAGGGGGGTGTTCGGTGGGGACAGAGTTTCCATTTTGAAGCTGGAAACGTTCCGGAGAGCTGCTGTACAAGAGCGTGAATATGCTTCCCTGTACCAAACTAGACACAAAATGGTTATGACGGTAACTTTTATGTTGTGCTTAAAAGATTCAGAGAAGAAAAACCTTCCTCCCCACTCTGCTCACCCCAGCGGACCATGTGGCTCTGGTCTGCGCTCTGGCCTCCCGACCACCTGAGCCATGTGTTTGGTCCCCAAAACCAGGTGACTGCCCTGGCCCCCAGCGTCACCCTGCCCAGCCCCGCTCTGCTCAGGCAGACCTGCCCTTCCACCAGCTCGCCAACCACACTGACCCGGCTCTCCTCCAAATCTGGGGAGAGGTAGATATCCTTCCCAGCCTCTGACTTGTCCCCATAGCCCCTTCTGTCCCTTGTATTATCTTGCTGTGTTAAGGAAATTCTTGGCTAAAGGTCAGGGGAGACTAACTTCTGGGCAGGTCCTTCATTAATTAATTGGTTCTTTCTGTCAGGCGGCAGGTGAAAGGTTTGCTGCTCCAAGATAAGTCTTCCTTGCAGTAGATTCCCCATATCCTTTCTCAACAGGATTTTTTTTTTTTTAGAGAGGGAGGGAGATAGAGCAAGAGAGCTTCTTGTGCAAGTGGAGGGGAAGAGGCAGAGGGAGAGAGAGAATCTTAAGCGGGCTCCACCCCCCATGCCAAGCCCCATTGGTTAGGGGGGCAGTGCTCTATCTCACAACTCTGAGATCATGATCTGAGCAGAAACTAAGAGACGCTTAACCGACTGAGCCACCCAGGCGCCCTCTCCCATACCCTTTTTAACTGGAAATTTTGACTAAGTTAGAGACTCACACGCAGTTTAAGAAATAATACAGAGATCCCCTCCCTGTAGGCTGCCCAATTTCCCCCAATGGCACAAGCCATAGATTTTCAGCGATTCGGATGTGCTCCTGTTCACATGTACTCATTCCCCTGGGTATGTAGGTTCTACACTCTCTCGTCACGTGCGTGGGTTCACAAACACCACTGCTGGTGAGATGCCGAACAGCTCCAACCCCACAGACTGGAACAGATGGCTTTTTAACTGCCCCCCACCCCCGCCACACCCCTGCTCCATCTCTAGGCCCTTTCCTGCATTTCTAAAATTTGTCATTTCAAGTAAGTTACATAAATGGAATCCTGCAGTCTTTGGGGGTTGGTTGGTTTGTTTGTTTGTTTTTTTCAACTCAGCAAAATTTCCTGGAGATTCATCCCAACATATTCATTCAGGCTTTTTGGGGGGGACATGTGGTTTCATTTCTCTGGAGTACACGCCAGGAGTGCGGCTGCTGGCGCTCCTCACGGTGACACGAAGTAGTCAGCAGTTGTGATCAGCCTTGGTTTCTTGTGAATTTTGTTGTGTGCCTGCGTGGGACTGGAGGCCAAACACCTCCGTCACTGGCAGTCAAAGTCTGTTCATTCATATTCACAGCCTGCAGCCCTGACACAGCTGTGTGGGTCCACAGGGGGCACTGGGTCTGAGTCACCTGTGAGCCTGAGTCACCTGTGATGACATCGGTTGTAGTCCTTCCTCTGAGGCCCCGGATTACAAGTCAGCAGGCAGCAAGCACGTCCTGGTGTGGAGTGAGAGATAATGCCTCTGGGGTAACTGTCATCCCAGGTCAGGGGACGCCTGGCTCTGTGATGCCCGGCTCTGTGATGCCCGCGGTCTGCGTGGCCTGGTCTCACTGCTCCCTGGGAAGGAAGGGGTTGTCCTGTGGGGCCCCATCTGGAGCCCCAGCACCCTGCACTGCTGTCCTCGTTTACCACTGGAGGCTGTCCGGGCGGTGTCCCAGCCCCCTGCACGGGGCACATGTCAACCCGGTGAGGGGCAGGGTGATGGGGAGCCCACCTTCGTAGCAGCTGCTGCCAGCCCACGGAGGGATGGCTCCTTGCTGCCTCCTGCCCTCCTGATCTCCAGACGACAACACCCTCCCTCCCCCTTGGGAAATGTAGTGACAGCTCTGATCATTCACAGGAGCTGGGAACGACTGTCAATCTCCCAAAGACCACATAGTGGGGAACACTTTGGGGAAACGGAGGCATCTCTTTCTAATGGGCCAGTTTCTCTCATTTGAGCCTCCCACCAGCCCTGGAGAAATAGTAGGAGAGTCCCTACTCTGGCTGGGATGCAGGAAACAAACATGGTTGGACTTTGCCCTCTCTCTCTGCACTGGTAGACCTCCTGGGATTGCGGGGGGTGGGGGGTACCATGCCTCCTGAAGGCCTGTGGGGGTCTGGCAGGCAGGTGGGCAGGCCCAGGGGAGCAGTGGCGGTAGAGCTGTTACCTCAGCCCCACTCAGCCTCCCGGCAGTGCTTGACCTTCCCTGTATTTTTTTTTCTTTTTTCTTTTATTTTATTTATTTGGCAGACAGAGATCACAAGCAGTCAAAGAGGCAGGCGGAGAGAGAGGAGGAAGCATGCTCCCTGCTGAGCAGAGAGTTAATGCGGGGTTTGATCCCATGACTCTGGGTTCATGACCTGAGCTGAAGGCAGAGGCTTTAACCCAGTGAGCCACCCATGCACCCCACTTTCTTTCTTTTCTTTCTTTTTTTTTTTTTTTTAAGATTTATTTGGGAGAGAGGGAGCAGGCACATGCAGGGGGATGGAAGAGGGAGAGAGAAACTCAAGCACACTCTCCTCTGAGCACAGAGGCACATCTTGGGGCTCGATCTTGCGATCCTGATATCAGACCTGAGCTGAAGCCAAGAGTCAGTCGCTCAACCAGCTACACCCTCCAGGTGCCCCCGCCTTGCACTTCTCATCCCATGTCTCCCTTCTCCTGCCAGAGAACTGCCTGTGCAGTTCTGGGGCCTGGAGTGGAGGCCTGCCCATCTGCCTCTCCTTGTGGCCCAAGCAGGGGGCCATCAAGAAAAGTCCCGGGGGTGGGGGAGGGCGCCTGGAATGGAGCCCTGCATTGGCTCTCTGCTCAGCAGGGAGCCTGCCTCCCTCTCTCTCTCTGCCTTACTTCTCTGCTTGCTTGTGATTCCTCTCTCTGTCAAATAAATAAGTAAAATCTTTAAAAAAAGTCCCAGGGACTATGTACTCCTCACAGAAGTTAGCTGCATCGTAGCCTGGGGGATAGGATGGACCACGAAGGAGCACTCAGCAGAGAGCAACAGGCATGGCCAGGGTTATGGGCTCAATGAGAGAGATCTTAGAGGTCACCGGAAAAGCACTGGCAGGGGAGGGAGGAGCCCCCTGCCTCTCTTTGTACCTACGGCCCATGTGTGTCCGTGGTCCCTGTTGTGGGCCCAGAGAGACTTAGGCTCTGCCCTTGCCCAGGAGCAGATAGGCACTGATTGGAGAACGGCCCCAGGAAGAGGGGCCTTTGGAAGGAACCAGAGATAGCACAGACCTTGGGGGCATCCAGGGGGCATGGAGGGGAAAAGTTTGCTGAGACAGGTTCTGGGGCTCAGAACACAGTGCATCTAAGGCCTGAGTTCAAGCGCACAGTGGGATACACCTGGTAACCCCAGGGGTTACACTGTGCCAAGTCACTTGGGAATTTCCTCATGCTGGGAATCTTGACCTGTGTGAAGTTAAGCACCAGCTCTGTGTTTGGGGTCTGAGAGGGTTTGCAAAGCCCAAAGGAAGGCCCCAGAAGGCAACTGTTAATAGCAGGAGCCCATTACACCAGCCTTGGAAACTGAGGTTTGGGAGGGGGCATGAGCCTCTGATGCTCACAGGCCCCTGGCAGCAGCCCTCACCAAACTGACCACAAGAGGGCTCAGTGAGGGTCCTGGAGGCAAAAACCAGAAGCTGGGCAGCTACTAGTTGTTTAAAGGAGACAATTTTTTACAGTGAAAATCTCCTGAGCACCCACCATATGTAAATCATGCTGGAGGACTAGCAGAGTCCATCAGACCCAACCAGTGAGGGGCTTCCTGTCTAGAAGGTGGTGGTGGGGGGGGTTGATATATAAACTGAATTCTGTTCCTGGACACTGTCCCAGGGAAAGAATGGGGGTTCCCCTGAGCAGAGTCAGATCCCCTTGGAGAGGAGCAGGAAGTATTGGTGGCAGGGGGCGGGGCGAGGATCTGGGCAGGACAGAAGCCTGCGTGTAATGCCCATTGACAGCTCACAGGATTGGGGCTGGGCTGTGCCTCGCGGCGGGGGGGGGGGGGGTGCAGCTGGAGGGACACATGAAGAGGAGGTGCTGGTGCGGGGGTGGGGGGAGTGGGAAGCCTAGGCAGGGGCGGGTGAGGAGTCACTGGCAGAGGAAAGATGGCGAACACAGTGGAGGAAGGAAGTTGGCACATCATGTGACTTTCTGTACTTTGGCCTGAGGGATGGGCCCTCTCCTTGGTGCCCGCCCTCCCTGCTGGCTCCCTCCCTGCAGTGCCCCTCACAGCAGCCACACTCCAAATCCCTCTTCTGTGACTGTCATTGTCTGCCAGCCCCTCTCCAGTCTGCCTCCCCCAGCTCTGGCTTCTCCTACTGGACGATTTCTTCACAGAAGATGGTACAAAAAGGTGTTCGACGGATGCAGAATTAACCACATTACAGACCCCCAGGTTGTCAAAGACCAAAAAGCATGCTGGGGCCTGGGCTCATTCTCCACCACTTATAATGGTCCTTTGGTACTTAACCTCTCCAAGCCTCGATTTCCTTATCTCCGAAATGGGGAAAAGAATAGTACCGACATCCCAGGGCTGTGAGCACAGGCTGTGAGACGGATGCAGTTCTGGAGGGGGAGGGGAAACTTCTGAAAAAAGGCAGATCTTGAACATAAAACTAACTGAAAAAAAATAATAAAAATTAAAAGCGGAGTGTTTGAAAGCCAGTCGGCCGAATATCAGACAGAGTGGCTTATTCCTAGAAAGCAAGTATTTATAATTAAGGTCTATGTGGGCAAGGCCTCCTTCTGGGCCATTCCACCTACCTGTGTGGGAGGAACATCTAGGCACTGCCCCTCCACAAGGGAACTTGGGTCATATATATTCAGGGAATGCAGAAATGGGGACTGTCCACCAACAGGGTGGGAAACACCACCATACCCCTCCTCCATTTAATTCCTAGGGGCTCAGCCTGCCCCAGGCTGGGGGGCAGAAATGGGCTGGCAGAGTGGGCAGAGGCCCAGCCTCCCCACTCTGCCTGGTGGGAGCCGCCACAGGGCCAGGCTGTTGAAGGAGCCGTGGCTCAAGGTCATTCTCCTTTGGGTCATGTGGGAATGACACCTCCAAGGCTGACAGGGGCTTTGAGTACAAGGTGAGGGAACGAAAGCTTACTCCCGGAACTGCATTCAGTACTTTAACTCTGATTTTTCTATCCTAAGAACCAGGAGGACTGTCTTATTTCAACAGCAGCTTGGTTTGAAAATCTATGAAGGTGAAAATCTCCTCGAGACATTTTGCTTCACGTTCTGTCTTGCGCTTCCATTTCTGTTACTTCTTCAATATTTGGCTCAACGCTTTCCAGAACTGAGCGATGAACAATTTATGAACATTAAAGAACACAACACAATTCATGAAACTGTTTGAGTAAAACAACTTTAAGTAAAATAAATTATTAAAATGGGACTTGCCCCCTCTAAAATCGCTTTTATATATTAAAAAAAAAAAAAAAGAAGTACCACCAAACCATAAAAACTCATAAAGAGAGAAGGTTCAAAAAGATGATCTTGCAGGAAGGTTTTGAATATGTCACCTGACTCAGTTATGTGCAAATTCAAACTCATCATTCCAAGTACTTCATGTTCTCTCTCCCCAACCCCCATCTCCAGAATCTTCTTTATTGTTGTGAAAGGCAGCTTTCTCCTTCTCTTTGTCAGGGCTAGCCTCTTTCATCTGCTTCAATACCCTTCTCACCTTCATCGACCCTGAAATCTGTGACTGTGCTCATGAACTGGGACTCTGTAGTCAGTGCTCAGCGGGGGCCTGAAGTTCAGCACTCGTGCAGAGTCGCATTGCACGGGGAGGCCCATAGCCTCACCTGTGGTTCTGTGCCCCCACTGCCCCCCTGCCCCAGCTGCCTTGGCTCAGATGGGGAGCCAGCACAGCCCCTAGGGGCTCCACTGAGACAACCAGTGGGGCCTGTCCCCACTCAGACTGCCACCTGAGTATCTAAGTAGAAGGCCTTAGGCAGCACTGGAACTCACTGGGAATATGAGGCCACCTGTCAGCAGGAATTTTATCTTACTTACTGGAATGATGGACTGTTTACTATCCCTGTTGCTGAATGTACAAAAAGCCTTTTAAACCAACTGTAGATCCATTCCTGCTAAGAAAAAAGATTTTAACGGGGGGAAGTTGTTTGGGTTTTTATTCTTATCCAAGTTATACACGAATATAATTTAAATTACCAAAATGCTCTGTAAGGTTAGGTTAAAAAAACAACAACAAACAGCAGTTCCCTGTCTCCTTCCCTGCATTTTCCCATCTCTGAGGCGACTACTTTCGTCTTTTGGCTTTCTGTTGGTATTTACCACTGCTTCTAAACCATTTCTTCATTTTCCCATCATAAGCTCTATCTATTGACACAGTCTACTGATCTTCTGTTCTTGGTTGTCTAGAATCAGCCCCAAACAACCTCACACATTTACTGGATAACAGATCTGCAATCTGGGCAGGGCTTGGAGGGGACAGTGTGTGTCTGATCCATGGGGCTTCGGCTGGCTGGGACCCGGGGGACCTGCTTCCACGATGGCTCCATCACAGGGCTGAGGAGCTGGCTTCCTTCCATGAGGGCTTCTCCACGGACTCGCTTGAGCTTCCTCACAACATGGCAGCTGGATTCCAAGAGCCAGGGAGTAGAAGCTGCCAGTTCCTTAAGGCCTGGGCCTCAAAACTGGCCCAGGGTCACTTCCGCCACATTTCTGCGTCTTAGCGGCCACCGAGCCCGTCCAGATTTAAGCGGGAGGCACAGAGACTCCGTTTGTATTTATTGGTTTATTTAGCAGTTTCATTGAGGTATAATGGACAAATCGTAATTGTATATATCCAAGACGTACAGCTTGATGGTTTGATATACGGATACACTGTGCAGTGATCAAGCTTGTTAACATTATCTGTCATCTCAGAGCGATCACGTTCTTTTTGTGGTGAGTGCGCTGAAGATGGACCTGCTCTGCGGCTTTCCAGCCCACAACACCGTGTTGTTAACTACACCACCGTGTTGTGTAGTAGGAGATCCCTGGACTAGTTTATCTTACAACTGAAACTTCATCCCCAACATCTCCCCATTCTTCCTCCCTGCCTTGGCCCTGGAAAGCAGCCTTCTCCTCTGTTTTTATGCGTTTGATTCTTGTAGACTCCACACGTAAGCGAGGACATGTGGTGTTTGTCTCAAGCCGGGCCCATTTCACTCAGCAGAACGGCCTCCAGGTGCATCCACATTGCCACAACTGGCAGGATGTCCCTTCTCACAGCTGGACCATATTCCATTGTGTGTACGTAACACATTTTCTTTACCGGAGGCTGTTGCCCTGTCTCGGCCGCTGTGAGTTCTTCTTCCCACCCCCTGTGTGGTCCTAACCCACCGCACGACTCTGCCTCATGCTCTCAACTCCCAGTAGTGGCATCTGAGGCTCTCTTGTCCCCAGGGATCTGAACTCTGGCCTCTGCTGTCCCCACCCTTCATCTGCCCCGTCCATCCCTCCTGCTGTCCCCCAGGGCATTCCTCTTTGCCTCCTCTGGCAGGAGCCATTCTTGCCTGTGCCTCCAGCACCTGTCCCTGCCAGCTCTGTCCCATCTTGGATCTGCTCCCTCTCTCAGGCCCTCATCTCACCTGGATTGTCACTGCCCTTCTAGCTTGGGTTCCTGTCCTGTCCTGTGGCATCACCGCTCTGCACTCGTGGCAGCTACAGCAGGCATCTGCTGCTATGTCTCCGCGGGGGCCTAGCCTCTTCCTGGGACCTGGTCCCCAGGTTCTTGCCCATTCCTCCCAACTGCCAGGGACGACCGCAGGAGCTCCCACTCGGTACCATGACAGCTCTCTGATGGGCCAGGGCTGGGCAACCGCCCCATTCTTTCCTGGGGTCTTAGAGGTGGGAGGGTGGGCTGCAAGATACAGAAGGCAGACACTTCCAGAAGGTCACCATGGGGAAAGTGATCTACACCAGGAGAAAATGAAGCAGAGACAGAGAAGGAGCACAGGGCCACCCCAGGTGACCTGGAGGTGTGGTGCCTCCCTGTCTCCCCAAGGTGGACTTTCCTGCCCTCCTCTGGTAGTTCTGTCCAGCCTTCCTATCGGTTCCCTTCTTCCCAGAGCCACTTTGCACTGGGTTTTTTTCCTACATAATCAAAAGACAGGAGTCCTCCTGAAGCCTCAGGACCCCTCTCTCTCTGGCTCCTCCTTCCCAGGCTCCTTGTACTCCACCCTTCTCACCTTCCTGATCCCAGATTTTCAGTCCTGAGCCTTCCCAGGCTGACCCTTCCCGGGTTGTGTGCTGAGGACACCCCGCCTGAGCACCGCTCTCTCCTGCACCTCAGGGCCCCCCTGGCTTTCCCCAACCACCCCTGGTGCTGCGCTTCACAGCCTCCACTCCCCGCCCCTGCCTCTGTGCAGAGCCCCTGGGTCTGTTCTCAGCATGGAGTCTGGGGATGCTGGCCTGCGCCCTCATCTGTTCCCCCGTCTCCCCCCCCTCCCCGCCCCCGGGTGCAAGGAAAGCCTTTGCCGCCCCAGTTTGAGGGCTTTCCGCGCTCACTCCACATCTTGTGCTTGGCCTGCCACGCCCCACCCCCTGCCCAGACAGCACTGGGCCTCAGGGCCCAGGTCAGCAAACAGCCACAAGGCTGCTCCCTAAGGCTCTGTCCCCACAGGACACCCCCTCCTGCTTCACCTTCATGCTATCACCACCGCCTCTCACACTAGTGACCCTGCTCCTGCTGCGAACAGTAGCCCCAGGAACAGAGCGTTGCAGCCATTCCCTGCTCCCTGCTAAGTAAAGGTGGGAGGGAGCAGAGGCCTTCCCAGCACAGCCTTGGTTAGAAACCTTCAGTGGCTCTGCATGGCCCTCAGACAGTGCAAACTCTCTGCCCCTCTCAGAGGTGCCATGGGATCTACCTTTCCAGCATATTCTTGTGTGTCCGCTTAGCACTCTGACCTTGACCTTCACAGTTCCTGGTTAGGCAAGTAGCTTCGAGCCTCAGTTCCTTCACCCCGGTGGGGCCCACGCACACATGGTCTTCTGGCTGCTGAGCCTTCAGGGCTAGGAATACACTCTCCAGCCTCGGGACTTTGCTAGAGCCCGTCCTGCTGTGACGCTATTTGCATCTCAGCTATCTCCACCATGGCGACCTGACGTGGCCCTTTGAGGAAGACAGAGCCTTCCTGACTCCTGTCTGGGCGCAGTTTCCACTTCTGTCAAATGAAGCAGGGGTGGGCTAGGTGGCCATGGTCCCCGTGGCTCTAGCGTGGCTCAGGGTGACACCCACCTCTGCCCAAGCAAGTCCTCGCGGCCAAGTTGTGCCATGCTGACCAAGTTGGCTGGGCCTCACCAGGGCTCAGGGGGCACCTGGGCTGTAAGGACCGGGGTCCATTCTGAGTCCATGTTGCTCAAGAGGGAGCCTAGGGGCTCTGACCCACAGCCTTCCTCATGGGTGTCACTCCATAGGGGCTCTGCTCCACCCTCTACCCCCAGGCTCTGCGGGAGGCCGGCAGGGGACAGCCTCAGTGCAGAACACCAGTGCCCTTCCTCAGAGGGTGGGGCAGTATGAGGGGATGGGGACAAGGTTGAGGTGTCTTGCCCTTGGGCTCTGTTGGGTTTCCCAGGACAGGAAACACTCAGAAATCTCCTCATCCAAACACAAAACCACCAGACCCTCTCACCTATCTTCCCTTCAGGTCTCTGGTTGCAGGAGAAGGCTCTGGGGACAGGAACAGAGAGGGGTGGTGGCCTCAGGGATATCTTGGCGGTGGTGAGATGGACACCTGGAAGGCTGGCTAAGGTGTTGGAAGAGAAAGGAATGGAAGGCAGGATGGTGGCATGTCCTCCATTCCCTTCTGACACCTGGCCCAGGGCTTCCCGTGAGGGACAGAGGCAGCCACGCCATCCATCCTCCGGAGCCCGCGAGGCCCTCCTAAGAGGTACTGTACTGAATTTTTCTTTGAAGAGCATTCATTGCATCCCGATCAAATGGGCTTGTTAATACCCCCAAGGAAACAGCATGGAGGAACAAGGGCCAAGGTCTGGTTTCCACCCAGGTTTCGGGCAGTCCTTTGGGAAGCCAGCCTGTGGTTCCCTAGCTGGGTGGGAAAGGAGTGCAGGCGGGGAAGAAGTGCAGGCCAGGGTCAGGCCAGTTGGGGAGAGAGCACAGCCCAGGGGCCCTTCATCTCTGTCCCCAGGTCCCCAGGGGTGGTGCAACTGGGGGGTGCTCAGGACGATGCCAGGCAGGTGACAAGGCCAAGTTAGGGCCACCAGGCACCCCTCTGCCCCTCCTTGGCTGGGAAGGCCAGGTTGAGGGCCTTCCTTGTCTCTGGGAGGCCTAGGTCCTCTCTTTCCCCCTGTTCCTCAGTTCCGCCAGGGTACAGGATTGGCACTGGAGGGTGAGCCACCAGCTTGAACCCAGGCCTGTGGACTGGGCTATTCAGAGCTCTGGCCTGCGACCTGAGGGAGTGTCGCAGGACCCCTGCCGCCCCTCCTGAGGCTGGCAGGCAGAGGAGCTCGTGGGGGCGGGCAGACAGTCACAGGGTGATGGGTGAGCTTTGCTGTCTTGCATACTAATTACATTTCTAATCAGCCAGAACGAGGCATGGGCATCGGTATGACATGTGGCCAGCTCTGAATCATCCTGGAACTGACAGGAAGGTTCTGGAGGGTGGTGACCCCAGCTCAGCTGCGAGGGGTGCAGCCTGAGCCAGGTCCCTTGTCCTGGGTCCAAGGGGCACCCTGCTGCCCAGGCCTCCCCACAGTGCCCCACACACCAGACAGCAATTCACACTTGATTTTATTCCATGACACTGATTTGCTGAAAGTCCCCGGTTTCCTGGGCAGGGGAAGGCAGTGGGTGGCCTGGCAGAAGGGGGGCTGGCCTTCCCAGGAGGACCGGGTCCCGCTCTGCTCCGGGGAAGCATGAGCCAGGCCTCAGCCTTCCATCCAGCCCCACCCTCTCCCCTCCAGTTTGTTTAAAAACTGAGCTGCAAAAATAAAATAGAATGAGGAAATAAAAACAAAGCCCTGAGTTGTTAAAAACCAAATTAAAAATCCCCTTTGGTGTCGAAAGGTCCTATTCCTAAAAGCCGACGGGTGGGGCAGGGGTGTGGGTGGGTGTGGGCTGCGCAGGAGGCCTCAGGCCTGCAGGCCACCAGAGACACCAGCAGCTGGCTGCTCCCCATCCTGCCGGCTCAGGAGGCCCTCGGTGCCTGGCCGCTTGAGGACGGCGCTGTACTTGAGGGCAGTGGTCTCCGCCTGCAGTACCACCTCGACCAGGCTGAAGATGGTGACAACCTGTGGCAGAGCAGAGCCCAGCTTGGTGACACAAGTGCGTCATGGGGGGCCGGACCAGGGGGGTGGGAGGGGCAAGAGCTTGTGGCTGGGGCCCAGCCCTGCCACTGTCCTCTTAGCTGGGCCCCAGGTCCACTCGTCCTCCCCTCTGGGCCTCTGTCTGCCTGTCTGCAAGCAAGTACTGAGGCCATGGCCCTGGAGAGAAGTCAGGGAGCCAGACATGGCTGGGTGTGTCGTCTGGTCACAGTGAGTGCCTGGGCTCTGGGAACAAGGAACTGGGGTCTGGGGCCGGCCTTTAGAGTGTGCAGTGGGTGAAAACCACTGTATGCAACTTCTTGGGTAGGAGATCCACAGTTTTCATTAGATTCCCAAAAGGATGCCCAAAGTTAAAACTCTGCTTTAGATGGGTAGACAGAGCCCCCCTGTCTGTCCCCACGGTGGGGGGGAGTGTGGGGAATGGGGGAGGCGGCCCAGGGCAGGGAAGGCAGTATAGGAAAGCTCTGGCCCCAAGAAGTGGATATGGGTGAGCTGGGCTGGTCTCCACACATAGAGCCTGAAATCCCACAGGGGAGCCTAAGTGCTGGGGTGTGGGGAGGGGTGGGAGGAGGGCTCAGGAAGAGCTAGAGGGCAGATGGTCACACTGTGGTTTTCCGGAAAGGCTGACCCACTCCCGGGTTCTGACCTGCTGCACTGGCTCCTGGTCCATGTCTTCAGGCTCCCAGACAAGTGTGAGCTCCGGCTTCTTGCCCACCTTTTGGAAGTGGTAGGACCGCAGGGGCAGTGCCTAGGGGTCCACATAGCTGCATCTCAGGTTCTAAGCTCCCGGCGCCACCTCCTAACCTTTGATCCTGCAACCCTCCCCCCTCCACCCCCCTGGTTGGAGGCAGCCCCCTGCCTTTGCCTGCCTCCCACTGGCCTAGAACTGCCCCAAGTGCTGAATGGCAGGGGCTCAGGCACCTAAGGCTAGAGGGGTGCTGACCCCTGCGGGCACCGGGTCTGTTAGCATAGGCTGAGGGCTGGCCTGTCTGCAGCCCTAGCCCTGTCTGATGACTGACACCTGAACTTCTGTCCTGCTCAGTGAACTTGAGGACTGGAGCCCTGACGGATCCCCAGCTGGACTCCATTCTGTCTCTTCTGATTTACTGTATTAACTTCATGCTTGCTCCATTCTGTATGCTGGATTTCAGGAAATTCAAAGCCAGAGTCTGGGCCCAGGGGGTGACCCGCTAACCACAAGGGCACCAAGTACCCTTGGAAAGAACCTTGAATAAACAGCCACACAGGGCAGGACCCAAGGCAAATAGTGGTCTCTTCTGTCTCTTTAGGGGACAGAGTTTCCAGAGTGGCCATGGACCATTCTCTCTGATCTTTCCTCCCTTCACATTCCCACAAGGAATACCCCAAAGTTTGTGCACTCTGCCATCCTGCACTGGTCTGGGAGGGGCCTGTTCCCTTGAGCCTGACTCCTGGCCCGGATTTATCACCCCAGGCAGGTGTAGTGGGGTGTCCCAGTGCGGCCCATCAGGTGGGCTTGGTGCTGGTGGTGGAGGGCAGCAAGGTCAGGGACGGCACGCCCTCTGCCTCCACATGGCCAGCGTCACCACCACGGCTTGTATTCGCCAGAGCCAGTAAGGATAGCAAGGACCCCAGCCTGTGCTCCCATCCTCCATGCTTCCTGCCAGACACCGGGCAAATACGGAGGGGACCCCGGCGGAGAGCTGGGGGACACGCAGGTGTGCAGCGGACACGGCTCAGTGTGTCCATGAGGGGAGGGAGGGCTTTGCACAGAAGTGGTGGGGTCCCGGTATCCTGGAGCTGGCCTTGCCTGCCCGGAGGTCTCCAAGTCTGGCCCCAGGGGCCCATGGGGACTCACGTTACAGTAGATGCGCTTCTGCACGCCGTAGCGCAGCACTAGCACGTCGAAGGCTTGGTTCAGGACACCGAATACCATGGCTTCCGACTCCAGGGGGCCGCTTTCCTGCAGGGCAGGGCTCTAGCCAAGGTTCGGCCATGGGACGTGGCATCACCCCCAGGGCCATCCCCGGCTGCCGAAGGCCCCTGAGCTCCTTAAGAGCTCCTTGTGCACTGGTGCCCAGGAGGGGGCGGTGGGGTTGGGGCTGGGGGGGCACCAGGCTGGTGGCCTCACCTTAACCAGGACGGCAAAGAAGAGGCCGGTGCTGAGCTCCTGGACGCGCTTGGAGGCCATGCGGCGGTCATTGCAGTGGTCGGCCTGCTTCTGCAGGGCCTCGGGCTCCAGGTCGGGCAGCTCCCCACAGCCTGGGAAGAGGGCAGTTGCGGGGCTGCTGGCAGGGTGCTGTGCATGCGCTGGCCACATCTGGGTGAGGGGTGGCACAGTGCTCCCTGCCCAGGCGAGGTGGCACTGGCCTCCCCTGCTGCCCGGTTCCGGGGACTGGGAAGGTGGGTAGCCACGGTGAGGGCCCCTGGCTTTGCACAGGACTTGCAATGAGCTCTACTGCAGCTGACCCCTGGTGTGCTCTCGCGGCGGCGGCGGGGGGGGGGGGGGGGCAAGTTTCTAAGCCCAGGCTCCCCTACTGCCTGGCTGACCATCCCCTGGGGCCTCCACGGCCATGCAGTATGGCTTCGGGCCGCCAGGTGCCCACTTGGGGCCACGGCAGTCCTCCGGTGGGCACAGGCTGTGTGATTCCCCAGCTGTGCCTCTTACCAAGTGCGGCAGCCAGGAGGCGGTGCACCAGGACGTCGGTGAAGCGGCGGATGGGGGAGGTGAAGTGGGTGTAGAGTGGCACGTTGAGGGCATAGTGCCGGAATTGCGTCTGGTCCTGCAGCACCCCGGAGCAGAAGTACAGGGCCATCTGTGGGGTGGGGGAAGGGGTCTGAGAGCCGGGCTGGCCCCAGGGATTTTGGGAGCGCATGGACCCGCCAGGCCGCAGGCAGCTGACCGCGGGCCATTCCCTGTAAGGGGACCCACGGGGCGCCCATGCCCCCCCGCCACTGAAGACAAATGCGGGCCTTGCCCAGGGTTGTGCAGATCCCTTGTGGCAGCGGCACAGAGAACAGGCCAGAGAGCACCACAGCGGCCCACTCCACCTCTGTGGGCACAGGAAGTGCGGGGGAAACCTTGAGATGCCAGATGGCCTCCTCCCTCAGAGCCCTGGGCCCAGTGGGGGTAGTGGGGGGGTGGGGGATGGGGGAAGCAGACCCTGAGCTGAAATCTGAGGGCAGCTGGGGCAGAGCTTGGCTTTGCCCTGAGCCTGTTGGTGTCGGTTCAGGGGCGGTTACCGCCCTTGACAAGCAGGGAGCAGTTTCTGGTCAGCTCCACGGGAAGGGGAGGAGGGGAGGAGGCCTGGAGCCAGCCGGACAAGGGGCTGAAGGCATGCTGTGGAGGCACAAGAGGAAGCCAGGGCAGCCACAGGGCTCTGCGAGGACTCAGAGGTCACCACCGCCGCCTGGCCAGAACAGCACGTAGAAGAGAAGGCCTAGAATGCCTGGTACAGGCCTACAGGGATGTGGGAAGAGGGCGCCCAGCTCTTCCCCTGTGGTCCAGGCCTAGTCTTTGGCGGTGACCGACCTCACGCCCTCCAGCCCCTATCCCTGATCTGTGGAGGGCCATGCTGGGACCCTGGCACCTCTGGGCACCCTAGAGGCAGCCCCACGCCCACCAAGGGAGAGAGAGGCTTGCCAGCTGCCAGCCTCAGCCCTTGTCCCTGACAAGCCTTGTCCCTGGCTGCGACCCCCAGGACGCGGCGAGGAACAAGTGGACAGATTCCTCACTGATTCCTCACTGAGGCCCAAGTCACACCCTTATCTGTTCCCTTGCTCCCTTGCTGCCTGTGTGCTTGGCCAAACGGATAGCCGGCTCCGCTTACTCTGTGTGTGTCAGGCCTGGAATCCAGAGCACAGCTGGTGACAACCTGCTCAGCTCCCCGAGTCTGCCTCCCTGCCAGCTCCTGCTGGGGCCGGGGTCATATCTGGGACAAGTCACTGGGGGAGGTGGGAGCAGCCGCCATGCCAAGCCACGTCTGGGCGTTGTTCTCAGTGGTGGTGGCTCAGTTCCCCACATGAGCTGGGCTGAGCAGCACAGAGGCTCTGGTCCCCTTCTTGGCTGGGACAGGTGGGGACTGTGGCTTTCCTAGGACAGGAAAGTCCCAGGTATCCTGTTTCAGCGGATTCCTTAGGAAACTGCTGCTGCCGCTGCCAGGTCCCCTGTCCCTGTCCTAGTTCTTAGGGACACCACAGGCACTCCAGGACCCTTTGCCATCAGCTCCCCATACAAAGGCCAGCCTTGAAGGTCACTCACTGGCAGGAAAGGCCAGAAGTCCACTCTTTTTCAGGCTCTGGGTGACTCAGGAGAGGAGGGCTCCTTTCCACAGAGTTCCAGAGCTAGTTCGACTTTGGAGGTGGACAGTTCTAGACACTTCCAGACGCTGGAGGCAGGGAACAGGAGCCCGACTGGCCCTGCCTGGCACAGTCAACAGGCAGTTCCTGGGACCCTGGGGCAACCATATCTCAGAGCAACTAGAGCACAGAGTGACATCGAGTCCCCTCACCACAGGCTCACCTGCCCTCTGTGTGGCGTGCTTTAAAGGTGCTTGGTTGGGGGAGACCCTTGTGACAGGGGACAGGGTAAAGGCAGCCAGACCCAAAAGGGCCCCAGTGGCTCCATTCTGGCAGGAAATATGAATGTCAGGAAATAGACTGACTGTGGCCAGCTGAGGTGACCTGGTTCTTGTGGACTGATTGCATCCGCAGAGTGACTGAGCCCCTGAAAAATGGTCTGTCATTGCCCCCTGGCCAGGATGGAGCCCAGAGCTGGCCCCATTAGTATGTGCAGCTCCGGCTGGCCTCACAGGCCGGTGGGGTGGCCCCTTCCCAAGACGCTTGGGCCTGCAGGGGCTGAAGCTCAGCCTCAGGGGGCAGAGACAGGCTGCCGGAGCAAGTTCATTGTCTAGGTCCAGCCTGCCAGCCTGTCACACTGCCTGCGACATAGGCCCACCGCCTAACTCCCCTCCTACCAGCGAGGAAGAGGGAGATTCCTCTGCCTGGGGTCCACAGGGTGGGCGCATGGTGGGGGGGTGATGACTTCCCCTCCAGGCAGGCTGCGATGAGAGATAATCTCTCCCCTCCAGGGGGCCCATCCAGCTCAGTTGCTAACTGGCCCCTGTTCCTTCCCTGACCTGGTCTGGTCTGTAGCAACTGGGTGCCAAAGGCTTGGTATATGCCCTGTGATGACTCCCTGCCTTCAGTTAGGGAATGGAGCCCCTGAGGCCATGCAGGGGGCAGCAGGCCTCAAATTCGGCCCTTGAACGGCCCCACAGAAGCTGTCCTTGAACAGGTAAGGCAGGCAAGTCTGTGTAAGAGGCTGATAATCAGAGCTCAGGGTTCACCTGTCCTAGGTAACGCCTGGGGCTATCCTCCCCACCCCTCCCCTGAGGCTGTCTGGCATGTGCAGGTGCTGGAGGCCCCTGGGAGAAGGGGCAGGTTGTGGGGGCAGGTCTTTCCTTACCTGCATGGGCCGGGAACACATGTTGGTGAGTACCTCCTTCCGGGCCAGGGAGTACTTGTCATCTCCAAATGTTGTGGTCAGACTTTTCTAGAAGCAAACCGTGTGATAGGCAGTCAAGCTGGGCCAGGCTCTGGGGAACCCTGTCACCCTCTGACCACCTGAGACCCAGCTCTGGGGGTGGAAGGGTAAGCTGAGGGCTTGACCCCGCTCAGAGGGCCATGGTGGGGTATGGAGGCCAGCAGCCTCCAGCCTGCATCCCATGCTGGGCCATGACTCCGATATCAGCCCTTCCATGTCTTGTTGGCTACATGGAGAGACTGGTTTCCGCTGTCTGACCTAAGGTACCTCTCTGTCCACCCCAGGCTTAAAAGCCCAGAAGGGAACAGCCACCCTTCTGTGGGATCAAAGGTCAGGCCTGAGCCCCATAAGGCTTAGTTCCAGGAAGGGAGCACTTGATAGCACTTACCATAAAAAACATTCTTGGGATTCCAATCCTCTCAGCCCCCTGTGGAAAGTTTCTGGGCCCAAGCCCTGCCCAGCCCAGCCCTGGCCGCAGGATCCCTGCCCACGAGTATTGAGCGGCTTCCCTCAGCCTGGTCCTGGTGGGAAGTGTGGCCCATGGCCAGGACCCCTGTGACTTGGAGGCCTCTCCCCAGGGCCTTCCCCTCCCTCACACTCCCAGCACTCACGTTGAGGGCCCCTGCAGAGCTGAAGTCCATGGGCAGCCCCAACTGCTCGCAGAATTCAACAAGGTCATTGAGCATCTTGGTCTGGGGCGGAGGGTGCCGGCGCAGGAGGGCACGCTCAGGGAAGGTGCGGTGCGTCTTGTGGGCCACAGCCATGTTGGCCAGGAGCATAAACTCCTCCACAAGCCTGTGGGGGGTGGGGAGGTGGGGAACAGGTGTCAGGGGCCACCACTGCTGCCCGTTCTTTCCCAAACTAGCTGTAGGCTGGCTCTCTTGTGCCAGAGATGCCCTCCTGCCACCCAGTCTCGTACCCCTGCTTGTGTCCCTCTTGGCGCTAACCCGTCAGTAGCACACCACCTCCCCCATGAATCTGGCCAGGATGGCATCTGTCTTCTTTCCCACTGTGGCCCTGTGCCTGGTACCCCAGCGCCCTGCCTGACAAAGAGAAGGTGCTGCATAAAGCTGTCTGCTGAACGACTCGCCTCCCAGGACACTCAGGGGCGCCCCCAGTGGTGAGAAAACAAGATGCCCAGGCCCACCGGGAGAACTCAGCATGCTTCCTGCAGGTGCAGAGAAGGTGGTCAGCAGACCCAGGGCTCCCTTCTCTCCCTGGGGAGAGGAAGGTTTCTGAGGATGAACAGGAGGGTCACAGACAACAAGAGGAATCCGGCATCCTGGGGCGATGTCAATGTGCTGTCGAGGTGTTCAAATCCCAGAGAGTTAACCTCTTAGGTTTGAACTCCTGCTGCTACCCTTGAGCGTAATTAGAATCAAGAAGCAGGGACAGATATGGCTCCTGGTGAAGAGACAAAGGCATACCCAGGACCCAGGGAGAGGAGCAGGGACTGATGGGAGAGGAGAGGTGTGTGCCAAGATGGAGGAGTCAGGAAAAGGGGGAAGCTGGATCACATAGCCCTGAGGTCAGCACCCCCCACCCCCCAAACCTGGGGCAGGAGGCCACGTGCTGCTTCTCTGACCCAGGGCTCTGCTGGGAGAGTGAGCAGAGCACTCACAGTAGGAGAGCAGAAGCGGCTGGAAAGGGGCTGTATGGGGCCAGCCTTGCCCAGTTCAGGGACCACTCTCCCCAGCCTTTATTCTGGAGCCCAAGCAGCACATCAAGCCCATGCTTCTCTCAGGAAGCCAGAAGAGGTCAGGGAGTGAGCTCCCGTGGCCCTGGCGGCAAGTAGCTGGGGGATGAACTGCCTTTTCCTGGAGGTGCGCATGTTGCTTTAAGGTTAGCCTTGCAATCTCACTGAGCTCTTGGAGAGAAATGCAGCCCGTGATGGGGGCGGGGGAGGGGAGAAGGAGCTGACAGAGTCCCTTTGCCACAGCAGAAGTGAGGTTCTGGTCTGCCAAGCTGTCCTGAGAACACATCTGTCTTTCCCCGAAGCCCTCTCTACGAGGGACAAGGGCTGTGGGAACGGCCCTCTGGTGGTAGCACGGAGGGCCTGGGGCCAGGTCGGGGCCTTGGGAGAAGGCCAGCCCGAGCCTGGGCTCTAGCCCCTCATCTGCGGGGATAACTTCGGACTGGATAGAGTTTGGGTGGAGGATGGCAAGGGTCAGACCTCCGTGGATGGGGGGGTTTCTTTATCCCCTACTGTGTGCTCATAGTCACTGCAGTGACCTTTCTACATCCCTGCCCCCCAGTCTGTCCTTGTGCACAGCGCTTCCTGCTGAGAAACCTGGGGTTCAGGCACCGGAACCAGCCACAGTTTCCTAAGTGGAGGTCTGAATCCTGGTTCTGTGTTCTTGCTGTAGGAACAGGCACGACTCCAGGACCTCTCCTGACCCTCCTTTCTCTCAAAGTATAGTCAGAGGGCAGCCCCAGCCCACAGGGTGGTCCTGGAGACCAGTGCGAACATCATAGGTTATAAGGGCCTCTTGTCGTTGGCCTCACGACATATGATATACTTTTTCTCTCAGCACTGTCACGCCAAATGGCCAGCCGTGGCGGTGGGGGGGGGACTCCCCAAGGTGCCCTATGAGTTTCATTCCTGCCACTGATCCCCCCTTACCTGCCTTTCCCTTGCCTTCCTGAAGGCCCAGGCTGAAGGCTGTGTCCATCTCCTCCCTGGGGCCCTACTGCCAACTCTCCCCCAGGCAACAAGAGCCAGGCTGTTCCACCCGCGGTCACCTGTGTCTCAGACTAGTGCTGCTGGAATCTTCGTATTTCGATCTTGTCAACCCAACAGGAATCTCAGTTCCTACTCAATAAATGCCTGGTTTGGTTTACTGTCTGTTCTTGGTCATCACCAGAATGCTTCAGATGCGTACCTTCGTTCATGTCTGTCCACTCAGTGAACGTTACTGTGTGCCAGGCGGTTCAAGACCTGCCTCTCCCTGCAGTCTGAGAATGCTTGTGGGCAGGGCGTCTATGGTCTGTTCCTTGGGGCCCCGCAGTCTCCAGCCCAGCTGCAAGCTTGGGCCAGGAGGGAACACCTAGATAACCTTGGGACTGACCCTGCGCTGTGTTTTGTTAGTGTTGCCAGCAGGGGGCAGCATGGCCCCATAGCAGGGCTGCCGTCAGGCTGCAGGTGAGGGACTGCAGGGCCTGCCAGAGGAGCCGGCTGGGCTGTGGCATTCCAACCTGTCCCTGCACACAACTCCCACCCCTGGGGTCAAAGGAACTGAATGGTGGGGTGCCCCTCCCCGGGGGTGGAGCTGCCCTCCTGCTCCGAGTTCCTGCAGGCGCTCTGCCACCTCATCTCAGGTTCTCAAGTAAGGTCCAGAACGGGAAGGAAGGGATGGGGAAGGTGGGGCTGATACCCAGAGCCCCAGGCAGTGACAACAGACCCCAGTCAGGCTGCTTCTCCATTACTTTTCCTCCCTGACCCCCCAGTACACTCCCACGAGCACCTGAAGTCGGTGGGAGAAAAGCCAGCATGCTCTGGTTAACCTTGAGAAGAAAGTCTGTCGAAGCTTGAGATGCAGAGGCTGATCTTGGACAGGTCCCTTGGTGCCTCCTGGGGGCTCCATTTCTCCCTGAGTGTCTCAGTCCCTCCCTCAGGATACGGGGGCAGGAGGTGAGAACTCTCTCCTTTGGAACTCTCTCCAAGATAGTTTGCAGATATCAAGCATTCATCCCAGAAAAGTGTCAATGTCACTGAACTGGGAGGTGGCGTAGCAATAAGGCTGACTCCCTGGGTGTTGCCACGGCTCATTAGTGTTCTAGGATAGCTGCGGGGACCATTTCTCCACAACCTGTCCTTAAAATCCTTCTGCCAGCAGGGGGGAGAAGAGGGGGTTGAGAGAACACGCAAACTGTGAACGGGAGGAAACGGGGCTTGGAGCACCGTGGCAGTTCGGTCCTGGGCGGGGTGGGGGGGTGCTGGGAGGGGCGGAGCGTGGTTGGAGCAGGGTCCCAAGTCAAGTGAACAGGAAGGCCAAGGAAATGCCAAGCGGCCAGCCCCCAGATTCCCCTGAGTTCAGGATTCACTGTCAAAAGCGGGGCCAGGTACCGCAGAGGGAGAACTGGGCTGGGCGGCAGTGGGTGGGAGGCAGGAGGGTGTCTCTGCTCTCCTCTGAGGCCCGAAAAGACCCCCTTCATCAGGCTCAACAGGTTTCCCCCGGGGGGCAGTTCCATGGATGGGCCAGAAGGGGGCCCCCCAGCCTCTTTCTTCTGCAGGACCTGGGACGTGGCAGGAGCTGCTTAGAACCCAGGAACTTGTGGGCAGGAAAGAGCCTTGGTTTAGAAACTGCAGTCCTGTGGCCCAAGGTCCAGGGGTCTCTGGGGTCCCATTCCGTGTTTTTCTCCTCAAAGGGGGAAAGGCAGGACGATTAGAAGAGGACTTGTCAGCGAACACCCTTTCACCCTGATTTCCTTCCCCTGTTGGGGGCCCGCGCTGCCTGTAGAGGCCCCGAGCCAAGTGGCTGGGTCGCTAGGATGCGCCCCTGACAGCAAACGTCACGCGTCAGAGGCCGGGTGGTGGGGATGGAGGACCCCGTTCCTGGATCTGGGTACCTGACCTGGCCAGAGCCCACCTCCTCCACCCGCCACGGCACAGGCATGAGATCACAGTGTCCCACTCGCTGGGGGAGGGCGAGGAGGCTGGAAATCAGCGACTGCCTGACAACTGCTCTACGCGGGGGCTCAGGAATGGCCACCAGCCAGGATCCCCTTCCAGAATAGCAAGCCAAGCCCTTGGAGGTGGGGCCTCAGTCCCAGTCCTGGCATCTGCCCAGCATCCGGAGCCCAGAGCCACTGGGGGCCCACAACTCTGGAGGTCTTGGGGGTGTGTGTGGGGTGCCTGTGAAGCCAGCTAGGGGCTGTGCCAGGACGTGAGCCCATCAGCACTCATTCCCGGCATCCCACCTGCTTGGGCTCTGGGCTTGCAGGTGCTGGGGGGGAGGAGTTGGGCGGGGGGCTGGGGAGAGCAGGGCGGGTGAGAGGCTTCTCATCCCAGGGAGGAGCAGAGCAAGCCCGGAGCTGTAGGAGTCCCTCGCCCGCTTGGGCAGATGCCAGGTAAAGGCCACAGACAACCTCCTCACAAGCACACGCCTCCTCACCCAGCAAAGACGACTTTGGTCCAGAATGGTGTTTCCCCAAGTGTGTTAACGTTACTTAGAGAAAAAAGTATAAATATCTATGAAATGCTAGGGGACAATTCCAGTTGAGGTTTTTATTCCAGGAGGCTAATGCACCTCAGGACGACAGAAGCTCCAGGCTGTGGCTCTTACTGCTCACTGACCCCTGGACTTGGGTCCCAGCGGGAAGGATGAGGTCTGGGAGAAGGTGCTCTGCCTGGCGGGGGTCACACAGTGGCTACAGGGGCAACGGGCTGGGACAGCTGTCCTTTTCAAGGAAGGCTGCCCATTCTCGACTGTCGTTGTTGGAGGAACTGGACAGAATGTTCCTCCGCTGGTCTGGGAGACCGTGGCTCTGTTTTGTTAATGAGGGACCTGGGGAGGGTGTCTGTGGCCAACAAGCCCCTCGGGTGGGACAGGGTGAGGGTGGTGTCCCAGGCTGAGGCTCCTGCTCGTCACCTCTCCTGCTGTTTTGCACTACGTGTCCCGCTTCCCTCCTTGGTCCAATGTGCACGGGCCAGGCCGTGTGGAGGGGAGAGGCTAGTGGTCAGTCGCAGGCCTGGAGTTCCAGCTCTGCCCCTCACTAGCTGTGGGACTACAGACACAATTTTAAACCTCTCTGAATCTCAACCGATTTACCTGAAAAATAGAGGTGCAATATACAATCTCCTGGCCTCCCTGAAAAACACTATTATTGTGTGTACCGTGAATGTGCCTGGCTGGGTGCCCCGACCCCAGGATGTGGGCAGAACACACAGCGAGATTCCTGGAGGCTCCCGCTGCCCTCCAGCCCTGATGCCACCACCACAGTCGGTCCTCCAGCTCTGACCAACTGGCCTCCCAACACCTGGTCTCACCCTGCTGTTTACTTCTTTACACCCAAAGCGGGCGTTCTTTCTCGAAGCAAACCTGCTCACGTCCCTCTCCTGCCTTAAGCCCTTCAGCGACGGACTGCCACCATCCTTGGGATAGCCCATATCCTTGGAAGAATGAGGTTTACTAGGCATTTTGTCATGTGCCCAGATCGCCTCTCCCTTCTCCCCAACCCCCACTCGTCATCATCCAGCCATGCCGGCTTCATGCAGCTCTCCCTTGCTCTGTCTCATTGCACTGCTGCTCTCTTCACTGATGCGCTGGCCCTCCTCTCCTCTCCTCTCTTCTCTTCTTCCTCTGGGGAGGCCGCATGAGGTGCGAACCCTCCGTGCTCCCTGGCCTCCCCTCCTAGCATTTCACTCCCACTGCTATGACTGCCTCTGATCATCGCCGCACCCTCCTCCCCATCCCAGTGCTGTCTACCCTGGTCCCAGCACGAGGTTGGGTGGATGCCCGAAGCTGGCACAGTGCGGATGTTCTATAAATCTGTACAGATTCCCAGGATGGGGACATTTGGGAGTTGAGAGGGCTGGGTCCCTGCCACTGGGCCCTGTTCTGCTTGGCCGCACAGCCCTCACGTGTATACGCCTGACCCCTAACACTCGCCGCCAGGAGTCTTTGACAGTTTTGAGCTCTGCCTAAGAAAAGAGCTTGACTAGGTCCATTCCCAAATGCGGTGCCTGAGAAGCAACAGCCCTTCCGGCTTCCCCACCCCTGGTCTCAGGGGTCTCCGTGGCGCACTCCACTCACAAGACCACAGCGTGGTTATTTACTGACCCCACCCCCTGCCCCAGAGGGGTAAGACTCCCCAGCTAGAGCCATTCGTTGGTTTCTTTGCTCTCTTACTCATCCTCACATCTTTTTGGAGCTGCTACGGCCGAATTCTGCCTGTGCGCGGTGAGGGAGGGAGGGACATTCACAAAGCACCTGGTGACAGACCACATGAGGGGAGCAGTCTGGACTGGACCCCCGAAAGTCTCCCGCAGCCTTGGGAGGGCTTTCTATCCCTTTCTGGGCGAGGGGAGCTTACAGGGCAGAAAGGAAAGAGGTTTGGCTCCGAATCCCACAGCCAATTGGCAAACAGGCCTGGTGACCTGGAGGCCAGATTAGTTCCAAGAAGTGGCAAGGAGGAGGAAACTACTTTACGTCAAAGGGATGAACGAGTAAAGATGTGGAGGCAAAACAAGTCAAGAAAAGCAGGAATCAATGGCAGAGGTAGGAGGTCTGTGCTGTGGGGGATGGCAGGCGGGGCTGGGGTACCAGCCTCCAGCACCCGCACTTCTCTGGGGAGCGGGGCAGGCTGCCAGCCCAGGGATGGGCATGCAGAACATGGTGAAGGGGCGCAGGGCCGAGGTAGGGCACAGTTAGGATGAAAGCTGGAGGGACCGATGGCTTGTGAGCGGCAGCCAGAGACAGCAGGAAAGGGAAGGTCATGCCAGAGTTTGAGAATCAAGTGAGGTGAGGCTCTGGGACTGGGTGAGACTGTCTGAGGGCCCAGGAGGGCAGCTGGCAGGGGAGGGGGGAGGGGAGAGGGATGAGTGGGGGAACGAGGTCCAGGAGTGGTTGCCTGGGGCAGGACTGCTGTGGAGAACACGGGGAGGCTGCAGAGGGCCCTACGTTTGGCAAGCAGGCGCATGGCGCCATGGCTGTGAGGCTGGGGAGCTTGATTTGGGAAACCAAAGATCGAGGAGGGAGGCCGTCAAATGCAGGTGACTCTCAATACAGCCCTTAGTGGAAGAGGTCAGAGTTCCTCGGAAGGGAGGGTGAGGAGGTAACGCTTTCTGATGGCTGTTTTTAAGTCTCCAAAAGACGACCCTGTCGTGTTTTCAGAGGTGAGGGAGGACCTGAGGGTGACGATGTGGCCAGCCTGCATTCGAGGAGGGAAGAAGTCTGATGTCCCCTCTGAACTCTCAGCTCCCACGAGGGGATGCTGGGTCACGTGGTTTGAGGGGAAAGGAAGCAGCTTGTCCTAGCTTGTCTGTCTGCTCAAGGAGGGACCAGGGAAGGCCCTCTCCCAGTGCTGGTCCCTGCAGGAAGGGACGGGCCACTTCCTCCCAGCCGCCTGGAACTCCTGGAGCCTGAAGAGGAAGGACCTTGCCCAGGGCCACAGCCAGGCGGGGGTGGGGGGGGGTGGGGGGTGGGGGGGTGGGGGGGGAATCCCATGTTCCCCAGCCCCTTTTCCCAAGTTGTCCTGAGAGCTCAGAGAGGACAGCAGCAGCCCTAGAACACAGCAGGCCCCTGTGTGAAGAGCAGCTGGGTAGCCTCGGAGCACTGGCACGAGGGCACCGTCCCAATACTGTCTTTTCAAGTCTACTGGGCGAAGGAGGTCAACAAAGATGGTGGCCACCTCCACAAGGCTCAGGGACAGGTTAGCCTGGGGGCCGGCACAGTCCAGACCCAAGGTCAGCGCTGGGCTGACCACAGCTCCGCTGGCTGCCCTCCCTCCCTCAGAGGTCAGCGGATCTAGACGAGTGGCAGCTGACAGCAGGGTCTATCCTGAGCCCAGGCTCCGTGTAGACCGGCCGGCTGAGCTCCTGACCCTGTCGGCCTAGGGCCCCTGTCCTTGGGCTCTCGGCTCCTCTGCACTTACCCTCTCAGCCCTGCCTGGCCAGAGCCGCAGGGCCGCCAAGGATGTTCCATTTCCAGATTCATTTTACAGCTAAACCAGATGAGAAACTCACCCCACCCCTTCTATACCCAGAACACTCCGAAAGTGGCTTTGGAAAGGACTGGGGAGCTGGGCCGCCAGGGCACAGTGGCATGGCTGTGACCCAAACCTGAAAATGCATCAGTTTTCAAAGACCAAGAGCAAGTGAGAGACCAGCAGAGCCTCTTCTGCCCTTGGCTACTGGGGTACTTGTCACAACTCTGGGAATCTCATGCAGATGGAATTAGGCCGCTCACAGAGGCGGTTTGATTAGCACTTGCTGAAAACTGCTAACTTGGAAATTTGATAAGAACTGCTCCCAGCTAGCCAGTTTCAAATCATTCCTTCTAAGGACCCGATTCTCCCCACTTGGGCACATTCTTCCCACTGCGGGCCTGGGAACCCTGGGGTTCGGCTGTGGCCAGGAAGGTGGCAGCCAGGAGGGGAGTGCGCCTGAGTGTGGCCCCTTCTCTGAGGCCGGGAAGCCCAGGGGGCTGGGGGGTGTGTGGGGGTAGGCGGCCACCCTTGCGGAGGACCTGCTGCTCTCCCAGCGGCCCCAGATGGAGGGCAGTGTGGTGGAAAACTGCACAGGCCCCGGGAGTTGGGGTGGGAGGGGAAGGATGGTTGGATGGGCGCTGAGGGGAAGCTGCCGGGGATGGGAAGCTTGAAGAGATCTTTGTTGCGGTTCTCTCCTAGGCCAGGCCGGGGCGCGGCTGGTGGCCTGGGAGCTGGAAAGTGGAGACCTAGAGAGAGAGCCGCAGGCTGAGTTGGCCAGGCTGGGTGGGGGGCAGCCGGTGGACTGACTGGTGCCCACCCACAGCCGGCTGGACACCCCAAGGGGAAGGTGCTGTAGCCGTGGGGCCGACCACACGTCACAGCCCAGGCCTCTCGCTGACCCCTCTCCTCCTGGGCTTGCTACAACCTGCTGAGTGTTTTGGACATTCCCACGAAACCACAGGGAAATGAATGGGGCCTAGTTCACAGGCATGGAAAAGCCCAGAGGAGAAGGCCTCTGGAGCCAGACATAACAGGCCCTGCGGGTGAGGCCGGAGCCAGGTTTCCTCTTCTGTGAGGCTGAATCCACTCCAGGGCCTTTCTATAGGTTCAGTGGGTGGGGTCCAGCTGCAGCAAGGCATGGTTCCGCCGCTTGTTTTTCTAGCTCGAAAGGAAGTCTCCAGAGGCTAGGCGTCCAGAGCATGGGCCCTCGGGCCCTGCCAAAGGGAGGCCCAGTAGCTGCGGTAGGGAGGGGACGGGGTTTGCTGGGGAGCTGGGTTGACAGGCAGAAAGCCCTTTGTCAGCGTAAAGCTAGCTGAGAAGCTGAGTTCCCTTCCCAAGGTTCAGAACTCTGGTCGAGGAGGCACAGGGCCGGTGCTCATGGCAGAAAACTCCCCCCTAAGCAGAACCAGGTGGCTGTGTGTGCTTGTGGCCTTGTGGAGCTGGGTAATTAGGGCTCGCTGGCTATGCTGGGGCGTTGACACACACGCCTTTCTCTGCTCCCAGCTGCCTTCCAACGGGAGTGAGAACCGCTGACCACAGCAGGTATGGTCGGGATGCGCAGAGGCCCGGCCAGCTTTGGGGGCCACCACACTGCCCCCCGACAGCTTTGCTGCCCTCTTCAGACTCCCGGGCCTTGGAGTCCCTTTCATGCCCCAGCCCAACCGTGGGGCCTGGCTCTGTAACCTTGGACAAGGGACAGAGCTTGGATAAGCCCAGTGGAGGCCAGCTCGGTCATCACTGACATTGGGAGGGATCAATATTGATCTTAAAGTTAGGCTTTGGGCACAAAGCTATTTGGGAGAGAGAAGTAGTCCAGAATGCAATTCCAGGTGTCACCTTCCCGTACCTGTCCCTCCACCCCAACACACAGGCACACACACACACACACACACACACCAGACAACTAGGTAAGAGAGGATGAGACGCAAATTCCTAGGACCTCAAGCTACTTCGCTTTTCCAAGTTACAACAGGCCTTCCTCACCTCCCCCAAGACACTCTTGGTTTCACTGCTTCTGGGGAGCAGGTCGCCTTAAGCAGGGCCACCAGCTCAGCCACACAGCCACTGAAGGCTGGAAGGAAGTAAGAACACCTGCTGGTCTTGGGCTGGGCTTTCCATGCACCAGTGTGGCAGGGTCGTGATCTGGAGACTGTGGTCTTTTTGACTCCAAAGTCTGTCCTCTGTCCCCAGCTAAGTGGAGGAAAGGGTTTCCTAGAATGAGCAAAACATGAATCTGGATCTTTAGGTAAGCGCTGGTTCCTCGGCCATGAAGAGGGACTCTAGGTCCCAATGCCCTCACGCACCCTAGCCATCAGGGCCTGCAGACACTGGGGGCTACCTGGGTGGGCTTCCCAGAGCTGCAAGGCTAGTGGAGGCATGGCCCTTGGGGGGAAACATGCGTGAGGTGGCCTCCACCCAGATGCGGCAATCAGCCCCCATCCTGAGCCCTGGTCTGGCTGACCTCCTGTGTGTGCCTGGTCCAAGGCCATGGGGAAGAGAGGGTCAGGTGGGAGGCACTGGCATGGGGACGTGGTCAGGGCTCTCTGGGCCATGAATGTGCCTTGGGACACTGTGGGGCACACCAGGAGAGGGTCTCAGTCTCTGAAGAGGGACCCAAACATGCTATTTATGCCTTTGTTTGTGAAAAAGGCACATATGGGTGCCATCAGCTTCCTCAAAGAAATACATCTTATAAAATCCTTTGGAGCCAAGGGTCTAGACCTGAGTGTCATCCTGGAGCCCAAGTCTTGAGCCTTTAATGCTTGAGGCTGCTGGGGATGGTGCGGGGCAGCTGCTCTGAGGGTCCTCTTCCCAGTCCAGCCCAGAAAGGGGCAAGGACTGATGAGCGTCTCTTGGCTCTGAGCTGGCCCAAATCAGACGTGCTCACACTGCAGCCTTCTGTGGGCTTCTGCACGTTCTACCCCCAACGCCTCCCAAGCCACTCAGGCCTGTCCCATGCCAACTTCTCTCCGGCTGGCTCGCTCAGCCGTTTACCTTCCGCCCAGGGCCTAGGACTGTATCTTACATATAGCAGGCATTCTCCAAAGAGATGTTTTATCTGCAATTTTGCTTTGTCTATGCAAGACCAATACCCCCATTTCCCCGGCACTTTATGCTGTTTTCACAAATCTTAGACCCCTCGTTCATATGCGCAAAGGGAGACTCAGAGGCGGAGTGGTTCCTCCAAGCTCACAGACCAGGGACGCGGAGGCCCCGTCCATTGCTTTTTCTTCAGGTTATCCTAAACTGCCTGCCCAAAGTTCCCTGAGGACTGGGCAGCAGGCTTTCCTCAGCGGTGCCTGACCAAGGGCTAAATACAGAGCCTGCCCCAAGCTGTTCTGCCACATCACTGTAGTCCTTCCTCCTAATAGTCAAGGGCACCTCCTCCCTTCAGCAAGGGTCGCAGCATCCCCAGATCCCAGGTCAGTCCTCTTGGCCTGGTGCTCCACCAGCCCAGCAAGCCCAGGGGGTGATGTTCCCTGGGGCTGTTCCCTGCCCCTTGGTCTGGAGCTGACTACACCAGGCAGGTACACACATGAGGCTACCTGCCCACCTGGCTGGGCCAGGACATTTCTGTAATCTTGGAGTCTTATTTATAGCCCTGCCTTGGCCTCTGCCTCTTTCCTGCTCAGGGGTACAAAAAGGGCAGGAATTGGAATTATCTGTACCTCACCACTTCCCCAAGGAAATGCTTTCTCCCATCTGTGTTGGGGCTCAGCCCCGAACCTTGCGTCTCAGTGTTGCCACTGAATGAGCACAGGTGCTGAGCACGCTGGTTCTCACTGCCCTAGTCCCCAAGGCCATCCCCACTCCCAGCCCGTTCCAGTCACGAGCTAAAGGCTTGAAGGTTCTGCCGATTTCCTCGGCAACCTCTTTTTCTTGCTACTGTTACTGCTCCAGCTGTGGCCATGGGCTGGCCCACCAGTTCAGAAGGGAAGGCAGGGCTTTCTGCAGAGCCACGGCCATCCTGACCGTCAGATGCCTCGGTCTGAACGCCTGCCCTGGGAGCCGCTGCTCAGCAAGCCTCGGACGAGACTTTCTAGCCTGTCCTGAGAGTGTAGTTCCACACTGAACTCTGACTCAGGCAAAGAATTCAGGCCTTTTTAAATGCTTACTCTGGAGAGTTCCACACTGTCAGAAAAATCTCAACAGTCTGTGTCAGTCCCTTGGTCACCCCAGCTGTGGCCAGGGCCCTCGGAGGGGCTTGAGCCCTGACACAGATCTGGCTTCCTGCATCACAGGCGGCCGCTCCCTTGACTTCAGCTTAGCTCCCACACCAAGTCATGAGGACATGGGCATCTCCGCTCCCACGGTGCTCTTTGGGCCTCCTCTTGGGCACTGGATCCCCAGACTCTGCAGGACTGCTCCTGGGCTCCCATGGGGCGCCCTCTGCTGGCCACGCTCGGTGCGCCTCCCTGCACTCAGTTGGGCTGAGTTTTCAAGGCTCAGTCCAGGCTTAGTGCTCATCATGGATGGCGAGGGTCTCCACTAAGGTTGGTCTGGGGACCAGGCCCCCCCACCCCATCTCTGTATCCCCCCACATCTCTGTATCCCATGGCCAAGGGCAAGCGTAAGTCACAGCCAAGGGCATGTGTGCATGGTAATAAAATGCTTGGGGGAACAAACGAGGCTGTTCAGAGACATGATTTGCTCAATGCTCCAGAGAAAATGCTGAGGGGAAAACGAGGCCTGTCTTTGGAGGTGGGAGTGGAGATCGTGCTGCAGTCACAGCTCCTGTGGCATCCCTTGAGCTTCTCCCTGCAGGAAGGCAGCATGTGGACTTGGCAGACAGAACCGAAGATGGCTTCTGCCGGCCAAATGGGACATGTGAGTCTGCTCTAATGAGATTCCTACTCGCCTGCAGGTGGTTGCTGCTTAGACCTGGCACAGGGTGAGGGTGTAGCCAGGGCTCATTTGTTGGGCCACCTGACAAGCAAATATTCTTGTCTAAGGGCAGCCTGCCTCACTCTAAGTATGAAACCCAGCAAATTACAAAAAAGAAAGGAAAAACCTCTCCTCTGGGCTGTTTCCAGGGAACTAACACTTGTCTTATCACCCACTGGGATGTGTTATGTTGAGTCTGGCAGAGGTCTTCATTAGCTAAGTGACTTGTAAAATATTGACCTACTGTTTTATGAACTAGGCTCAGAGTGGTTTAAATGGATATGTTCCTGTCCAGAGCCTCTGGGCTTCCCCAACGTGGTAAAGTCTCTGCTAGGGCAACCTCTAGGACACACTGAGGCCCCGGCTCTCCCTCTGAACGGTGGGTGGGGGCCAGCAAGGGGATTTCTGGTTTTCATCTCCATCTCTACCCTCTGTCTCTGGGCCAACGAAAGCTCTCAGATATAGGCTGTGGGAAGCCTTCAGCCCTTTCCGGGTATTACCCTCAATTTGACCTTAGACCCGAGGCCAGAACAATCTGGATGAGGCCCTTTATCCCTCCAGGTGAGCCGGGTCAGTGGTAAGTCAGACAGTGAGGCCAGCAAATGTCAAAGCCTGACTGGATCCAACAGTTTGACTTTCCCAAGCTGCCACTCCAAGTTCGTCTTGGGGAGCCCTGTTTATCCAGGACTTCTAGAGGCTCTGGGAAGGCTGGGCACCCGGGATGCTGACCAGATTTCTGTGTCAGCACGGCCTTCTGGGAGCTTCCTCATGGGCAGCTGAGGTAGCTGAGGCTAGGCCTGGGCAGCCATTCATGACTGGGAGGACCAATCTGTTCATGACTGGGAGGACCAGTCCACAGCACCCAGTGCTCTCTGGCCTCTGCTGGACTGTCCCCACCTGGGAGGAGGCCCTGCTCGATGCCCTCCAGGGTCCATGGAGTTCCCCGGCTGCAGCTGTCCTCCTCTGCCCAGGCCTCTCATCTCTCTGTGCAGCCACTGCAGAGGAGAGGGATGGTACTCCCTGGCTAATGGAGTCATGCCGGTCCACTCATGAGCAAATCTCTGTGAGGCTCAAGCCTGGGTCCTCCTATGTCACAGCTGCATACTGGTAGACTTACTGCTCAATTACCACTCACAGAAAATTCTGGGTGCTAGGTTGCACCCGGACATCCTCGCAGGCAGTGTACAGACCAGGGGCGTTCCACTGCCAACCTCACACAGAGAGCGGGTGCTGCTCCCCGCTCTGTGGCCATCTGCCCAGGAATGGCGACACTCACCACGCTGGGGAAGCAGCAGGAGGAAAGCTCCCCTGTGCTAGACCTGGAGGTACAGGGAGAGCCATTCAGGCTGGGCCTGGGGGGACACAACCACTCTCCTTCTAGCCATCATTCTTTCACCCTTACAGAAGCTGACAAGACAGAACACAGACCCTGATGAGCTCCTCTGCTAGCTCCTGTCCCCTCTCTCAGTCCCCTGCCACAGAGCAACTGCCTTCCCCCGGGTGGGGCTGGGGCTCACCAGACCCTACATCCCGCAGGGCCTCCCACACTGACACCCCAACACTGCAGGCACCAAGCAGCACAGGCTTTCCCATGTGGGACGGGCACATCACTGGGAGCCCGCTCTCTGCACACCTTGTGCACCTCCGCCACGGCCTTTGTCACAGCTTGAGAATGTGGGTTTAGAGGCCCATCTTACCCACGGGCTGTGAGCTTCAGGGAGGAGGGGCCTCCTCCTTGCCTGTGCTCGGCTGGTATGGTAGCTGGTGCTAGCACGGGTCCAGAGAAGTCTGAGGGACGAGCAAAGGAAAGGTGTCCAGGTCTGGGCTGAAAACACCTGATAACTGCTTCTCGAGGCCACGAAGCACGTGGGCAGACCTCATGGCCCCTGCTCACATGCTAGGGAATCTCCCTCAGGTCACTTTCTAGGTTTGGCAGTGGGAAGTGACCCATCTGGTATATAACACAGTTCTGAGTATCAAGGTTTCCTGATGATTCCTGTGGTTCCCCTGCTCTAGCCCATCTTTCCCAGGGTTCTGACCAGTGCTGGCCTCCAGCCTCTACCAAGGCGGGGTGTGGATGGGAAGGAGGTGCGAGGAGGACAGGGGCTCTCCCTGGTGGACAGGCGGCTTCACTTTCTCACCGAGCGCGGCGGCAGTGGGTCCTCAGAGGTCTGAGGAAGGAGGTTGGACCTTCACTCCCATCCTCTACCCACAAGACTTTTCCATCCCCTTGCAAAGAGTTCATGGGTCAGGAAGCCAAAGGCAGGACCCTGCCTCACGGGGCCCACAATCAAGTACTGGTTCTGAGGAGACAAATGGGTCCATAAACATGAGAGTCAAGTCTGATGATACTAGGAGCTAGAAAGAAGGCCCAAATGAGAGAAAAATTCCTTCAGCTTCAGTAACGGAACATTGAGGAATCTGCTGGTTTCTTAGAATGTTTATGACTCAGAAGCTGGTGGCCGTCTAAACAGTCTTTCATCTGTGCTAAAGAAGAATGTGAAGAAGCAGATTTTGATGAAACTGGGGGCGGTCAGCAGTAAGGAAGAGCCTCCCCCCACGACAAATGTCCTGAATGATTCAGTTCACGGTGGATTTTAAAAGCACAACCTTATTGTGCTTATCTGGAAGGCAATCACACACAATCTAGAATATTCGAAGCACGGGGCAGAACCAGGAAATAAACAACAAACAAAGCCTGTGAGTGGCCAGCACAGCTGTAGGACAAGGTGATTCACGGGGAGCCCCCACTCTGCTCCTCATCCTGGGCCTTTCCTCCTGCACAACCACTCTAACCAGCTGACTCAGCTCCCTAACTCCACACCCCGATGGGGCCTCATGCTTCCGGAGACGTGGCAAGCCATGCTGACTGTTAACAGGGGACACATAGGCAGAGGGGGCAGGGCTCAGCAGGTCGCATGACAACCCGCGGCACCACAGTGCATTCAGTGTGGAGGGAGAGGGCATGGCACAGCATGCCAGCCCAAGAGGAAAACGTTTCTGTATCACAACGCAAACACTGTGAACAATCCCAAATTATTAGAAAGGGCCACGTTTATGTCCGGTTAACACTATTCAAGCAAACAGTAGGTATAGAAACTTAAAACAAAACTTTTGGTGCTTGGAAGAACGAATTTTTTTCGAGGTGAAAAAATAATGTTCTAGAGAATAGATCTGAAGGCCCCAGACTGCTCAGACATTACGGTATTTATCTAAAGATCACAGCTGCCCCCACCCCGCTGTATGACATGCCCTTGACACAGTGGCCAGGAGCTGGGTGATTGCTCTGAGTCACTCTGTGAGATCTTTCCTCACCTGAGTGCCTGCCATTGAAGCAGTGTGCTCAGAGGACAGAGTAAACTGTTGCTATTCCTCTTCAATAAATGAGGCCGCCTCTGAGTGATTTATGTCAATTGATGGCCTTTGTCATTGAGCACAGCAATTCCTTCAGGCTCTGGAGGCTTCCCGCCCAACCACTGAGAAAAAGCCACAAGGCCCCAGAGAGCTGGGGAGTGGCGGTGAAGACAGATCAGGAACACTTCCCCATAGAGAACACAGCCAAACGCTTAGAAAGAGCCAAGCACGTTTTGGTTATCCGCCAGGCAGCTTGTAGGAGGTGACAGCCACCGGCACCTTTCTTTAGGCTTGGAGCCAAAACACAATCCTGTGGCTTGTTTCTCATAGGGGCTAACCTCCCTGAGAGTGTCTCAGCCCTCTGCGGCCAGGGCCTGGGCTCTGGACTTCAGTACCCAAGAGAGGGTGTTTATGTGGAGGGACTTGCTACTCTAAGTATCTAAAGTCACTAAAGTCTGGCAGGGCACACCGGCATGGAGGGAGCCAGAAGTGCTGCCCCACATGCCAGAAACTGAGTGGGCCTATTCATCCAGGGGACGGCTTGGAGATCACCAGCATCTTCTAGAACACACCGAAGTCTGGGAAAGGGACAGGTCTCCTTGGGTTTAAAAACTGCCCAGCTGAGCTATCTGCTCATTATAGGCAGCCAAAGAGCAGTCTTCCTTCCTGGGATGCGCAGAAAGATGTACGAGTTGCACCAGAAAATTCAGAAAAAGGTATGGATATGGCAGTTTGAGATAGAAAACAAATATGCTAATTCTCTCTTCCCTGTCAAAGAAATGTCACCACATGCTAAGAAGCATTTGGAAGAAAAACAACTGAAGGGCTTGCTCCAAGTTACGCTGGATAGTGGTGGCCCCAGGGGGCTCCCCAGAATGTGGAGACTGTGGTCCGTTGCAGAAATCACGTAAGGGGAAAGGCAAAATTATACAAAGGACAGTGAACCTCAGAAGGAGAAAAAGTTCTTTGCTTAATGTAACCCTATGTTAAATCAACCAAAGAAACATTTACTGTCTTTTATAAGGTCTTTGAGAGTTCCAAAGTATTTAGTTTTGAGAGTTCTTGGTGTCCTAGAATTTTCTATCTTACAGGGAAATCTCCCAGGTCATCCTTGGGTAGTTATTTGGGCTGCAAAAGGAGGGGTGTGAGAGTAATGGGGACATTCTCGCTAAGGCCTGGGCCCAGGGAGCCCTTGCCAGCCCCAGGGCCTGTTTGGGTTTGGGTCTCTACCCTCCCTGTACTCTGCCTTCCTCTCTTCATATCTCAGCAGAGAAATATGCTGTCTGTGTAATCCTCAAATTGGGACAGCTGACACTTCAAAGGGCTTAAGAATACACAGTTCTATCCCCAAAGCCCAAGCTGCCTGACTGGAAGGAAAGCCCTCAGTTCTCACCCCCCACCCCCTGACATCAGATAAGCACTCAAGGGGCAGAAACTGGAGAAGGCCCTGGCCTGGTGGGTGGCTCAACCAGGTGGCTGAGGAGAGTGGCAGGTGCAAGCCCTTCAGGGTCTCAGGCAAGCAGGGAGGGCGCCTTCCAGCGTGAGTCTGTGCCCATGGCGACAGAAATCAAAGGTGGGATGGGGGAGATGACAGCTATAGGCAGGGATTTGGAGGCTGAGAAAGAAAAGATGTTAAATATACCTGTGAGGTAGTTTAACAATGCTTCTCCTGGAAATCTGTGACAAAAGTGACAGTTTTGTGACCTTGGGGATTTCACAGTCAATATTCTAGCAGGTAGGGGCACCTGGGTGGCTCAGTCCGTTAAGCCACAGCCTTCAGCTCAGGTCATGGTCGCAGGGTCCTGGGATCAAGACCCACATTAGGCTCCCTGCTCAGCGGGAAGCCTGGTTCTCCCTCTCCCTCTACCTGCTGCTCTGCCTACTTGTGCTCTCTCTCACTTTAAAAACCTTAAAAAAAAACATTCTAGGGGTGCCTGGGTGGCTCAGTGGGTTAAGCCTCTGCCTTGGCTCAGGTCATGGTCTCAGGGTCCTGGGATCAAGCCCCGCATTGGGCTCTCTGCTCACCAGGGAGCCTGCTTCCCCCCTGCCCTCTGTCTGCTTTTGCCTACTTGTGATCTGGCTGTCAAATAAATAAATAAAATCTCTTAAAAAAAATACTCTAGCAAGCAGTCTGGGAGGGGTGAGAAATCTGGGCTTTGGGTCTGACACCTCTGTTTCAACCCCTGGTCAGCCACGGGTCCTGCTGTAAAGTGGACAAGACGAAACTTTCGTCACAAAGTTAAAATGAGACACGGTTTTGTGACAAACCTCAGTTTCTGTCCTCTTAAAACACTGATTCCATACGCCTTGCTCTCAGCCTACAAACCACCACTGCCCCATTTCAAACCTAAAAGTCTTTCCACACTGAAAGCTTGTCCTGAGTGGAAAGTAAAATTAAGTGCATATTAAAGGGTAAGATTTCATTATCTTGCATGAGTTTGTGGTAAAAACTTCTCTCTCTGAGATCAGGAACAAGACATGGATGTCTGCTACCATCACTTCCATTAAACGCTGTACAGCACAGTAATTGCGAAAAAAAGACACACATGATGTGAGCATCAGGAAGGAGAAAGTATAACTCTTACTGCTTGGAGATGATGTGACTGGGTATATAGACAAATTAGAAAGGATCTATAAACAAATTATTTGAGTTTAATAAATAAATTTAGCAAGATCACTAAATACACGATCAATACAAGTTGTACTTCCATATCTCAGCAACAAGGAGAAAAGGAATTTTTTAAAAATCCACTTATTTATTTTTTGAAGATCTTATTTATTTATTTCAGGGGGGGGGAGAGAGAGAGTATGCAAGCAGGGGGGAGGGAGGAGAGGGAGAGGGAGAAGAAGACTCCCTGCTGAGCAAGGAGCCTGATGCGGGACTCAATCCCAGGACCCTGGGATCATACCCTGAGCCGAAGGCAGACACTTAACGGACTGAGCCCCCCAGGCACCCTACAAATACCATCCAAAATAGTACGACAAATATCAAATGCCTAGGAGGAATCTAACACAAGATGAGTAAGGCTTTTACATAGAAAATTGTAAGACAGTACTGAGAAGAAGAATTAAAAAAGACATAGATAAATAGCAGGGTATGCGATGTTTGTGGCATAGGAGACTCAGTATCATAAAATTATCATAAAATCCCAAAATGATTTGTGAATCCCAAGCAATCTCAATGTAAATCCCAGCAAGACTGTGTGCATGTGTGTGGCCACTGACGATTTGACTCTAACATTAACATGGGCTTGGAAAGCACCAAGAACAGCCTAGACGCCCTTCACAGAAGAGAACAAGGTGGAAGGTCCAGCTCTCTTGGAGATCAAGACTTTTTTTTTTTTAGATCAAGACGTTTAACAAAGGTGCAATAATCGAGGCGGTGTGGCATAGGCACAAGAGCAGACACACAGATCCATGAAGTGAAACAGAGTGTGGAAACAGACCTTTGACAAAGGCAGCACGGTGCGGCAATGGGAAAGTCTCTTTAACAAATGATGCTGGGCCAATTAGATAAACACATGCGAAGAAGGAAACTTGCTAAACCATATTCAAAAATCAATTCTGGGGCACCTGGGTGGCTCAGTGGATTAAAGCCTCTGCCTTCAGCTCAGGTCATGATCTCAGGGTCCTGGGATCAAGCCCTGCATCGGGCTCTTTGCTCAGCAAGGAGCCTGCTTCCCTCTCTCTCTGTTTCTGCCTACTTGTCACCTCTGTTTGTCAAATAAATAAATAAATCTTTAAAAAAAATCAATTCTGGGTATATTATAGATGTAACATGGAGAAGGTAATACAAGAGAGCTTCTAGAAGATACTGTAGGAACATCTGGATGCTGACTTTTGTGTCAGCTTGCCGGGCCCGGGGATGCCTGGAATAAACATTATTTCTAGCGCGTCTATGAGCATTTGAGTCAGTGGAATCAGTAAGATGGACAGCCCTCCCAAAAGTGGGTAGGGATCATCTGATCTGCTGGAGGCCTGAAGAGAACAAAAGTCAGAGGAAGGAGGAGCTCATCTCATTTTCCCTGTCTCACTGCTTGAGCCGCAGGACATCTTATCTCCTCTTCTGCTGCCCTCAGACTGGAATTCACGCCATCACCTTCTCAGGCCTTTAGACTCCACTAAATTACCACAAGTTTTCCTGGTTCTCTAGCTTACAGACGGCAGATCACGGGACTTCCCAGCCTCCGTCATCCCATGAGCGGATTCCTCATAATAAATCTCATTTAAATCAATATAAGTATATTGATACACATATATTGGTTCTGGTTCCCTGGAGAACCCTAATACAAATAACTCTTTAGAATTTTGATAAAAAGTTCTTAAAGGGGATATCAAAGAATTAACAATAAAGCAACAGCCTGATACGCTGAACTATATTGAAATGAGGAACTTCCGTTCACTTAAACTCCACCAAAGAGAGTAAAAAAGTGAGCTACAGAGTAGAAGATATTTGCAACATGTATAACCAAGAAAGGACTCGTACTCAGAATAGAAAGAACAATAGATCAACAAGAAAACCAGAAAACCCAGTAGAAACCCAGCTGAGACTTGAAAAGGCATGCTATTGACTGGACAGTAGACATGAAATTCATACACTGTTGGTGTGTTAAACTGGTACAATTACTTGGGAAAACCGTTCGGCGGTGTCTGCTGAAGTGGGTATTTTTTCTGTGATTTAGACACTTTGCTCCTAGGTATATACTCAATGATTTCTAATAACCCTACACTGGAAAAGAACCCGATGTTGGCTGGATTATGCTGACTGGACAGACGGATTCACAAAAAGTCAACTCTTCCAGCAGTGAGGACGAACGGACGTGGCTAGAACAACATCTTTGCAGCAACAAAGATGGATTCTCACAAATATCACCCGGGAAGAAAAAAAAAAATCAGACAAGAAAGGGAGTATATGGAACGACTCCATCCATATGAATTTCGAGGCTAGGCAAAATCAATCTGTGGTGTTCGAGGTTAGGATGGTGGATTCCTTTTGGGAGGAGGGGTGGGGCAGGAGGGAAGCTCCCAGGTGCCGAAATGTTCAGTTTCTTGATTTGGGTAATACTTCTGTGGGTGTGTTCATTTCTATTCTTCCTTTGAACTAGATGTGTAGCATTTGTGCACTTTTCTCCATGCACATCATAGTTCAAAAATATGTTTACCGATGAGCTTAATGTGAAAATCTCTTTCCCAGCGCATTACGGAAAGCAGTGGAATGGCGTCCCTGTCCATGCTGAGACACGGATGAGTGTCTGATGTGTCTGCACCATCCCCCTACTGCTGGATCTCACACTTTCTCACTCTCAGTTCTGGCCTCAGAAAGCCAGCAGGAGGGGCGCCTGGCTGGCTCAGTGGGCTAAGCGCCTGACTCTTGGTTTCAGCTCAGGTCATGATCTCAGGTCTTGGGATACAGCCTGTGTTGGGCTCTGTGCTCAGTGTGGGGTCAGCTTGAGACTCTCCCACTCCCAGTTACAAATCAATCAATCAATCAATCTTTAAAAAAAGAAAAGAAATGAAACGAAACGGCAGGAAAAGCAAGCAAGCCAGCAGGAGCTGAGGAGCTGGTGATTTGTCCTTCAGGCTGAGCACCCCAGCCCAGGGACATGGAAAACCTCTGCTCAGGCAGCTCAGGGCTCTAAAACCCGACCTTGGGCCCCTCTGTCCCCTGTTCTCTCAGTAGGCAGAGAAAGGGTGCCGACTCCCCACGGCTGATCTAGAGTGTCTCCCTGCCCCAGCCACCTCGGGCTTGCACTGCATCTGTGGAAGACGGGGTGATGGGAACCGTGAGCGACCCAGGAGGCAGGCACGCTGACCCAGGCCTTGCTGCCCTCCCTGCCCTTGGCACTCCGAGCAGCTGAGCCAGGCCCTGCCTCCACCAGGTATCCTGTGGCTCAGATGGTAACCGGGGGAGAAGGCTGCTGGCTCCACCTCTTCTGTGGGGCTTGACCTTGGGCAACGCAGCACTCGGGGACAGTTTTTTTTGTAAAAAGGGAGTAGTGCTCATCCTGCCTTCCCGTTCTGTAGGGAAAGCCGAAGTCCAATGCTCCCCACATTTCTGGCCTCCAAGGTGTGGAGGCTGTGGGTGTGAGGTGGTGGGAGGGCCCAGTGAGCACCCCCTTCCCACCTCTTTGGCTGGTGTGGAAGGGGGAGGAGTGTCCCCTCTCTGATCCATCTTGACTGCACAGCTTGAGCTGGAGCCGGTCCCACACCCCACCCGCGGCTCCCACACCTGCCAGTGCCCCACAACGAGGGACAAGGGCCGGGATGGGAGCAGGGAGCTCACACCTGCACCGGGCGCATTCCAACCTGCTGGCTGCGGCTGCGGGCCTGTACCATGAGGTCGCTCCTGGCACTTCACTCTGGTTGCAATGCCTCCAACCTCCCTCCTCTCCCTGGCTTTCCAGCTCCCCTTTCTCCTAACCAGGGGCCTCTCCAAGCACAAGAAAGTCTTTCTTAGCCGGACTGGGAGTGTCGGTGGGAGATCTGGGGGCTCTTAGGTAATGTCACAACTTAGCCTGAGGAACTGGCATTGGGTCCCAGGTGTGGATAAAAAGTGTCACTTCCAAAGTGCAGGGAAGTGTTGGTGTTGGTCTGAAGTGGTCAGGGATGCTGGGAAATACCTCCTCTGCTTATTTTAGGTGAAAGACTAGAACGGGAACCAAGCAGTGGGGAAACGAATTATCGGGGCTTAATTATCAGGAGCCCCTGCTCTCTCCCAGCCCCAGTGTGGCAGCTGGGCCTCTGGGACCTCGTGCTCCAGGAGCACAAACTGCCTTTCAGCTGGGCTGCAGCCTCTCCAACCCCACCCCTGCGTGGGGGCTGAGCTGCACTTCTGGTGGGCTGCTCCCACTAGTGACCCACTCCTCTGGCAGACAGGCGATTTCAGCTCAGTGACTTCCCATGGGCCTGGCTGCGGCCTGAGACTCTCCCTAGATGGTTCTGCTCCCTCCCAGTCTTCCACAGGGGCGGGACTGTGGGGAGGTCTGAAGACCCCCTCCTGCCCTTTCCTGCCCCCTTCTCTTCTACAGCTGGACTGCCATCTGCCAGCAGGTCTGAACCAACACCAGGAGCACTGCGGCGGGTCTGAGAGTTTGGGGGCTGCTCACTGGACTGCTCACTCAATTGGTTGGCAGGCAGAGGGGCCGCACTTCTGAGAGCTACATGGGACGTGGAGAGTTCTTGGCACAGAGTGGCAGCCCGAAGGCTCAGAGATTCGCTGATGGCGCCTGGGGAAAAAGCTTTGGCTTGACTTGGTGTTGACTGGAGCACGTGAAAGCCTGGGAGGGGCAGTGTCCCCGAGGACCGTGAGGCCAGCTGGTTACCGTGAGGTGTGCCGATGCCCAGCAGAGGGACAATGACAGATGGTGTGCCCTCCACGAGCAGCTAAAAGGCAAAGTGGGACAGCCACAGGGGGCCCCCTTGGCAGCTTGCAAAATGGTGGTCCTTCCTCCCTCAGGAGGCTAGCAATGTCCCTATGCTGGAAGACACATACAGGTCCCTCCCCTGTCCCCAGGAGTGTCACCTACCTCCTTTCTGGGCTGCCAGGCCCCTGACTAGGGCTAAAGGGCTAGTATGATGGTCCTGCTGGGGGTATGTGGGGCCTAATAAGGGAGGACAGAGATTCTATACCAAGAGTGAGAATCAGCCAGCAGGATCTGAAGGGCATGATCAAAGGGACAGAAGACAAGACATAAGACAAGATGAACAAGAATTCATGGACTTGGGGTATTCCGTGGGATGTGCGATTTGATGCCCCACAAATGCCCAAGAGGGCAGGGCACACTTGCTCCTGGGGTGGCCCTTAGAGGCCCAGAGACAGTGATAGCTGAGGCTGGCGGAAGTGGAAGGGCATGAACTGCCCTGGCAGACAGCAGAGGAAGGAGGAAAGAGGCCGAGGGAAGGGCCGTGCTGGCACGGATGTACTACTGAGTTCAGAAGACCCAGCTGAGGTCTGTGTTTTGTGGGAGCACCTGCAGGACATTTCTCCACCGGGGTCAACAGCGATGCACGAGTGAGACGGATACCAAACCATGGAGGAGTCTGTTGGCGCCACTCCTCTGCAGGCCAGAGAGGACAGCAGGAGAGGCAGTCACAGAGCTGGGTTCGCTAATATTTGCAGGCACGATGGTGCCTGGGGTCCTGGGGGCCAGGGCTGATGTGGCACAGACCCTTCAAAACTGCTAGCGCCAGCTGTTGCCGGAGTTCTTCAGACTCCAAGTTCACCAGGGCCAGCAGATGGGAGGAGCCATCATCATGGGCTGAGAGGGCGGGACAGTCAACCAGGATCAGAGGAGGCGCAGGCAGGGAGGTGTGTGGAACTCAGGGGAACTTCCTGCTGCTCCTGCCCCACTGGGAATAGACATACAGATACGCGCCAACCCTGGCTTGCGAGGGGTATGCCAGCTGAGGGCTCAGAAACCTCACGATGCGGGTTTGGGTAAAACCACCCGCTAAGCCGCCAAGACCTGCTGAGGTGCTGGCTAGGGGTGAGAAGTATTTGGGAGGGACAGTAGGGGAGAGGGAGGAGAGGCCCAGCAGGGACCCCAAATTCTAGTCCGTGATGGAAGCAGGAGCCTGTCCCATTCATTTCTCCTTTTGAAGCTCCTCCTTGGGAAGAGAGGCCTGCAGGAGCCACAGAGGAGCTGCTCCCCACAGTGGGGTGTAAAGGCAGATCTGAGGGGGAAAAGGGCGGCCTGGGGCTGCCTTGTGAGGGTGGCTCCCATGGGATCTGAGACTCCTCCAACAAGCAAGGCTGGTTGGAGCCCACTCTACTGGCCTGGCCTAAGCCATCTTGGAATCAGGCTGCAGGCTTAGCCTCTGCCTCTGGCCTGCCTTTCCTCACCCCCTTCTTCAAAGGGGAAGGCTGGTGCCATAGTCTGCAGCCTGTGGTCGCTCCTATTGTTGCCCTTCACCCCTCTGTGCATCTCCTGCACGCTAATCCTGTCTGGGAGGCTACTTGTCAGGAGACCTAAGCTCACCTGGCATGGCCCCATGATGGAAACAAGAGAGCAGAGAGAGAATTCTGTCTCTGCCCTCTGGGTCTGCTGTGACTGTGCCGAGAGGGTCTTGAGACCAAACTGAGGATGCTGAGCCAGCTAGTTCCCCGGGGCAGGCCAGCATGCTGTAATCTGTAACCACTACGATATTTACAGAGTTAAAAACCAATTTTTTACAGCTTTTTTCTTCTACATGTTAGTTCTTCAGAATTCATAAACTATCCAAGGAGATAGTTTTCCCTGATATCAGGAGCAATTTAATCCTCATCATAATCCTATAACAAATGAAAAGCTAAGGCTGGAAAGAGATTTGACTCCCAGGAGCCAGGTTCCCTCTCTAAAAGATTACATTAGGTCCCCCGCCCACTCTCTTCCTCAAGTATTGTGTGCCAGGTCCTGGGCTAGGCACCAGGGACACTGAAGGGAACAAAACAAGGCCCTGAGCTTACAAGGGCCCAGGCCAGGGTGGGGAACAGCAGGTAAACCAATGCTCAAACTGCCCTGTGTTGAATGCTGAAGAAGGGACAGGTGAGGCGCAGGACCATGGAGGAGGGACACCGGTTTCAGCCCTTTGTGATGGTTGTGAAGGGCTGGAATGGCTTCCTGGGAGATGTTTGTTAGGGGCTGGAATGATTTTCTGGAAGTAGTAAAACTTAGCTAAGACTGGAAGGAGAGATAGGGGTCACTCAGATGGGTGAGGAAAGGGCCGTGGGAAAGAGGGGGGTTCTAGAAACAAGGAACAGCCTGGTCACACAGAGACATGTCGCACACGAGAGACTCGAGGTGGTCTGGGAGGGGTGGGACATAGCGGACGCTGGAGCAGGCGGGGACCCTGCCCCTTCCACTAGTCCAGGGCCTCTGAGGGCCACATGAGTGTTCATTCAGCTCTGTAGCCTCAGTGCCTGGTGCTATACTGGTCCCTAGCAGAAACCCTCAGAACGCTGTATGAATGAGTACGTACTCAGATTCGCATTTTAAAAAGTTCGTTCAGACCTGTGGTTCTGACGAGATGGTAGACTTGAACGGATGGGGACCTCCTTCCCCACACGACCACAGAAAAATGGGGAAATACATGATTAGAACCATTTGAATGTAAAACTGAGCATCAGAGAATAATGAGAAGATCCCCAGCTACCTGAAATAAAGAGGAAACTAAGTCAAAGCCAGAATCTTTATCATGACAGCTGGGGCTGCGATGATCAAACTCTGACACGGTTCCAGGCTCTGGGATTTTCACGCCCACAGGAGGAAGAAGACCTGGCCAGGGAAATGGATCCGAGAGTCAGGAATCTACGAAGGGCTATTGGTCTTTAAACAGAGACCAGAAGACCTTTCTCACAGCCCAGAGAGTCTGTATGTGAAGCGGAGCAGAGGTCTCTCCTTCGCAGAAAGGAGATCCCAAGCCCACACGGCATGGGTGGGTGTAGAGGCTGAATCCATGCTATCCAGCTTCCGGGAATCCTAACTGAACTAGCCGGGCCTCTGGAACCCCTGGGGTCTCGGTGGAACTACCACCGAAGCGATGAACATAGACCCCCACAACTCATGGCTCCCACAGTGAAAACAATCCCGACTTAAGATGGTCTCCTGATAAAAAAGAACAAACCAAGCGAGGAAGTGAGCCACCATGAAGGCAAGACAACAGACACAACTCATGGGAGAGATAGTACCCTTAAAACTAGAGATAATTGGACACTTCAAAAGACATGATATGCATCATCAAAATAAATAAGGAGATGAAAGGGACAGAAATCATAATAAAAACTAGGGCACTAAAAACTAAACTAAAACCCAAAATTAACAGGCTGATTTTAAAAAGCTCCAAACAGAACTTCTGAAATAAAATAAAAATAAAACCCAAACCCTCACATTCGGAAAGAGTACTAAACAGCCGATTATGAACAGCTACAGGGTCAGTAAACTCACAGATGTTTTCAAGGAAGTGCTGGAATTCGTCACTGGCAGAAAGGGAGATGGAGGAAAAGAGCAGACCGAGTAACATGGCAGGTTTCTAACAGGAGTTCTAGGAAAGACTGGAGAGAATCAAAGAGAGAGCAGAGAAGAATTTCCAAAGGGAAGAATGACACAGAGCCCCCAGCAACATAATAAAAACGATTCTACCCTTTGACTAACTGTCATAAAACTACAGTACACCAAAGTCAAAAATCAGGTCTCAAAAGCAACCAGAATGAAAAGCCATGCAAAGCTCCCTGTGGTGACAGAGAGGACAGGCTGAAGGTCAAAGAGCCAGGGGCAGGGAGAAGTGTGCCAAGTAGCTCCTGGTCCCCGGCACTGGGAGGAGGGTCGTGGGGATGGAGATAAGGGAACATTCTGGACACAGTTCTCCATCCATGAAGGGTACAACTGTCCTCACAGTTGTTCTGAAGTCTGAAGCAGCTACTTTCCTCATCTGAGCTCCCAAAGCCCTTGACTCCCCCCACTGTGGAGCGTGAGTCCCCCAGGGGAGCTGCGGTGAGGTCTGCTCTTTGCACAAACTCCTCAAGGCCCTGGAACAGGTGTTAAGTCATCTCTTGTGCCCCAGTGCCTACAACACGTGGTATGGGGCGGGCGCCAACTGAACGCGTGACTGACTTCTCATGAATCACATACTCGCTCTTCATGGCCTGTTCCTAGGCCTGTGAAGAGATCTCCAAACCCGAGTCTGAGAAATGACTCTCAGTGAGCCCCCGGTTCCCTGGATTGCATATTAAAGGCAGTGAAGCTTTCTGCAGCAGAAAAATAGAAGGTCTGTGGTGGACACTGGTAGCACCTGCTGGTGTGGTGGGGAGAGGCCTCATGTCTCCTGAAGGGATAATCTGAGTGAAGAGCTTTACCAATCTGGCTCCAGGCACAAAGGGCAGCTTCCTTCTTCTAATGACCTCGGTTACGAATGTTGACTTGAGGACTGTGCCTGCTAGCCCAAGAAGAGGCAGGGTCCAAGTGCGGCCAGGTATCAGATATGGACTGTTCTCCCTGGAGCCCAGGGGCAAGCATGAGCCCCTTAATGCAGACGAAAAACAGGATGGCATGGGGCCAAATACCAGGGCCACCAGGACGTTTCCAGGGAAGGAAGCTGAGAAGAGCATCCAGGGAAAATAAAAGCAGAGTGCCTATTTGCAGGGCCACTCCATTTGAAGGGAATGACCACTGGGGACCACCGTCCCAACAGTCTCAATACTTATTTACAACACCCTCTTCGTGGATGGACTGAGTTTGACATAGCTAAATACTAAAATGACCATGAATTATAGTACATGCAGGTAAAAGCCGTAGTTTCAATAATGAATTGTACCAAACTAATCTTCAGATATCAAGCTAATTTCTTAGGCAAATCTTCTCGCTCTGCGGCTCTTGCATTCGTGTGACTTCCCTGAGGAAACACGGACTCCTTAGGGGCTGGGGTGAAATAGCCTCATTTCCCAAACACCCCTGTCACACCAATACTGGGATTCAGGCACTCTAGGAGAAATGACCCTAAAAGTGAAGACAGGAACACAGACAGGGCAGAGCCCAGGGGAGAGGAGAAAGTCACAGTCAAGCTCATGGGATTCTCCAGGTCTCCCTTGGAAATTCACATGTGGACAGAGGAGGCTGCCTTTAGACTGACTGTGTCGCCCCCAGCAGACAACAGACGAAGCCATGTCTGCCAGCCTCTTCCCTACTCGTCCTCCCTTAGTGGCTGCCCCAGCTCGTGGAGGTAGGCTTGTGGCCACTGGGAAATAAAATGGAAGTCCTGAGGTAATTCTTCTGTTTGGGAAGGAGAGGCACACTTACTGTGGGTACTTGCCGTGGTAGGCTGTGATGATGTCCTTAACATATCATTTCCATCCCCAGGACCATCATTCCCCCAGTTTTGGCAGAAGGCATCCTTAGTCCCATTGCTCTTAACAGATGAAGAAACCCGAGGCTCAGAGGTTAGGACATCTGCCCACACACTGCTAATGAACCGCGAGACTGCCTCTAGGAGGACGAGTGAGAGAGAATCACAGCGAGGGGTCACCGAGACGTCCCACTGTCTGTTGTCCTCCCACTGAATGAAACGGCTGCCAAACTCTTTCTCGAGAAGCAGGGAGTCGGGCCAGAACTGGAGTGTGTCAGCACCCTGGGCTGAAAGACTGCTCCTGCTGCCACAATCCGTGTGCCCAGGGCTGCCATCCCCCTGCCATCCGGCGGGCACCAACGTGGGGAGCGCAGGGAGGCATGGATGAGCAACTTATGGCTGGCATTTCTCTGACTCCCTAGTGACACCTGCACCTGCCCCAGGAGACCTACTTGGTGGTCCCCATCCCTGGACCCGAAAAGTCCAGCCCTGCTTCCCTGCCGAATTCAGCATTATGAGATGCCGAGATGGTATCTCGACATGACAGCCCAGAAGCCCTGGAGCTTCCAGAAACAGCACCATCCAAGAGGAAAAATGATGGTGTTAAGGGCCCTTGGTCAATCTTTCCTAAGTGATTAATCCAGTAGGAACGGAGGGTACACAACAGCTTACTACAGCATCCTCTAAAGATGAATGATAAACGAGAGTAACGCCTTGGAAGTAATATGGATGGAGATTTCGGTCACAAAGGCGCCCGGTAACCCATCCGCCCTGTCCCCCCTCACCCCCTGGGGAACCAGAGCAGGAGTTCTTCAGGAAGACCTAAGTTTCTCTTCTGGAATATAAAGGACAGTTCCACTGGCATGTGCTTACTGGATTCCTTCCAGTGAGTACCATTAAATAGCTCACATATTTACACAATCCGTCCACAAGTCCAGGTTGGGACTGTTCCTGTCACTGACTGGGGTTTCCAAAATAGCAAGGCGGGACAACAGCTGTCGTTTGTCTATTCTCTTCCCAGAGCGAATGGGATAATGGTGACTCTTCCTCATGGGGCTGTGGCCGGTGACCCAGAGCAAGTTACGTCCGTTCCCCAGACTTCAGCTCCTGCACATACAGCAGTGGTAACAATGGAGGAAAGCTCTTCGGGGTGCTATGAGGGTCACACAGGATAACAGATGTAATGTCCCCAGAGGTGTGCCTGACACCCAGTGTGGAGGCTCACTGGTAGCTGCCATTGTCGCTCATCTCACCACTGTCATTGTCATCAGCGGGCACTCTCTGTGTCACAGACAAAACTACACAGTCAGGAAAGTAGCCTGTGGTGAAGGAAAGAGCTCCTAGAACAGCCTGCCAGGTGCCCCCTTTCTAATCATAAGATGACCGACTTGAGTCTCCGCAAGGACCCAAAAATCCCCCGAGTATAAAGTTCACAAGGTAGACTAACACAACAAAACCCAGTCACAGAGGCGCGGTCAGACCCAAGGACACAAGCCAAAGTCACTCAGTGAACCAAACTAGCAAGCGCGGCCTTGGAGACAGGTGGTGGGGGTGGGGGGGTGAGGGGGGTCCCCCAGAGGAAAAACTGACATCTGGAAAGGAAGGTTGCTTCTGAATAGACGTGTCATACCTCCCACACAAGTACTTCAAGTCCTACATTTAGGAGCCCAAGAGATTTGACAGGAGAAACAGTTCTGTGCCAGTTCTTTTCCAGGAGAGCCCACCAAAGTGTGAGTCCCTTCCTGACAAGCCTTTGTTAGAGAAGCCCACTGTGACAGAACCCACAGGCACTGCCCTCTCTGTGGGACAGGGTGAGGGGACGCTCCTTTCTTCCCCACCCAGTGGCTTACTTGTTGCTGTCGCGGTACTCGTAGATGTGACATCCTTGAGGCAGTCCAGTCTCGTGATCCAGAGTGAAAGCAAGTTTCAGCTGCGGGAAGAGAGAAGAGAGAAATAATGAAGTCGAGGCAGCATGTGCTCTTCATTCTGGCCACTGAAATGAGGAAAAAGTCACGACCTGAGCTGAAAATAGAAGTCGGACACCCAAACCGACTGTGCCACCCAGGCGCCCCTAACTAGAATTTTAAATAAAAACTTGAAAAAAAAAGAAGTAAAGTTTTAGAAGTAGAGTCGACAGGATATGCTGAGGGATTCTATGTCAGGGAGTGGTGAGATGGGAAAAGAAGAAATCCAAGACAGTTCAAGTTCTTGATTTGGACAATCAGGTAGGTTTCACGACTGAGTGGGAAGACAGAATCTGGAGGTGGCTAGAAAGCCAAAAGTTTGGTTTTGGATATGTTAGCTTTGAGGCACTCAGTAACTTTCTCTGATTAGGGGAGATCAGGAACCAGAATCTGGTAATGAGGTAGGTCTTGTTGCTTTCTGGATTCCAGAAGGGCGTGCTCAGGTGAGTGCAGAATTCAGGGAAATTGTGTGTGTCCTGCTAGAGCTGAGGTGGTGACGGTAGCTTTAATATTTCTAAACCTAGAGCCAATTATTAGATTTACAGATTTACCAGGTTTTTAAATTGTCAGGGAAATTTTAACTAAAATTAACTGCACATTAGGATACATTATTCTTTTTTTTTTTTTTTTTTTTTTAACTGCAAGGCTGTTAACACAGATCTGCATCATTAGATGCTGGACGGGTTTTCTCTTCCTGAGAGGGAAAAGAGCTTGTAGGAATGGCTTGTCCTCTTACTGACCCAGATGAAAATACAAAAACAGAAACAAGCCCTTCTTCACCACCATGAAGCCAGGAACTTCAAGTCAAAGGCATGTTTTCCCTACAGAGCCCTGCTTGGACCTTCCCAGCCCTCTTTCAGCAAAACCGAAAATCACTGTTTTTTAAAAAAATCTATTAACTATACCATTTTCTCTTGACCTCTCCCTTTGTGGCTGAGGCCAGGCCTATCTTCACTGAGTCCATTTTAAAGACTGCTCCACTTAGAAATTTCTAAATCCTTTAGCTCAGGATTTATGAGCTTTATGCGATTTATGAATTTATGGCTTAGAAAAATTATCATAAATGTAAAAGATAAAGTTTTTCTGTGAAATTGTTCACTTCAGTATCATTTACTGGAAAGACTCGAAAAGCCCAGCAGTGCAGGTGGCCAGGTAAACTATGACACAATTCCATGCAGGGTAGCAGCCATTAAACTGTTTATGAAGGATTTTGATTGATTTGGGAGAATATCTGGGTTAGTTGGAAAAAAGCAGGATGCATATGTGATTATATACCAAGAAAACCATGTAAAATGGAACAGAGCCCACCTAGAAGAAAGACTGGAGGGAACGATGGCAACAGTGTTCCTTTCCTTTCTTTGCATTTTCTAAATTCTTTAGGATAAATATAAGGAGCTATGAGCCACAGTCCTTAGTCATGAAGGAATTAAGGGAAATTTCATTCTTGAGGTCAATAAACTGTGTAAATATCAATTCAACACGTAGGTGAGTGGGGAGGTGCAGGGAGGGGATGGGACAGATGAGCACTCCTATGTATTGAACAGAGAACTCATATTTATTGAATGCCTACCAAGTAAAGGCTCTCCTTTACCCTGACCACAACCATCTGAAGTAGGTATTATGATTTCCTTTTTATAGGGAAGGAACTTGAGGCTAAGAAAGGTTAAGTAATTTGTCCAAACCACAATTAGAATTTCAGCTAAAACCCACGCTCTTTGCATCTCACTGGAATTAGAGGACTCGGCGATGGTCTGGACAGGAGGCCTGCCGGGGAGGGGTCAAGAACAATGTTTAAGGTGCTCTCCCTCGGGCAGCAGGATGGATGGTGCTGCTACTTGTAGTAGTACTACAAGGAGGAATAGCAGGTTTGGAAGGAGAGCTTGAGTTTAGTTTGGGAGTGCTGATTTTAAGGTGTCTGAGAAGCATCGTCATGCAGATGAACAGTAGGCAGCTTGTATAAACAATTCTGAATTTTTTAGGCAAGACTGTGATCTGGAGGTGCAAAATTTAGAAGCCTCTGGATGGTAAGTAAGATGGTAACTAAAGCCACTGGTGTGGACGAGAACACCCCCAAGAGAGTATACAGAGGGAAAACGAGGTCTTTGCTAGCACAGCTGGGTTTTGGAGTAGTGCAATGGAGGTTAAGGAGGAGGGGCAAGGGAGTTTTGAGTTCTGTTATTACAGGAGCCAAGAGGAGAACATATCTCAAGGAGGGAGCAGTCAGCGGCATTAAATCCTTCTAAGAGGTCAAGTAAGAGAAGAACAGGCATCCAAAACCAAAAAGAGTCCATTGGCGTCAGCAACAAGGACTCATAGGAGTGTGGGGGGAGCAGAGGGCAGGGCATGATGGGTGAAAACTGAGTAGAAGGTAAGGAAGTGGGGATCGTGAGTGTATGTAATTCTTTTAGTAAATTAGACGGTGGTGGGGGAAGTGTCAAGATGAATGGATTGGAACAGGACCGGACAGGAGGATGGGGCTTAAAGGAGAGCGTGTGGTAGAACAACGGGCTGTTTAAACGCGGATATGAAAGAAACACTACAGAGGGCAGGCTTGAAGACACGGGAGAGACGGAGGTAACTGAAGAGTCAAGGTGGCTGAGATGACCCGAGGAACGAGAGAACGCCAATGTGAAAGTGGATGACCCTTCCTGCATCGTAGCAGTGGGGAGGGCTGGGCAGGGATGCAGATGTATCTGTGGATTTGGCGGAGGTGTGTGTGTCGGGGGGGAGAGCAGGATGGGGGATGGTGGTGGTTTGGAATGTTCCAGTCTGATTTTTGTTCTTTTCTGAGAATTAGGAGGTCAAATAATCCACAAGGAATGGAGGGTTTGGTGAGGGAAGGAAAGGAGGTTGGAAGAAAGTGATGAAGGCTTGAAACTGTTTCTCTGGAGATCAGGAAAAACCGTTGACCAGGGAAGAGCATGAGGGCTGCCAGGGAGCACTAACGGTCCAGCTGAGGCCACAGGAACTGAAGTTTCTATAGCAACCATCCGTCCAGATGTTGGGTTTTTTTTTTTTTTTCTAGCAACTTAGACATTGGCATGAAGAAAGTTAGGTTGGTCCAAAGCTGAGCATTTGCCAGGAAGGTCTGAGGGAAGAATAACGGAGCAAGGGAGTAGAGATAGGATATTGGCAACAGAAGGGCCAAAGACTCTAAGGGGGAACAGGCGAGAAATAAAAATGGAAGGGGCCGAGTGGAAGAAAACAGAAAGATCTGGGTGACAGATGTCTTGTTTGGAGCTATAATTTATTAAGCATGTTATGCTCCTGTGACATAGCAGTTCTAAGCACTTTTTGCCCAAATTAGCAAATCAGTCGCAGGACTGAAGTGTGACCCACGTTGCTAACCACTGGACCACACTGGCCTCCTGAGTGTCCCTGAGGTCAAGGACTGTGAACTGTGAGAGTCACTGCGTGAGGGAGCGGGGGGCACTGGAGGCTGTGGTCAGAGAGTAAGTTCTGTCTGACGTTGGAGATGGGGCAGTCAGTCCTCAAGATATGAGCAGAATGGAGAACTGGGAGGTTGGGATGAAAAGGTCTCCCATGAGAGGTCGAAATTCACCCAGGATGATAATATGATGTTTCCGAGAAAAGCTTATCCACAAAGTGCGTCACTACGGGCATGCAGGGGTGTTGGTAGGTACCTACTTTGTGCAAGGTTCCACACACGAATGAAGGAGTGCAACTGGTTCATGCAGCAGACCGAGATGGCGAGCTCACGGGCCTTTCCTCCTTCCCAATGACACCCTACACTTACTCAGCTAGTTACCCTCCCACACAGGCCACGGAATCCAGGGGGAAGCAGATCCAATGTTCGGGGCTGGGCCTGGCCATTCTAAGGTGACCTTGTACACCTCTCAGTAACTGATCAGGAACCCAGGCCAATCAGTGCCTGGCATCTCCTGGCCTCAGGAACTGGTTCAGGCATGGCCAAGGGACCTAACAAAGCCCGTGAGATGTGAGGGGATGTTTGCTGAGTGCTTCTGGGCATGAGGGCCCAGAGCTGTTGAAGCTAGCTCACTCTCAGCCTGAGAAGGAAGCCAACTCACAGAAGCAGCCACCATTAGAGACCCGCAGAAGAACAGAGCTGGACTCTTGGGGGAGCCAGGCCTGGTCCTTGTCGGCCAACCAGACCTCCACTGTTCTTCTGTAACATCCTCTCTGTAGGACACAGACATATAACGTGTCTACCCACTTATTGCTGCCACTCTCCACAATGCAGCTGAGTTATCTTTCTAAAACAAAAGCCTGATGACACTTCCTTCTTTAAATACCTCAGATGGCATCCTGCTATTTGCCACAGGTATGAGAACGAGTCTAACAGCCAGGGCTCTCTGGGGGTTGGCTCCCCACATGAACAAAAATGGACTGTGATGGAGGGATGGCGAGGGGGGCATGCTCTGAGGAGAGGGTGCCAACCAGGGAGGACCTCAGGGTAGGTGACAGGATTCTTAAGGGAGACACCCAAGCCTGCCTGACAGGGAAGGGTGCCCCCACGCTCTCACTGCTCCTGCTGCAAAATCCCAAGCACTTGACCCTCATGGTGGAGCCCACTGTGTGAGCTTGGATCATGCCTTGTACTTTCATACCTCCGGCCCTTCCTTAGGCTGTGACTGCTTCTAGAAGGGCCCTTCCTGTCTACTGCAGCAAGACCTCATGCATTCTTTGAGCTTCTCTCTGTGAAAGTTGGTCTCTCACGACTTTCTCCTCTGGTAATTGGAGGCAGGGCCTCCCTCCCCAGTGGTCCAAGGGCCTGGGTGTGTGTGTGTGTGTGTGTGTGTGTGTGTGTGAGACACCTTCACCGGGTACCCTCCACACGCAGAACACTCAGCACTGCCCACAATAGGTGTTCAGTGCACGTAGCTGAGCTGACCAGCCTAGTAGAGAACAGGGGCCCAATCATCTCCTACATGCCAGAGGCGCCCCCTGCAGGTTTCTGCGCCCCTCAGCATGCTCTGATCCTGGCTGGACAGATCTGTAGTCCCCCAGTCTCATCCCTGAGGTTGTCTGGCCTCCTCTCACTTCAGAGGTGAAGGAATCCTGCTTCACTTCTGTGCCCTCAGGAATGGCCAGATGAGAAGCCCACGTGCTCCCATCCTGCCAGCGCCTCTGAAGATAGACACAGACAGTCTCTCACTCAAGAATAGTTCTTGACTGTGTCCTACGAGCCTGGCCCAGCAAGGAAGCACCCAGGCCTACTGGCTATATCAAGACCGCTGGGCCCTACCTGTGGAGTCGCTCGGTTCAGAACGACCGTCACTGCGACACTTCACCGGGTCCATCTTTCCCCTTTCCAGAGGCAGCGGTGCTAGTCAACCTTTGCCCGAGGAGGACAGTTTCCAATTGTACCCCATTCCTGGAATCGGGCAAGAAGAGAAGGAGGCCCAAGAGGCAGTAAGGAGGTCACTCTGTCAGCCTCTACCAGCAAGACGGGTCTAGTTAGAGGCAAGGCTTTCCTCTGGACAAAGGCCAGGCTGATCTCCCTTGGGCAGGGAATGGAAGAGCCTTTTATTTTTAGGGGTTCAGGCTAGAACCAAGAGGAGGGCAGGTGCTGGGGACCCGAGTAGGAGACTCTTGCTGGGACCTCTTTAGATCCAGCCCTCCTGCTCCAGACTGGGGCCCAGTGGGCGACAAGGAGCTGGGCTGGGTGGAAGGGGCCAGGACTGTTGGGGAGAGAACAGTCCTTCCCCATTCACTGTGGGAGCGTGGGTTATAGGCCTGTTGGGGTTGTCAGGACTGCAAGTGGCCCTTCTTCAATCCCTCTGGGCTCTGGGGCAGGGGGATGGCCAGGAAGGTAGCTGGGCCATGTTTCTTGCAGGTGGCAAGTAAGCAACAAGAGTGACTGGTTCCAGACCACAGAAGCCCCCTCAGGTGGCCTGAGGCAGGAGAGGGGATGCCCTGGGCGAAGCAGCAGAGGGGTCCATGGAGTCATCGAATGTAACTCTTCAAGGACATGTGACATTGACTTGTATGCCAATCCAGTGAAGCTGACGGGCCAGACTACATACATGAGAATAACGGGAAAAGAGTAAGGGTCAGGAAAGGAAAGGGGGCTAAAGGTGGTGTGCCAGAAGTTCCCCTTGGCCAGTGAGTGAATCAGGCCTCAATCTGCTCAGGGATACAGTTCCAAACAGCCACGTTCCTGGAGAACATCACGCACAGGCCACTTGGCATTAAACCCCATCAGCTGAGGTGGACACCGGCTCTGAGCTTTGGGTGCTTTTGACAACACCTGGCCTGACCTTCGATGTTGAGGAGTTGCCAACCTCGTCCACAGCAGCATTGAAATGACCTCCAATGGGCAACTGCCGGGGGCGGGGGTGTCTCTGACCATGGCCCCGACAGCCCTTGCAGGCTGCTTCGTGCCCGAGGTGGGGACTTGGGCACCAGGTTCCGAGTCTCTCTCGCAGGGGTGGGGGGCGGTGGTCAGGAGAGAGGTGACTGCTCAAAGCAGAGTGCCGGGTCTGTAGCCAGGATCACTCTAGTTCAAACCAACATGGGTTCTCCAGGAGGCCTACAAGCCTCCTTCAATCTGCTAGCTATTAGGACTGAGGTTCAAATGCAGGTCAAGGAGCAGCCTGGGAAGCCTGCGGCCACCGCACGGTCGGCTCTCGCCTCCCCAGTCCACTGGTCTTGCCGAGGTGTCCAACTCTTCCTTCAGCCCAAAGTGGCAAATCCCCCCCACACTTCCCACATCTCAGGCATGCCACTGATGACACTTTCGACGCACATATGTGACCTCCGCCCAAGCCTTGGTTTTGCCATTGAAAAATCGTATTAGAAGGAAATCTTCACGTTCTCCGAGGTGATCTTTAGTTTTTTCTTCTTCAGTGTTTCTTGTTTGGTTTGGATCTCCCGAGCATTGTTTCTTTTTTTCCATCTCCTCTTTGCTTTCTTTTATAAGACAAAGATGCTGTGGACTTGGCTTCCTCTTGGTTCACAACGATTCTACGGCAAATGTATTAGGTTTCCTTCTCCTAAGTCCACTGAAGTCTTTTTGGACTTGGAGAGAGCTTTTTAAGAAAGAACTTGCTCATTCAGCAGGATTTTCCTCCCCACCCCAAGCTCTGGTTCTGACCTGGAAAAAATAAGAGTGAGAAAGAGCGAGAGGATCTTGCAGTCCTGACGCTCAACTTCCCAAACCACAAAAAAGAACCTTGCTCCAGTAACGTAATCATGGAGATTTCTGGCACCCTGGTCTTTCAAGAAAAATACATCCATCTGCTGGCACAGGGACCGTCAAACTAAATCCTGTTCAGCATGGAGTTCCCGATTCATTAGTGTTGGAAAGTCTATGGCGAGGCTGGCCGCCCTGTTGGGTGACGCCTCCCGGCAGGGGCGTCTCTAAACCCCACAGCTGTGTTTTCACTTAAGGCCACTTCTCCTGACTCCACGGCACCATGTTCCAGAGGCTCGTTCTATTCTCATTAAGGTTAAATATGACAGGACAAGGATTCTTGAATGCTGAGGTTTTCCTTGCTCTGAAGAAAAACTTGTCGGTCTCTAGAGCTCCGGGCGACCCATAGGGAAGGCCGCTCTTGATCGAGGAACCCAGGCCTGTCGATTCATGCTTAGTTGGCTTCCACGGACAAGCCTCTCCCGGGAGAGGAGAGTTCTGGCTTCACTGGCCTGCCTGTCATGCTGCCTCCTCCACTGGGGCTTATTTCATGGCTCACCAACAAGTCCGGGTGAGGAGAGCTCTTCTGGCCACTGCCTCACACCCCCTCTGCCTTTACTATGGAGTGAGACCAACATCAGCGGAACAGGATTCCCCTGCTCCGGCTTTCCTGATAAGGCCTTACCTGGTCACGGGGCCACATTTTTGCTCCTCAGATTTCTGGGCAATAGGACAACAGTGACTACAAGGTGTGGTGAACAAGCATGCACGCAGCCTGTCTACTCATCCCACTCACAGCTGGAGCATTCTGGATGATTCTCGTGGCCCTATCCCTTCCCCCAAGCAGGACTGCCGCTTTCCTGATATTAAAATCAGAGACTACGCTGCCTAGCCACAGGAACTATGCTCACGCCTACAGATGTCACTTTACTTCTGCCTCCTTCCTGTGGTTCTAGTTTTCTTTCTTTCTATTGTATTCATTTCACTGTTTATGTCCTTCGTTGTTAAGTCTTCCCAAATCCTTTTTAGAAACAGAAGAAGGTATGTATAGCTAAAATAAGGGTCGTCAAAATATAAGCCAAACATACAAGGAAGTGTGAGATCCAGGCAGGTTCAAATACAACCTGATTAAACACTAATCATGACAGTAGGCATTCAGTTCATGGAAGAAAGAAAACGGGACATTCTCATACAACCCTCAGAGCCAGTGATCAAGCTGGCTCTCTTCTTGAAAAAACAGGAGAGAACAGAATGATCTTCCAGGGAATTGGCCTCAGTTTCCAGGGACTTGAGGAGTCGGGGAGTTATATAACCCCAAGCTGAGAGCCAGCAGCTCTGGCCTCATCTCCGTTCTCTCCCATAATCCAGAGTGGTGCTGGGGTCCTACTGGCCTTAACTTTCCACCTGTAAAATGGAGCTGAGTTCCTCTATGGTCATCCTGGTAGTTTGTTTTATGGATGAATGTGAGATACTTTCTAGGTTTATGGGAATAAAGGACCCATAATAATCCCCGCTCTATCTGGGAGAAGAGAAGCTCTGAAGATTTCAGGGGAACCAGTGCTCACCTCTTTGGGTGGTTTAAATGAAAGAGAAGTGGCAGGGAAGAATTCTCCTGCCTATGGCTGCTTACATAGCTAAGAGCAACTGTCAAAGTTCATAACTCGATTTCATATTAATTCTGCTTTCTTCCTCCTAGACAGAGCCAAACGTCTGGACATCATATTCTAGGACAACATCCTAAGGTCATTTCTGGTCCTGGGGCAGCCAATGTGCCATTGTTCCTGGCTCCTGCAACCTGGTATTGCCTGCAGCAGAGGGCTCAGGGGCAGCCCCTGGGAGAAGAATCACAGTGCACCACCATCTAGTCACAAAACACCTGTTGATTTGACAACGCTTACTGGATCGTTCCGAACAATCTGGAAGGGACACCTTGGAGGCCCAATCCTGCAAGTACCTGCAGTTCCTATTCTCATCCAAGATAATCACTGGTATCTTAGCCCTTTTATTTATAAACAACATATCTAATAGATACCATCCTAACTCTGGTAAAAACCAAACACCTGGGTTTTGTGAAGTTTGAAGAAAAGTACAGGAAGAAGTTTGCCCCTGAGATGAAATGCAAAGACCAAAACTATGGACGGAGGTTGGTGAAGGGTGCTAGAAAGGGCCAGGATCCAGTAGGAAGGAAAACGGAGAGACTTTCTGTTTGCCTTGCTAACTGAAAAGTCAGCTTTGGTAACAGAGAACCCTTGGATAATCGCACATAGTTGAAAATCATTTAAGAAATGACACATGATGTTAAATTCATGTGTCATTTCTATTATAAAAATAAGTTTCACAAGAAGCTTAGGGGAATGTTTTCATTAAGCAGACTGTTATTTTCCCTCTAGCCCTTGTATACTCTTGCTAGGGTCTGTGGACTGGGGTTCGGGGGGGGGGGGTCCAAGGCTCTCCCAGTCTGCACGGACCTTAGGGGGTCCTCTACTGCTCTTTCTGCCCATTAGACTGGACAGCACATCTAAGAGTTCATGCTTTTGCTGCGACCCTCCAGCCTGGGACTTGGGCTTTACTAGATTAGGACAGAGGTCATTCTCCTTGTGAAAATGTGGACCTACAAACCACCCCCCCCCCCACATACACTGGGCACCGGCCACACAGTCCAGAAGTAAAGAGCACAGCCTCCTTCTCAGGCTGTCTGGTTTTGACTCCTGACTTTTTTTTTTTTTCCCTATTAGCTGTATTCCCTCATGGAGTTATTTACCTGTTTCTGCTTGGTTTCCTCCCCTGGAAAAAGGGGAATAATACCAGTACCAATTTCATAGGGTTTTTGTGAAAATTAAATGAGGAAAACTGCCTGAGAACAGCACCTGCCTCAGGCAAACAGCCAACAAATGCTCCTGTTGTCCCAAGACCAGGGGTCAGTTCTCATAAGGAACTGAGATCACACTGGATGGACAACGATGGCAGGCTGGGACAAGCTGGCTGGGACTGGAAGGTTCCACCTGCGATCCCTCTTGAGCCTGAGGCATTTGTGCAGTCGTAGGGTTCACCTTCCTCCTGGGGGCAGTATCTGGGGAGATGGTGCTCCGCGCCTGGGACTCCCCAGGGGTGCTCAGAAGGAGGACACGAGGCTTCGAGGCTGCACGGGGCTCCCACGTGCTCCGCGCGGCCTGTGGACCCCCGGCCTGCTATCACAGGGCCACTCTGACGGTTCTTCTTGGGGAACCGGGCTCCTCAGGCCGCTCTCTGCAGAGGAGGTAGGTGGGGAGGCTTTGATGCCCTGCGTGGGCCCTGACAGCTTGCCAGACGGGCCTCACAGCAGAGGCTGCCCAGCACTTGCGCCCTGGCAACGACTTGTCTGCTAATCTCCACCTGGGAGAGGAAGAGGCCGCGACGACCTGCTACAGCACGGAGAGGGCTGGCCTCTGACAGTCCGGATATGAGAAAATTGCTTCTACCATGGCTGGATTCTTCTCATTTCTTCTCGAGCTGGAACACGTCTGTGGTTGTGTATTTAACTATCATGCCGTCCCCACTAGATGGGAAGCTCCCATAGAGAAATCCCGACTGATGACTCCTTGTGCTTCCCACAAGCCTCTGTTGACTAAAGGGTTTCTAGATGAGAGGGAGGGCTCCACAATTAGCAGGAGGAATACGGCTTCCATATGCAACAGGACAGGCTGCCAAGAGCTTTGTGCATGCAGGCACTCCTCTTTCATTTATTTATTTATTATTTTTTAAAAAAGATTTTATTTATTTATTTGACAGACAGAGATCATAAGTAGGCAGAGAGAGGAGGAAGCAGGCTCCATGCTGAGCAGAGAGCCCGATGTGGGGCTCGATCCCAGGACCCCGGGATCATGATCTGAGCTGAAGGCAGAGACTTTAACCCACTGAGCCACCCAGGCGCCCCGGCACTCCACTTTTAAACGTGAAGGAATGGAAGCTCAGGCCTCCCCGAAGTCAGCAATGTATCAAGCAGGTGGTGGCACCCCCAGAAATGGACCCCAAGCCTACCCAACTCCAGGGTGCCTTTCCCATTCCCACTGGGCCACACCTGCTGTTTCTTCTCTCACCAGTGGGCCACTGTGCTGGAAGGGGCGAGGGGGGCTGACAACCACTGACTTCTCTCCTCTAGATCCTAACAGACACAGGGCAGGAAATGGTGCTCTGAGGGTTGGTCTTCCAAGGCTTCTTGGCCAAGGCATCACCAAAGAACAAGTGGGGGCGGGGTGTGCACTCCTCTGTTCAGAATTGAAATCAAGAAGCTGGACTGAGAGGCCGAGCAGATGGAGCTGCCCAGTTTCAGATGGAAAAGCTGGGCTGGAAGAAGAAGACACATGGGTGGGCCCTCCAGAGGCCGTGGGCTGTGTGGACAATGGACGTGGCAGGTAAGGCCACGTAGGGGAGAGCAAGCGAGGAAAGGAGAGAGACGGGCTGGCTCTGTTTTTCAATGAACCTGTCCTCTGGTTGACAGGCTCTGGCACAAAGCTCGTCAGGAATAAGACCAGAAGCAGAGCCAATGGTTTCTCACCCTAGTCGGCTAGTCAAAATACCGGATAGCAGGAACAAAGAGAGAAAAACAAGGTAACAACAACCACGAAGGAAGATTAATATAGGACCTATTATTATGCTATTGAAAAAATAGATGGGCACTCACAGAGCTAATTTCTGCTATTTAAGTCATGGGCCCCTCTCCATGACTTCCTCTGTAAGATGAAAGCCTCAGAAGAGATACTCTCTTTGGTTCCTTCTGGCTATCCATTTCACAATTCTGTGAGCAAGTGCCTGTCAAGCAGAGTCCCTGTGTTGCTGGGAACTGTGCCAGGCACACAGGGGCTCAGGGGAGAAAGGACAGTCTCAGGTAGCAGAGATGACTGTCCCACTGTCTCCAGGGCTCCTGGGGCTCAGAGAAGGCTCTGGTAGAGTGGCCTGCATGGAGTGGATGAGGCCAGAGCTGAGTCTGGCAGGACAGAGAGGATTTGCAAAACACCGATGAGAAGTCCCTCATAACGGAAGAACACAGGACCTTTGGCCCTCTAGGCCACAGACCACACGGGTCATGTTCATCACTGTGCTCCCAGTACCTACCAGTCTTTGGCGAAGCAGGCACTCACCAAGTAACTGTCGAAGGGATAAATGAGTACAACCAGCAAAGTAGGAATTAACATGCACTGTTCTGTGAATACAAATGGGATTGGTCTGACAACGGAAATGGAGGGTACAACTTGGGAATGGGTAAAATAGTAGTGATGATGGTAACAAAAATGGCCAGGATTTACTGAGCTTACTCAGTAAGTCCTGTGCTAATAAGCACGTTAATATGTTCTCTCACTGGATTCTCTTAACAGCCTCAGAGGTGGGTGCTGTGGCTGTTCCTACTTGACAGCTGGGGCATGGAGGCTATGGGCTCCATAGCTGCAGCCGTGAGAAGGGAGCCCAAGGCCCTGACTCCTAGTTCAGCCTTTTCCAACCAACTGAGCCACCCAGGCGTCCCTAGTTCAGCCTTTTCCATAAGACATGTGACAGGGGCTCATACCCGGACCCTCTTCCTGCCCATGTCCCCTCCCAGGCCACTGGCAGCTGTCTGGCGATATGGCTTTCTGACAGTAGACGGCCCCTGAGCTGAGACCTAGCCCTTCCCGGGTGCTGTGCTGGTGTGCCTCCCAGGTGAATGAAAAACTCATTTTTTGTTTTGAGATCATTACAGATTTAGAGAGACTACAAAGCTAGTGCAGAGAGGTCCTGTGTCCTCTTCACCCAATTTCCACCAAAGGTTACAGCTTATGTACCTAGAACACGGTATCAGGCCCCAAAAGCAGACACCGGCGCGCCTAGTTCTGTGCCATTTGGTCACACTGTAGATCTGTGGAAATGCCACTGCCATCTGGATAGAGAACTGTCCCCTCACCATGCCGCCTTCCTCTCCCCCATCATCTCAACCACCCAGCAACACCGCTCTGTTCTCCAGCTCTGTAATTTGGTCGTTTTGAGGATGTTGTAGAAATGGAATTGGTATTTTAAGACCACTCTTCCAAGTCATCCTAAGAGTATGACTTGATCCATTTGCTTCATTTGTAAGAGAATAGAAAACAATGACAACCAACAAGAGAAACGAGACAACAAAGCAGAATACGGAGAGCTTCTGTTGTTCTCACTCTGCCGCTTCTAGTATGTGACTTTTGACAAATTCCCTATCCCAAATCTCAGTTTCCTTGTCTGTAAAAATGGGTAGAAGATTTAAGGATTAAATGAGGTAACATGTGAAAGCACTTGGCAAACAGCAGGCACTCAATAAATTCTAGCTGTTTGTTATTATTAATAATAAGCCAAGGAAGCCTCTGTGCCTCTTTATAGAAAATCAGCCTCTTAACGGTCACAGACGATTAAGGAAGTGACCATGCCAGCCCTTAAATGACCCCAGGTCATGCTTCCCTTTGCTTCCCAAGACTCCACCGTGGAAACAACTGGGGACTTTTAAAAGGCGCTTCCAGCAGGCATCTTCAGGCGTACTCCCTCATGAGAACAAGCAGCCACTCCCCATGCCAGATTCACCAGGGGGCCGAGAATTCTGAAAGCGGGCCAAATGGCCAAGAGCTCTCTGTTTAGCACAGAAGGCCTCCAGAGGACAGCCGGGGTTTGTGCCGAGGCCCCCGACAGCACACTGAGCGCAGAGACGGGGATGGTGCCAGACAGAGGCAGGGGTCAGATGTGTGATTGAATTAGGTGCTGCATGGATACCCCACAAAGCTCAGCATCACTCAAAGGCTGGACGGGAGATGGACGACAACGGCCCACACCACCCACAAGGTCATCCTTACTATGACTAGCTATGGAAATCTGAAAAAAAAAAATCTCCCCCCAAAATCACATATGCAAAGACTCCATTATATAGTCCAGAGAGCACTTGACTTTGAGCCTTTGAGTAGCTGGGAACCCAGCACAAATGGCTGGCTATATCTTAAGCAATATGCCCAAGGCCCATTGAAAATGGACAAAAACGGGTATTCAGGATCCTTCATGATTTACTGAAAGTGCCATTGTCTGTGCCTTTGCATGGCACCAGCAGGGGTGGGATCAAGGGCACCCTTCCTGATGGCGGGGTCACCCCATGTGTCTCCTGTTCCCTTGGACTTTTCAACTCCCCTGGCCTGCATTCACTCACTCACTTTCTCTCCTTTGAAGTTAAAGAATACTGCCTCATCTATCACTGACAATGTTGGGTTTCAAAGGGACTGGGAGTGAATTCACTTTTTTTTTTTTTTAAACAAATGAGAAGGGCTCAGCTGGGAGGAGAGAGAAGGAGGTAAGGAGGGAGGGAGGGACAACAAGAGCTAATGATGGCTGCTTTCTTCCAGCTCCATGCTGAGGGGAAGCCCTTGTGTGGCATCTAGGCTCTGGGTGGGGGGACAGAAGTCGCATGCCGCTCCCCAGTGCCCATATGTGCTCACCCAGCCTTGCTCTCTAGGCTTCCTATTGTTTTTCCAAGCCCGCTTACTGGACTTCGGAAGGCATGCATGTTTCTTCTGCTTTCCTTGAACAGGGGAAGTAAAGGCACACCAGACTTGCTTGGCTGGCTATTCTGTGGGCGCCTTTAACCAGATGGTCCAAAGCACCTCAAACTCAGTCTCCGACTGATGCCTGCTCTTCCTTCTCCTGGGGGTTCTCCTAGGTGGCACCCCAGCTGCCTGACTGCCCAGGCAGAAAGCCAGGATATCTAGATGCACCTTCTCTCTTTCTGGGGTCTGATTCCATCTCTTCAGTATCTTCCTCATCTGTGCCTTCTGTCAGCTGTGTGACCTCAGGTTGGGGCCCCAGAGGGTCTCATGTGGACTACTGCTGCAGCCATCTAACTGGCTTGACTGAGGTCCACCTCGACCCCTTCCCAATTCATTCTTTACAGAGCTGCCAGAAAGAGCCTTGAAAAGAAAATCCCATCCCATCGTTCCCATATGTGAAATGCTGCAATGATACATGATGAATTCAAGAAAGCACTCATATTTCAGGGCAGAGGAAAAAAGGTCCTCCACAATTGGCCTTCATCGTATCTCAATAGTATCTCCCACTGCTCCCGTGAGCCCTTCCTACGACCAGCCATGACATGGTCTGCTCCTCCAAGAACATATCAAACCTGTGTGCTGCTCCGCCTCAAACATCCTTGAAGAAGCCATTCCTAACCGACTCTCAACTGCCCTCCTTCACTAGAACAGGAATCTTCTCCCAGATTCTATAACCCAGTAGGAAGCACACGCTGAACCATGTGTTTCTTAGAGACAGGGCCATGTCTTACCTGTCTCGTGGTGACTGACACAAAGCTGATAATCGATGTTGTTTTCTGAATACTTTTGCTGCAGTGTATTTTCCCATGGATGAAAGATGGCAGGCCTCTACTTAGCTTGGCTGTGGTTGGTCGTTTCACAGATTTCTATCAAACGTTAGCTGCACTTCCTTCCCAGGCAAGCAATCCTTGGCCTCTCACCCATAACAGGCTTTCTTCCCACCAAATTACACTCCAGCTGTTCTAGGGAAAACCCAGTTCCAATGGCAGTCATAACTAGCAAGCTGCCTTGTTGTTGACTATAATTTTTAAAAGCCTCTTGGTTATGAGATTAAAGCATGATTGGGTGACTCACTGACATGGGTGTTTGCATGTAATTGACAAAGTCCTGTGCTTGGCACCATTTACCCACCCAACTTTGTGCAGCAGTCAGAAGGATTTATCTAGAAAGTTCAGAGGTTTTTCTCCTATCATCTGTACCCTCCTTTAAGAAGATACAAACTTCAATTTTATGCTAAATCTTAAGCCAGAGAAGCCTCATACCTGTTTAAAAGCCACTCCTGAGGCAGATTCTGATGCTGACCTCCTTTACAGATGGTTCCTGGTGGGCACCATGCCTGGCAAGGCTCTCAGGATGGACCCATCCCAACTGTGCTCAGTTATATGTCTGTCTCAGTTATTGGGACTGTGTTAAAAAAAAAAAAAAACAACTGGGCCTAGGAAATGAGCATCTTTAAAAGAAGGAAGAACCAAAATGTAAATCCTACAACTAGAAAATTTCCAGAAGAGACAAGGAAAAATCTTTATGACCCTGGGTTAGTCAGACATTTCTTAGGGCACCAAAGCAAAATCCTTGACAGAAAAATTCGATCCACCAGACTTCATCAACATTTATAGCTTTTGCTCTTCACAGAGAGAGTAAAGAAATAAGAGAATGCAAAGACAAGCCGAAGACCTGGATAAAATATTTGTAAATCACATACCTGAGAGAGGGTTTAGTTTAGGTCCAGAATATAAGAACTCTCAACATTTAGTAATAAGAAACTAAGCCACCCAAGGAAAAAATGGGTGAAAGATATGAACAGGCACTTCATTAAAAAAGATATGCAGACAGCAAATATGCCCATGAAAACATGTTTGTTTAATATCATTAGTTAGTAGGGAAATGCAAATTAAAACCACCAACAAAAGGGGCACCTAGATGGCTCAGTTGGTTAAGTGATTGCCTTTGGCTCAGGTCATGATCCTGGAGTCCGAGGATCGAGTCCTGAATTGGGCTCCCTGCTCAGCAGGGAGTCTGCTTCTCCCTCTGACCCCTCCCCTTTCTCATGCTCTCTCTCTCTCAAATAAAAATCTTAACCAAAAAAAAACCCACCAATGAAATACTTCTAGACACCTACTCACATGACTAAAAAATAAAACAAAATAATCCAACAAAATTACCTGACAATAGCTAGAGCTGGTAAGCATGTAAAGAAACTAAAACTCTGATACACTGTTGGTGAGTGGTACAGCCCCACCTAGAAAACGGTTTGGCAGTTTTGGTTGTTTTTTTTTTTTTTTTTTTTTTGAGAGGGAGGGATGTGGGGGAGGGGCAGAGAGGGAGAGAGGAAATATTAAGCAAGGCACTTTGCCCAGTGCAGAGCCAGACCCAGGGCTTGAGCTCATGGCCTGATCATGACCTGCGTAGAAATCAAGAGCTGGACGCTTAACTGACTGAGCCACCCAGGCGCCCCTTGTTTGGCAGTTTTTAAATAAAGTTTAACAGACACTTGGCATATGATCTAGCAACCCTTCTCCTTCTAGGTATTTACCCAGTGAAATGAAAACTATCACATTAATGCCTGTAAGTGTTTATGGCACCATCATTCTATAATTGCCCCAAGCTGGAAACAACCCAGATATCCTCCAACTGGTAAATAGATAAACAAACTGTGGGCCACCTACAGTATCCCGGAACACTTACTCTACAATAAAAGGGAGTGACCATTGATACACAGAACCACACGGTAAACCTCGCGGACATGATGCTAAGTAGAAGAAGCTAGACTCAAAAAGCTACCAACTGTATGACTCCCCCTGTATGACATTCCGGAAAAGGCAGAACAATGGGGACAGAAAACAGATCAGAGGCTACCATGGGGCAGAGGGTAGAGGGGAGAGCATGAGTACAAAGGGGAAAGTTGAGATTTTCTGGGGTGAAAGAATTGATAAAAAAGAAAGAGAGAAAAGGGCTTTTTACCGTATGTAAATTATATATATCTCATTTTACTGGGAAAAAAAACTAATTCTGGCTACAAATGTGGCTGGTGGGTATAGTGCTGAAGGTGTTAGGGGTTCCTCATGATTGTATATAGAATCTGCCTTTTTATAGAAATGGCAAACAGAGGACTTGGGAGCTGATCAAGCCCACAAACAGTAAAACAAATATATGTCAAAACAATAATAAAACGCCATTTTCAACCTATCATAATAACAAAGATTAAATAAAACCCACAAACTCTCCATTTGGTGAGATACAATGACAATGCACTATTGTTCCTGCTGGGGAAAGCCTAAATTAGCTTAACCTTTCTGGAAAAATCACCTGGCAGTTTGTATCAAAAGCTTTGAAAACGCACACCCTTTAGGATACATAGAAAAATGTTATGACCAGGTCATGGATGACCGATGCCTCTGCTGGCTTTACTTGTTAATCTCTAAATTTTTATAAAACCAACAAGTATTGGGGCGCCTGGGTGGCTCAGTGGGTTAAAGCCTCTGCCTTCAGCTCAGGTCATGATCCCAGAGTCCTGGGATCGAGCCCCACATCGGGCTCTCTGCTCTGCGGGGAGCCTGCTTCCTCCTCTCTCTCTGCCTGCCTCTGCCTAGTTGTGATTTCTCTCTGTCAAATAAATAAAAAATATTAAAAAAAAAAAACAAACAAAAAAACAAAAAAAAAACCCAACAAGTATTACTTTTCTAAGAAAATAGTAAGTTTGGGCGCCTGGGTGGCTCAGTGGGTTAAAGCCTCTGCCTTCGGCTCAGGTCATGATCCCAGCGTCCTGGGATCGAGCCCCACATCGGGCTCTCTGCTCAGCAGGGAGCCTGCTTCCTCCTCCTTCTCTGCTTGCCTCTTTGCCTGCTTGTGATCTCTGTCTGTCAAATAAATAAATAAAATCTTAAAAAAAATAGTAAGTTAATCAAAAAGAGAAAAGTATCACACACAAAAAAATGAATTCTCTTCCATTCAGTCATTCCAAGAAATTATTCCGAAGGAAATAATCCAAAATGATTTTTTAAAATTTTATGCAGATAATTAATTGCAGTGCTATTCATAATAGCAAAAGCTAAAAGCAGCCCAACTGAGGAAGCGTTACATAAACTGTGCAATATTCTGCCTCACTTCTCTGAGTAACCTGGAGTAGGAGGGGGAACTCCATCTCCTTCCCTTCCCGCCTCACAAACTCTAAGAGCGTCCCCTATTTGGGAGTCTGGTCCAAACTCCTGAGTAGGTGAACGCTTGGCTCGGGGGCTGGTAGGAGAGGCCCCATCCTCACCCCTGCACCTCCACTTCAAGCCCTTCCTCTCTGTCCAGACCCAAATGCAGGATCGCAAATGAGGGGAAGGCTTTCCAGGCCCCAGCCGTTGGTGACCCCCACGGCCCCACGGTAGCCCTGTAGAGGTGGCTCCTCCGTGAGGACAGAAATAGGGTCTTTCTCAGCATCTCCGGCCACACAGCTAAGAGGCATTTGCTGTTCGGTGTCGGGCTCTTTTCTAAGCATTTTAAGGGTACAAGTCACTAACCTAACAGGACCCCAATGGCAAAGGCACTATGATTATCTCCATTTTACCAATGGTGTCTCAGGAACATCATCTCTATTTTTTTTTTTTTAAGATTTTACTTAAAATTTTTTTTATTTTTAAAGATTTTTTTTTTTTAAGATTTTATTTATCTATTTGACAGAGAGAGATCACAAGTGGACAGAGAGGCAGGCAGAGAGAGAGAGAGGGAAGCAGCCCCCTGCTGAGCAGAGAGCCCGATGCGGGACTCGATCCCAGGACCCTGAGATCATGGCCTGAGCTGAAGGTAGTGGCTTAACCCACTGAGCCACCCAGGCGCCCAAAGATTTTCTTTTTTTATTTGACAGACAGAGATCACAAGTAGGCATAGAGGCAGGCGGGGGGTGGTGGGGTAGGTGGGTGGTGGGTGGGAAGCATGCTCCCTGCTGAGCAGCGAGCCTGAGGCGGGGTTTGAACTCAGGACCCTGAGATCATGACCTGAGTCGAAGGCAGAGGTTTAACCCACTGAGCCACCCAGGTGCCCCAAAGATTTTACTTTTAAGTAATCATAACATGGGGTTCGAACTTACCACCCCGAGATCAGAGTTGCTCACTTCTATGAACCGAGCCAGACAAGTGACCCACGTTATCTCCATTTTATGATTATCTTGGGAAGATGTTATCTCATTTTACTGCTTATTATCTTAGGAAACTGAAGCACAGAAAGCTTAGAGTCACACAGCTGAGTGCAAGGGTCAGGGTCAGAATCCAAGTGGACCCGCACAGGGTCTGCTCTGTAAGTCTTCACTGATTTGTAGCTGGTGGCAAGAAGAGAACGGGATCTGGACCTAGGCCAATCTGGAGCAGAAGCATGTACCAAAGAGAAGTTCAAAGCTAGGCCTCTGGGCAACCTCCACAGGTCTCCACAGGACAGATCTCCACAGGAACCGAGAAGTCCTCGGCAACAAGGAGTCAGGAATCAAGTCCAGGAAGCAAGATGGCCAAGCAGGCGGAGGAAAGGGAGAAGCGTCTGAGCTTCTTCTTGCTCTGCTTCAGCTCAGGAGCGCGTCCCCACACGCCAGCCAGGGAGGCAGGAAAGACTTTGAGCATGGCTGAAAGTCATGTACTTGGCTGGGGTGGAGGGCAGAAGAATGGAAGGGGAGAGCTCCCTTGTTATTTACAGAAGGAAACTGATTGCAGCAAAGCAGTTTCAGACTGCCGCATGGCCCAGCCTACATTCTCAGAGCTCAGTAATGGCTCCCTGTTCCAAGTACTTCAAACTCAGTGGACTGTTACTCATTAGCAAATTTTCCTATTTAGGAGCTTGCCAATTTAATGCTGACAAGCAGATAAGAAACCTGCTGGGATTCCCTCCCTGGGTGTTGCCCTTCGGGGTCTGGGCTCATTTCTCTCTAATCTGGCAGATTTCCTTTACCCCAGGGGGTTACAATTCAAGGGGCAATTAAAGAATTTCTAATTTATTTTCAGCATTTCCAGGGTTTTTCTTATAGCAAATTGCCAATTTCTATTTTGTACAGGAGAAAACTTTTAAAAATAGATTGACCTTGTCTCTAATTGACTTTTAAAGTGGCCCCTTCCAACCATAGCCAGTGTTCTCAAAGAAAACACCTAGGCAGCCATCTCCACTCAAACCCAGTGTGGCCTATCATCCAGGCTTTTCCCTCACACCTCCCTCTTCTATTTGTGTCCCATTTCCTCCATGAGACATTAAGCTACTCTGAGGGCTGGGACACGGAAAGCTGGGATCATGTTCTCTTCTGTCTGTCCCCAATACCTTGCACGGTACTTGTATGTGGTGATACTTAAAAAAAAAAAAAAAAAAAAAAGCGTGGGAAATTAAAAAGATAAGTCAAAAGGGATCAAGTTACAAAACACTTTGAAAGCTCTTAAATTCTCTTTAGTTGGAAAATGTCTGCCACATGCCATTTAAAAGGGGAATGGGAAGAGTGCTACAAAACAGTGTTACAATAATATTCTGCTTTTAAAACGTGGGAATTCCCTGAGGAATAACGGGACCAGCTCTTCAAGCTCCAGACTGGATGTAAAGTGGGCACTGGGTCCTGGAGCCCCCACCGGCTGCAGGTGACTTTCACAGTGCCTGTGGCGTGCCAACACCAGACTGGCAGGTAAGAAGTTGCAGCAATGTTATCTACTTTCTCCACAGCTGACGTTCAAGAATCCAGGCAAGGAGGGAGATGAAGGTAATAAAGAAATAAAATGATAACACAAAAATGAATGAAAACCTATGAAATATTGCTATCTGGACCCCTTTGGAGCAGGCCTCTGGAGGAAGTAAGGTGTGTGAGATTGGGGCGAGCAGCTGGAGGCCCAGGCTCTGTGAAGGCAGGGAAGGATGAGGAAGGGAGATGGGCTGGTGGAACACTGGGAATGTCAAACACAGGCCACACCACAGAGGGCCTCCGAAGCCAGGAGGCACTTGGGCCAGATGCAGCAATCCAGCCCTACTCAAAGGCCGGTCTGAGATGAACAAAATGAGAAAGAGGTTTCCCACAAAGCTCAGTCAAGTCACTGGGAAAGACTGCTTCATACTGTGAAAGATATCTTTCCCTCATTTTGGTGCTAAAATGTCTTCATTAGTGAAAACATGACAACAGTAAATGGTAACTAGCTTTTTAAGACAATGTCCTTGTTTGGCAAAATTAAAACTTAGCCATCCTAGATTTTGTCCTGGAAGAGCTACAGAAAGCTTACTGGTCCCTGAAATTTGCTTCAGGAGACTGCAGGTCCTCAAGCGACAGGTGAAAGCAGCGTTTGGGGGAACTCAATCCGGCAGCAGAGTTTAAGGCAGGTGTGAACAGGAGCAGAGGCCCCCTTGGCTCCCCAGACCATGGAAACCGAAATCCACTGGGCCAGCCCTGAGAAGCAGTCATGCTAAAATCTCAGGGTCAGCTGCAAGGGTTCCCTTTCCCCAATGCAGGTTTTACTAACGTCAAAGGATTCCACATCTCTTACGTAGCTGTTTGGCTCACATTCGAGTGACGTGGGCTGTAACACGGGGGCAAGCTGAGGACGTGCAGAGTGTCCTGTGAATAGAAATGGGAGAGGCCAAGCGCTTCCTAATCAATTACCCGAAAGACTGAGCCCCCAGAGGAGCCAAATCTTTTCTGTCTGTTGAGGCCGCTAACCTGAAAGTCTTGCATCTCAGAGTAGAACAAGGGATGCTGGCCGCTGCCCTGCTTGACCCCCAGAAATTTCTTATATATCACCTCGTCAGCGTGAGAGCCCTTGGCCTCCCTTCTCTGCCCCCTGGAAATGCTATGGACTTAAGTCTGAGTCATCTGGGCACACTTTCAACCCCAACCATGATGTGAGTTATCTACTCTGCTCAGACAGCCCAGCAGCCTAACACAGAACCCCTGTCTTGTGTAAACCATTTCCATGAGAAGCAAAATCAGGCTCCGATCAGAATTCATGAAGGGAGCAGAGACCAGGATCCCATCGTGGTACACAGATCATTTCCATTTTGTGTTGTGGGTGGGGGATAGCAGCTGATATCAGCTCACCCAAGAGGGAGTCTCTGTGGAAGGCAGGTGGCAGGGGGATCTGGTGCCTTGCCTACCTTTCCATGTGGGCGAGCCAGGTCTCTGACAAGCCTGGACATCTCCGTTCCCAGGGTGGTACACTGGGGGTCTCTGCCTTCCCCTGGAGAGCCTCTGCTGTCAGGCTCCCCTCGGGGACACCGGATCCCTGGTCTGAGGACACGGAGGTGATGCCTTAGAAACGCTGCCAGTCCCCTGGGGGGCTGGAGCTTCTTGCCTCTGCACACCTGCCCGGGCAGCTCCACCTTGAGAAAGTCCTCATTACATCCTGTTCTAAACCCTGGATCCCTTGGCGAGGAATCAAACACCCAACCCTTCTATTCAAAGAGGGGAGGAAACCTCTGATTTATAATGTGCATTTAATTCTCTTACGTAAGCACCCCTCTCTTTGAGAGCTACAGTCCCCTGTCCAGGTCACAACTACCTTCCTCTTTTTAAAAAAGACCAATATGCACAGAGATGGTCAGAGACCTTGAAATGCCTGGTTAGAAACAAGCAGCGTGCAGGGGGTGGGGATACAGAGACGAACAAGACGCTGTCCTTACCCTTCAGGAAGTCACAGTCTTAGAGAAGGAGACAGGGAGGAAAATGGGAAATGACAAAGCAGTGGGACAATGTGATCAAGACAGGAGACGGGTATAAATAAAGTGCTGGAGGAGCCCGAAGTGGGAGGAGGGGAGGGAGAGCGGAGGAGGGGCTGGCCCATGCAAACTTCTCTGCAGCAGAATTGCAGGTGCCTTCTTCAGGTTCTTGGAAATGAAGACAGGTTTATGGCGGAGGGGGTGCTTTCCCTCTCTTAAAGAAATATGCCTGGATATAGGCAAGTAGAAAGCAGCAGCAGGCAAGTGAAAAGCTTCCAGAACTGGGATGGGACCAAGTCTACTCTGTAAAGTCATATAAGAAGCAATCTTCAAAGTTCTGCTGAGGATTTATACTGGCCCTTGTGGGCAAGAAGAAAGCACCAGCCCTCAATCCTCCTCTGTGGCCCCTGCTTGGGGAGGGGGGCACTCCTAGGGGCCCTGGAGGGCACTGAGTGGTGAAGGTCACACTTGGCCCATCCCCGGTACACTTGGCCCATCCCCGGTACACGGCCTGGTAGGGGCCATACTTCTGCTCCCTCTAATCATTCTAACCAGAGTTTCTTTTTAGAACATTAACTTCTAGGTTGTTTCAAATGCTTGAAACGCTCGAGCTGCCTTCTCTGATCCAAACTTTTATCACCAATAGAATATTTCGTTCTCAGTCTGACTTGTGTGTCTATTTCTCAGTGGGTTCAGGACTCAAGAGGAGAGAGTAGCACGATGGGCTTTATGCCATGTTGTCCCAACAGAGTGGGCATTCCCTGCCCTTCAGCTCCCCCATCACCAGTCGTGTCCTTCCCTGGCACCACTGTGTGAGTCAGCCTTCCCTCCCCCAGCCAGCCCTCTTCTACGAATCCCATTCCACCTAAAAAACCTTCAGCCTCGAATCAACGGACTATGCCCTTGCTTTTATCTTATTGGAGTTTCTTGTAAGCACACAGAGTTCTTCTCAACTTCACTCTGTAACTGGAAGGTAGAAAGTTGGCCTTCCACTGCCTCAGGCTCCTTTAGAGAACTATGGGCAGTACTCGTAACACAACGGGAACTTAAGAAATATCTGTCCAGTGAGGGTCCAAGATCATGTCTGAGTCTGTATTTTTAACAACTTCCAGAATAATACTACCTGTATTCCTTCTAATTTTTGAAAATTATGAGTAAATGACTATGTGGCATGCCTAAGGGAAGAGCACATGAAGAGTTTGGGGTTTTAATAACAAGCTGCTCGGCACAGTTACTCTGTTACTTAATGATATATGTTCTTTTTATGCACATGTTAACAAGCCACAAACAGTGCTCAGCTCCCACAGTGGCTATAATTTGTGTTACTTAGCTACAACTAGGTCAAGTTTTCAGGTCTGTCTCTTGTTCATGCCTTGGGATGCATAAGTAGGGACTATCTTCCCCGATTCCATATGAAAGTAGGGATGCCATCCTATCCATCTCTCCCCTTCTCTCAGAGGCATGACAGGGGCTTCCTGTGCTGCCAGGTCCTCCCTGAAGCCTGAGGCTGCAGCTCGTTCTGTCCAGCTTTTCCCCTCGCCTCACAGAGACCGTGCTAGATGGCCTGGCTGCTGACTCGCTCAAAGGAGCACAGATTTTTGGCTGAAGATTTATTTATAAATGAGCTAGATACGCTTAAATGAAAACTTTGCTAATATAATTAGTATGAAACTGGCAACTGGGAAAAACTTACAGACTGATATTCTCACTAATTCTAGAACTCTCTCCATGCTTGAAATAATGCACATTTGTCAACACTGAAACAGAAGCCCTGAACTTCTAGTCGAAACCTTCCTGGACTGTTTCCTACTACCCTGAAGAAAAGCATAGCGAGGGACACCTGGGTGGCTCAGTTGTTTAAGCGGCTGCCTTCGGCTCAGGTCATGATCCCGGTGTCCTGGGATCGAGTCCCACATCGGGTTCCTTGCTGGGCAGGGAGCCTGCTTCTCCCTCTTCCTCTGCCTGCCACTCTGTCTGCCTGTGTTCTCTCTCTCTCTCTCTGACAAATACATAAATAAAATCTTTAAAAAAAAAAAAAAAAAGAAAAGCATAGCGATTCTTACGGTAAAGCCACGCTGGGCTCTTTAGTCTTAATTCAGTTTGATTTCTTTATAATTACTCACATCATGCCAACCCAGGCTATTATACACAGGAGGTAAGAGCCACAGAAGAAAGGCTACTGAATTTCCAATGTTCTCTGAGGATCCGAACATGCAACAATAATTCTCAACATCATTTCAAAAAAGATGGGTTTCCTTATGGATTCTAATGAGAGGAAAGAAGGATCTCATTTTGGGGCAGGAGGTCGCTCTCCGGTCTCAGCTTCCAACAAGGGGTTAGCAAGATGCTTTCAACTACCCCTCTCAGTAATTTAAAATTTTTGGACTCTAGTGGTGCCTGAGGGGCTCAGTCTTTTAAGCGTCTGACTCTTGATTTCGGCTCAGGTCACGATCTCAGGGTCCTGAGATTGAGCTCTGCGTCGGGCACTGCACTGAACATGGAACCTTCTTGGGATTCTCTCTCTCCCTCTCCCTCTACACGCAACCCCCCCCCCCCCACTCACACTCTCCCTCTCAAAAAAAGAAAAAACCTAGGCTTAATTTTAGGTTGAGGATTTTTTGCAATGGCTAATGCTATAAGAGTCTATGTGTGACACTGCTCTTTGTAGGCAAGACCTCATGAAAATAAAATAAAATAGGAATGATGAAGGAATAATCCAAGACCACAGCCATTGGGACATTGCAGGAGACCATGCCTTTGAGAGAGAGAGAGAGAGAGAGAGAGAGAGAGAGGCAGGGACAGACAGACACATACACTCGGTACAGACACAGAACTCCTGACAGGTATTTCCATGCTTGGTGCCCATATTCATGGGCTACTGGAAGGAGCAGAAGTAGACACAACCTTTCTGCAAGGGAATGGGGCAGTGTTTGAAGATTCTTAAATATGTCTGTCCCTCTGATCCTATAGCATAGTTCTAGGACCATCCTAATGAAATCATCAGAATCAGCGTAAAGACTTAGGACACCAGGTGGCTATGGCACTATCATGTATAATATTAAAAAAATAATCTAAATATCCAGAATTAGGTCATGGCTAAATGTTTCAGAGCTTACTAATATGAGGAAATATTACAGATGCATTACAATGGTTTAGAAGAATATTGAATGACATGGGAAAAAACTCATTCTATAATATTAAAAAGCAGAATATGAAAATTATATGTATGTTATGCTAATCACTCTTCCCTCCTGCCATGAAGTGTTAAGGAGGATATTCAAAAGGAACCATAACACATCTAAATATTAGCGGTGGCTATTTCTGGATGATGGAGTTATAGGTGGTTTTTATTTATATTTTACACTGTTGTATTTTCTAAATTTTATAACATTAGAATATACTTAAATACCTTTTCATAGATCAAGGAATTTACTTATGATTTTATAATCTGATACAAAGCTTCCTTTCTAAGGAAAAGAGGGGTTCAATGGGGCCTACCTAAGAACTGGGGCACAAGGAAGTGTCTCTCACCTGCTTGCCTACCTAGCGCCCCATGGCTGCTCATTCTGGAGTCTTCGCCACTAGAGCTCACTCCCCTCATGGCCAGCACCTGGCACACACCATGTGCCGAGTAAAAGCTTTCAGAAGGCATGCTGAATGAAGGACTCCATGACTCAGACAATAGAGACCGATTTGACAAACATGTCTGACCATCTGACCAGCAGCTTGCCCCTGTGCTTTACTGGTGATATCAATAATAAGACCAAGGAAGAGTCAGGCAGGATGAATAGCCCATTCTTTCTACCTTGCATCAGATATCCCACGGTACAAAAATTCAACAGCAGAGAGCTGGAAGGCTCATTTTTTGCAAAGGACTGTACTGAAGGGGAGAACAGAAACATTCTTCACTGTAACTTTAAACATACGAGTCAACAAAACCTATAGCTACATAGAGCGGCGGGGGCGGGGTGGGGAGAGACGCGCCACACAGCCCCCATACATTCGGCTTCGGCCACGAGCAGGCCCACCCCACGAGCGGGTGAGAAGGCAGAGCCAGCCTCTCTCTCTGCAGGCGGGCTAGGGAGGAGACCCAACTGGGAAGAGGCTGCCAGCTCACAGAGGTGGGAAATGAGAGCCGCTGCTCTGTTTGCCTCTGGCTAATTAAAGCTACCTGCCTGTAACTAGGGTAAGGGAACTGGTGCTGATCTGATTCATTCCTCTACTTCTGGCCTCCGATTGGACCTGCTAAACGTGGTACTAATCAAAGGAATAATTTACTTAATTGCATGAAACCACCCCCAGAGCTAACTAAGCCCCGCCGTTCTCCATCATCTTGCCTGATTCCCTGGTACGGTGATCATGAGCCCCGAAGAGCCGCCTGAGTCCCAGAGCTAAATTTCAGGTGAGTGGGGGTCAGCAAGCTATGGACCCCAGGCCAGATCAAGGCTTCTACCTGCTCTTATACAGCTAAAAATGCTTTTTACATTTTTAAAAATAATTTTTTAAAAGATTTTATTTATTTATTTGACAGAGAGAGAGAGAGATATCACAAGTAGGCAGAGAGGCAGGCAGAGAGAGGGGGAAGCAGGCTCCCTGCTGAGCAGACATGATCCTAGAACCCTGGGACTATGACCCGAGCCAAAGGCAGAAGCTTAACCCACTGAGCCACCCAGGCGCCCTCTTTTTACATTTTTAAATGATCGAAAAATCATCAAAGGAAGAACACTATTTTGTGAAATGAAAAGGATGTCAAGTTCAAATTCCAGGGTCCTTAAAGCTTTCTTGGCACACGGTCTGCTCACCGGTTCGTCTGTAGCTACTCTCACGTCGCAACAGCAGAGTTAGGGAGTTGAGACAGAGGCTGTAAGGCCCATAAAGTCCCAAATATTCACTATCTGGCCCTTTCCAGCAAGTCTGCAGACTCCTGACTTCAGGGCTGGGTTAGCCCAAGGACATCCAGAATAGCACTCCACAGCAGCTTGGGTCCCAAGGTATTTAAAAATTATTTCACTATCAAGTTTATCTTTATAATCAAGTCCACTCAAAGAAAGTGCCCAATGTCTGGGCTTCAAATCCTGTCAGGAGGGCGTCATAGAAGAGGTAGCTGAGAATTCAGTAAAGGCTCCCTTAGTTTGGAGGTATCATCCAAGATGGAAATATAAACTTTTCTTCACTGCAACTTTCTCTAAATTCAGAAAGTCAAAGGCTCAGTAGGAGCCATTCACGTCCTTGACCACTTGCTGGGAAGACCCCAGAAGGGGCCCAGTTTCTCGCAGGCCATCATGCGGGCCTCTCACAGAAGCCCACACACAGAGTGGGCTCTCTCTAAGTGCTCTCTCCTGACTGAGGAATGTCGGGCTGAGAGAAAGCCCCAGAACACTGTAAGTGTAGCTTCCTGAAGAAAATCAATTTTATCTGAGATGTTTTTGTTTGAGGGTTCTATTTACCACACTGCTATCCTCCCTTGCTATCCTTTCTTTAAGGCAACCACTAAGACACAGAAAGCTAAAAGGAGTCTGAGGCCTTGTCAGATCACAGGCAGCATTCTCTTCCTCTCTAGAGAGAAGGCTGACCAGGAGCAGGCTTTGTGTTTGGCATAAAACAAGTTCCAGGGAGCTGGGCACACCCTCAGGGCCTGTCCAGCAGACACGAGTCATGGAGCAAGGACAGAACCAGAGTGAGGAGAGAGGGCTTCTCAGTCTCCCTTCCCCAAAACTCAAGGTTTGCATATGATTATAAACTGCTATGGTTCCTTTTACTACAAAAACATCTGGGCCCTGTTTGGGGGCATCTCCTTTCAAGAAACAGCAGTGACATATGTGATGATAAAGAAAATGAGACTAGAATCTATGGAGAGTCGAGAATTAACATGGCAGCGGGAAACGTGAAGATGGGAAAAAACCACCCAGAAGCGATACTATTCAACTCCTGTGACCAAAAAGCACAAAGAATGCATTAGGCATTTGCATTTGCTTTTTGGGCAGTGAAACAAAGGGGTGTCCTTTCACAGAGCTAGAACTTCTGTAGAATGAGGTTTGAGCTCTAGGTGAAAGAGGCCTGTGACAGGAAGCAGGCGATCTGACCTTCAAGGTGGCCCTTCCCAATGGGTCCCACACCACAGTACACACACACCTTGGTCGTATTTGATAGCACACTGGGGTAAGCAGACAACTTCAGCAGGAGACAGGAGCCAGCCCAGGCAGCCCTGAGGGCTGAGGGTGCACCGTCTCCCATGTGGCTGAGGCCACTCTGGCCGACGCTGTCCATTGTAGTCACCCGGTGGTCAAGCAGCTCCGTATTTCTGTGTGTTCTAACCTCTGAACTGGTCTGACCCTGGTTGAATGGACAGGCACTACCCTATACCTCCCACCTCCCTCATTCTGGAGGTCCTCATGGTAAACTGACTTCCTGGAAAGGGAAAACTTCTGGTTTAGCAGATGTATTCCACATCCAAGGGCTTACTGTGTGACAGGCATGGCTTCTCTAATTGAGGTGAGTCTGAAAGGGCATATTTTTTTAAGGACTGACCAAAAATGTGGACATGGTGAAATGAGGCAAACAAAGCCTCAGAGAGAAGCTCCAAACAGCCGGCTACACCAAATGCACCAAGGAAAAATGGATTTTTGTGAGGGCAAAGGCAGGCAGCAGGCCTGGGGAAACAAACCCGGTCACCCCTGAATGGGGCCATTGAGCTGATTTATAAAAGATCTTGCCAGTGTCCCTTGCTGTGCGAGATTGATGTGTTCTTCCTTCCAAAGCTGTGGTCCACACAACTTGTTTTCTGGGGAACCAAGGAATCCACTCCAAGGATGTACATCCATTATTTTCAAACCTTAATTAACTGGAACCCAATTAGGACTTTTGAGGGCTTTTTCTCCCCCTCACTTTGAAGGAAAACTTTTCTCTCTTAAGTCAACGTGATGTAAATGGAGGAACATTGAACAAAGAGTCAGCTATCTGATTTCTTGCATATAAGCAACTCACTTAACCTTTGGTGGGGGCATCAGCTCGCCAACGTATAAATTGTAAGAGCCAATGAGATAGAAATATCTAAGGTTGTTTTCAGCAATTAAATTCTGATTCTATGATAAGCCAACAGATCAGTAACAATAATCTGTGATCATTCTTCTACCTTGACTACCATACCCTTTCTGCTGTGAGTTGAGATCACCTAACAGTGACCTTTTATAGTTTTATCGTTATAGAGCATTTCTTATATTTAATCCAATCAAACATTCTAACAATCTGATAAGGTAAAATCTCTAAGATATTATAACAGAAGCCCTCTCATTTGAGGTGCTTGAAGGAGTGGTTAGTAAGTTATTGTAGGGGCTGGCTAAGGAAGAGAATCAAGGGCACCTGGGAGACTCCATTGGTTAAGCATCTGACTTTTGGTTTCGGCTCAGGTCATGATCTCAGGGTTCTGGAATTGAGCCCTGTGTTGGGCTCGTCACGCAGCGGGCAATCAGCTTGAATTCTCTCTCTCTCTCCCCTTCTCCCTCTGCCCCTCCCTCCACTTGCCCTCATGCATGCACTCTCTAAATAAATAAATAAAATCTTTTAAAAAATAAAGAGGGGAATTATACATGAGATATATTTTAACTAATCATTTAATTTATATAAATGTACATTCATTCAGTTTTTCAAAATATAAAACTTTTTTTTTAAGATTTTATTTATTTATTTGACACAGACAGATCACAAGTAGGCAGAGAGGCAGGCAGAGAGAGAAGGGGAAGCAGGCTTCCTGCTGAGCAGAGAGCCTGATGTGGGGCTCAATCCCAGGACCCGGAGATCATGACCTGAGCCAAAGGCAGGGGCTTAACCAACTGAGCCACCCAAGCACCCCAAAATATAAAGCTTTTTAAAAGAGGATGATAATTGATTTCTACATTTTTTTCTGAATAAATTACTCATAATTCATTGTCTATAATTTATAGTTTTGTTTCTTTTTAATTTTTTTTTTTTTTTTTTGAGAGAGTGAGAGAGTGTGAGTGAGAGCGAATAGGAGAAGGGGCTCCATTTCACAACCCTGAGATCATGACCTGAACCAAAATCAGGAGTCAGACCGTTAGCTGCCTGAGCCACACAGGCACCCCTACAGTTTTTGTTTCTTTAAAAGAGGGAGAACATAGACATCTGTAAAGCTATCTGAGTATAGAATTCTTCCTGAATTTTATGATTTTTCCCTATTTTTTTAGAGTTGTCACACACAAACAGCAGGATTTTTATAGATTCATCCTTACTGAATCTTTTCAGACAGTTTCAGTTTTCACAGAAACAACAGCTTTCTTTTTTATGTTCTTATCTGATCAGTGTATCTTATTTGATTTGGGTAAACAGCACGGTTTTTTGATGCACACAACTGCCCCGGTGGGAGCCGAGGCAGGAGGGAGCGTGAGGCAGGCTACAGAGCGTGCCGCATCCCTGCACAAGGAAGGACGAGCACCAGCTGAGAAGACCCTGAGGCATCTGGGTAGAGAATTCGAGAAGGCAGAGGGAGAGGCCTGTCGAGGCCTTGGGAAGGAAGGCAGGGCTAGAGAGACAGATTTGGGCATCATCAGCATCCAGTTAGTAGTGACAATCCTAAGAGTAGAAGAATTCGTTCAGGGAGTGTGGATAGAGACAAAAAGGAAGGTGGAGAAGACTCGAAGGACAAGAAGCCTACAGGGGACAGCAGAGGAAGAGGCTTCTGCAATGGGACCGGCAGGACACTACTGGAGAGGTCTGAAGAGAAGCAGAGAACCAGGAGGCGAGCTTTAAAGGTGAGCTTCCAAATGCAGAACCAAGTCCAGGAGGCAAGAACCGAAAAGCATCCTTGGATCTGACAACCAGGCAGCCACTGGAGAGTGAGACCCGGGGTGTGTTCATGCCCCCACCAAGGATTTCCCTGAAGGAAGGAAGGGAGATAGTCTATCATCTCCTGTACCTTTGGTCCCTCTTATCCCAGCTCTGCTGGCTTCCCCAGCAGCCACTCAGCCTCCTGACTGCCCATCAGTGTTCACAGACAGGTCTGTTCAGGCTGCCTGAGCTCAGGCCAGGGAAGGAGAAGTGTGGGAGCTCTAGAAGGTGCCCTGACTCCCTCAAGCACAGGCAGAACAGCATGTCCACTTGCCCCAGATGCTGCTAACTTACTCCTAGGACCAAGAGCAGCAACTATTTGCAATGCCGGCCGAGAAGCATTAGTGACATTTATCACAACAGCTAGGATGAAATGAACTCTTCAATTACAAAGTTTTAAAACAAAGCTTTTTGAGATCCCTCCACACTGGAAGGCTCGGACAAAGATGTCTCTGTGAGGCTGCCCCCTTGGCGGTGGTCTTCCTCAGCCAATCCTGTTGCTTAACTCATTTTTCAAATGCCTAGAGACTTCCCTCAGCCTATAGTGAGCAGGCAGAGAGAGCAGGTTCTCAGGGGTTTGGGTAAGAAATATAAATGAGAAAAAAAAAGCTGCACAATACAGAACACAGGCTCTACTATATAACGTACTGACGACTGACAAGGAAAGGATTCCTAGGTTTTAAGAGTCGCCACACACGGAAATGGATGTGGAAATGTGACCAAGTTTGAGCGACAGCTACCTAAGTCCCAGGGGGCCACAGGAGCAGCTGTGATACATAAAAGTAATCAGTACCATTCCAGGCTGCCATGTTCCTCAACAGTCAACATTCCCCAATCTCCTCAGTTCTCTGCCTCTTTAAATATGAATCTAGAATTTATAAACATATGACTCTTTTTGGAAGACAAGGGATAAAAAGAAACACGTTTTTTAAAAGCCTCATCATCAGATACTGGTCAGCTGCCTTGTAAGCTTCCCTGTTCCTGTCCCCACCTCCATTCAGAGGGATGTGAGGTAGAAAGTGAGGGAAGGCTCAAATGCTGGGTTACAGCCTGGCCAGGAAAGACCAGCTGGGAGTGCTGGTCACAGGGCCACCCACACAGACACCACTCTTTTGCCTTGGCTCATGTCAGTGGGCTTCGTGTGCCTGTGAAGTGTGGAGGGCGGGAGAGAGTTAGTCCCTGCCTGCCTCAGAGAACACTGTTTCAGTGCCATGACTGGGGAAGGAAGAAGGGAAGATTCCAAGACTGCCATGTTGAACCTCACGCATGCTGGGTTCAAGCGTAAGTCAAATCTATTGGTTGCACCAAAAAAAAGAAGTGACTGACTTGATCCAGGCGCAGCGCGCCGTCCACAAACCGTTGTTTGCGTAACTCCTTTGCGATTCCGTGGAGATTCAAGACAGCCCGGTGCACCTCCTCACTGGTGTGCTCGGGGGAGATGGGGGGCAGCTCCTTCTCCGGGATTTTCTCCTTCGGGCTTTCAATCATGCTCTGTGCGTGCTCATAGCTCAGTTTGGTACAGGAGCGAATGATGGTCCGACCAAACCATTCACCAAGGATCTGCAAAGACAGATTGAGAGGCAATCAGGAGAACTTTTTCCAAGCTTTTCTTTCACGCAACCATTCATCTGTACACATTCTACAGAGATCTACCAAGCACCAACCCTGTGCTCAGAATGGTGTTACGTTCTAGCTAGGCACGGAAACCGATCAGACGAGGAAACTGCTGCCCTCAGGGAGCTCAGACTCCGAGGGCTGGATTTAAGAGGCTGTGGAGGTCGAGAGAAGGTCTCCAAGCACACAGGTGGTACAGGCCAGGCCCAGCTGGAGGGAAACTCAAGGTGAAGGGCCTGCTGGAGCACCTTTCCATTACTTTGAGTGAGTGGTCATTAACAGCAAAACTGGAAGAAAGATAAGGGATGGGCAGAAGGCAAAGATGTGTCACATGGGCAATGTAAGGACTTGGTAATGGACTGGATATGGGGTGAGGGAGACAAGTGGGGTCACTGACAGAAACAGAGAACACAGGTGAGAGAAGCAGGATGGAGGCAGAAAGAGAAAAGGAATTCCGACTTATTCTATTTGGGCCATTTACGTAAAAATTTGTGCTGAACCCCAGCACTATTGAGTGGGCTAATTCTTTGTTGTGCAGGCTAGCCTGTGCATTGTAAAATGTGTGGTGATATTCCTGGGCTCTGCCTGATAGATGCCAGCAGCCCCTCCCACAACCCCAAGTTGACAACCAAAAATATCACCAGACATTGCCAAACATCCCTGGGGGGAAACTTGGCCCAGGCCAGAGGCCCACTGGGCTTGACAGATCACCCAAATTGAGCAGTGGTGTTTGCTGTCGTGGGATTACTGCTGATTCATATTTTATCCTTAAAATTTGCTTGTATTCTCTATAATGAGCATTTATTGCTTTTAAAACAAAAACAAAACAAATGTTAAAATATTTTTGGGACTGCTGAGTCTGGGGGCAGGGAGGAGATCCAGATGGTGGGCTATGTAGCAGGCAGCTTGGGTGCGGGCCTGGGGTCTGGGTCGATGACTCATCTACGGGTGGGGAACCTTGGCAGGAAGGTCAGAGAAAGACAGAAAGGGCAAGGGAGAGTCAAGGCTGCATTCTCTACCACCTCTCCATGTTAGGGGGCAAAAAGAGAATCTGGAGAGTAAAAACAAAAAACGAGAGAGCTCAAAGGGACAGGAGAAAGATCAGGTCGTCCAGAGTTAGGGGAAAGGGACTTAAAGAAAGGAGTCCTCAGAAGCCACAACAGACATACCTAGAGCACTTGCAAGGGGACAAGACGCTTCCCCCAGATCAGCCATTTCAGGTAGCGATCCTATGACATAGTTTTGTTATCCTCACACTGCAGATAGGCGGGAACTGAGACACAGATCCGGTAAGAGACCTGTCTGAGGTCACAGGCTGGGGAAAGGCACAGCCAGGAACCAAGCCACGGCCTGAGTCTGAGCTCTTAGCCACCATTAGGGAGAGTCAAATGTCACTTGGACGTCAAGGAAGATAAAAACAAAGAAAAATCTTTGCATGTCACACTTGCTTCTTGGTGATCTTTTGGACGGCTTTTTAGGGGGAAGAGCATGGGGCGGGAGGCAGGGTGGTGATGAAGAGGCAAACTACAATTTCAGGCCCTGTGCTGTGTGTGGACTTGGAGAGGCTGCCACCGTGGGCCCATCCACTGTCGGGGAAGCCAGATCCACCTGCCATCAGGCCGGTGCACACAGCCCTTGGGTGAGGCAAATAGTAGTGGCTCCTCCGTGGGCCACGATGGAATGAAGTTCTGGAAGCTCAGGGTTAAGGATAGGTGCACGGCTGATGGAGGAAAGGTAATGAGCGTGGATGACTGCTTCTGGGGGGCTGGCGGGACGGAGGATTGTGCTGGGTTTGTGGGGTGAGGGGAAGAGGCACCCATCCACTAGAGAGGAAGAGTGGCCTGAAGAGGCGTCAGAAAGGAAAGGGGAGGCGAGGGAGACAATTCTTGGGGGAGAAGTGGGGAGGGGAAAGCTCCACTCTAGCTCCACTCTATGGGGGAGAAGGCAAAGGATGAGGGGGGCTAGGTGGGGCTCAAAGGCATGAAGAAGTAGAAAAGCTCTGAGAGAAATACTGTGGGGAATGGATTCATGGGCAAGGAAAAGCCAGATGTTCTGAGAGGCAGAGGGGGCTCGGGAGGAGGTCTAATCAGTTGCGGGACCTCTCTACCTGGACTTGCAAACATCCCCTCTGCCTTCTTTTTCACAGACCAAACCATTCTGTTCACAACCTCCAAGATATGCTTCCTGAAAAAAAGCCATCTGGAGGATCCATGGGTATTTCCAGGGGAAAGGAGAAAGCCCAGCCCAGAGGAGCTGTCCACACCACACAGCCTCTATGGAACATGCTGGCTGGAAGGCAAGAGAGACACTGACCCCTAAAATACCCCAACCTTCCCCTGAAGGAAGAACCAGTACTCTTAAAATAGCAGCTGAGAAGCACAGGAAGAGAATGGTAAAAACTACCCTCCTTTTCCTGATTCAGTGCAAAGAGCCTCATTATACATAGAGTCTTGGATCTGTAATTCAGACTTTAATTTTCTTAAAAACAACAAAAACCAACCCTTAAACTACACTTTCTGGATTATTCCAAGAACCACTCCTATCCAAAAATATAAGTGATTCAAATACTGTGCTCATGACTCTTCTGCTGCAGCAAGTAGGTCCTGAATTTGGCTCTCAGGAGGTGTCTGTGTGTGTGCTGAATGCAAGAGAAATGAGAGAGCCAACTCGAGGTATCGTCCAACAGTCCTGGTGGGGAAGCAGTGCACGCAGGTCTCCAGAAGAGCCCCTTTCAAGGTCAGCCCATACTTGTCCTTCTATTACATCCACATTTCCTGAAAACTCCCCACTAATGGAGTCGCTCCAAGCTCCTCTAGAATGACAGGGCCACGACCCATTCATTCTTGTGGTCACAAAGTTTTCCCCTGGAGATTAAGCTTGTTTCCTTTTCTCCACTGCACTCCAAACCTAGTCAACCCTGCTCCTTCTATGTGTCCATTTTGTTTGCCAGTCTGTCTTTAGCATGCTTGGGGAAACTTCCCTTTCCATTTGATTCCACACACCTTATGAGTAGTTCCACCAATTCCCTCAGGTATCCAAGTCATAGGCTATCTGGCCTCCTGGGGTCTGTGTCCCATTTTTCCTGGAGGACGCAGGAAACCCCAGCACACTTCTATGGGTAACCACCACACATAGGTCAGGCAGTCTCCCACCAGCCTTAATGGGGCATCTATTTTCAGGTAAACTAGCGGGTCAAGAACTACTTTAAAGAATCTAAAGAAAGCCCCAGGTCCTCTCCTTTGAAATATTTATGCACCAAATTTTGCAGTAAGTTCCAGAAGGTTCTCAGAAACTCTGCCAACTCCAAGCCCATATGTCCTTGCTCTAAACAGAGCTTGTTTCTCCCTCAAAGCCCTCTGATTATGGTGCTGAGTGCTGACTAGAGGCCACTTTTCATCCTCAAGGTTCTTAAAATTTATTACCTGTAACTTGGCAAAATCAGAAGTCTACCACTCCTTACCAAAACTTGAGAGCAACACACAGAGGCTACACTGTCTCAGTTAGTTTGAGCCAATTTTCCCCTAATGGGCACCTCTGCTCCTTTAGCTTATTTCCTTATCAGTCGATGACAGGCAGCCTTCTTACCAGCACACACGAACACCACCAAACCAGACTATGGCGCAGACGAGAAGTTTCCTAAGTGCTCTCACCTTACTTGAGCACCCCTTCCCGCTCACGCCTGCATCCTAGAAAAATCTGCACCAAACTTCTTTCTGAATATACAAAGGGCTGAAGAGGAAGCTTTGAAGAGCCATCAGGAACATCCTGGCCCAGGGACAGTGGCCTCAGGCAGCAGAACCTATCCTGCTTTAACACAATCCAGTGATTGTGGGAATCATCCTATGCACAGATTTAAAAAAAATTCTGAGGCTGGGGGGCACGGCTGGGTGGCACAGCCGGTTGAACGTCCAACTCTTGGCTTCAGCTCAGATCATGATCTCAGGATGGAGACTGAGCTCTGGGTCGGGCTCCAGGCTCAGTGCCAAGTCTGTCTGAGATTCTCTCCCTCTGCCTCCACCGCCCCACCCCCCCGCATGCACTCTCTCTCTCAATAAATAAATAAACAAAATCTTTTTTTTTTTAAAAGATTTTATTTATTTATTTGACAGAGAAAGATTACAAGCAGGCAGAGAGAGAGGAGGAAGCAGGCTCCCTGCCGAGCAGAGAGCCCGATGCGGGACTCGATCCCAGGACCCTGAGATCATGACCTGAGCCGAAGGCAGTGGCTTAACCCACTGAGCCACCCAGGCGCCCCTAAATAAACAAAATCTTAAAAAAGAAAATCCTAGGCCAGGAAAAAGCAGCGAGGCAGCAGAGAAGCAAGGATACCCATCACTGCCTTACATACAAGGGCAGCAAGAAAGCGAAGACCCAAATGGGGGTGGGGCAGGGTTCCCAGGGGCAGCATGCCTTACAGCATGGGAGGAAGGTTCCTCTCTGGATGGAACACCTCATTAATCTCCCATTTGGAAACTGTCTTCACATCAACGCCCTGTCCATAACCAGGGCCAGTGGCAGGAGACAAAAGGACAAAGAGTTTTTCATGGAAAAAGTAAAAAAGCCACGAGGAGCTTCATAAACAAAATCCTTCCGAAAGAAGATCCTGTCCTCCTCTCCTTTGCTTCATCAGGGGATTTGGGTCACTTCCTTTCTGCAGGCGGCAAGTTTCCTGCATATTCTCTAGGACATGGCTGTCTAAATGTCGGCTTAAATGCTATGCCAACAGGCACTGAGGGCAGATGGCTGGAAGCACCCTGCTGAGGAAGGAGTGCACAACATGTACCTCCAGACCTCCTTTCCCATACCGCGTAAGCGAGGAAATGGCTGGAGGGCCATTTCATCCTGGAGGGCAAAACCCTGGAGGGCATCTGGCCCCCTTGGGCTGCAGGGCGCTTTCACATTGACTGCCTTTTAGAATCTCTTCAACTCGTCTAATGGGAGTGCACCAATCAGCCCATTTCATAGCTGAGAAAATAGGCTGGCAGTCTGAAAAGTCATACAGTCTCCTCATTGGCAGCCAAGACTGGGTCTGTGTCTCACTATGTAAGATTCAAAATTCAGTGTCACACCACAGCCAAATACACTGTATTTCAGCTGAGACCAACAGTAAGGTAAAGGAGACAAAGCATGCCTCAAATACATAACCAACTTTCTCTAATTTACAGATACAGAATTGTGAGGAAATGTATCCTTTGAAAACTGTCCATTTCCATCCACCTATATTTTAAAATTTACTTTGAAAAGAAGGTCAGCGCCTCCCGAAGTCAAAGGTACCAAGGACACTTCTGAAAAGGAACTAGGCTGAATGAGGAAGGGCTCCAAGACGGTTGGGAGGGGCAGATGCGACCTATCTGTGGTGGAAGGTGCTAGGGACTGCAGTGGGCACAGCCAGCAGGGTAGGTGGTTGCTGGCTGAGCAGCGAGTGGGGGTCTCCTCTGCTCGTCCCGTCACTTCTTAAAGAATGAAGAAGGCCAGGTTAGGATTACAGAGTAGAGAGCCGATGGAAACATGGTCCACAGTATCCTTCATTTAGGCCTGGCCAGGTCTTCTCCTGCTGTGTGGAGAGGCTCTGAAGCTGCTCTGGGCCCACCACAGGCCTTTGCCAAGGGTGGGGAGGACAGAGCTTGGGCTCACAGCAGAGGGCTGCAAGTTTGCCAGCCGGTTGTAGTTTATAAGGCAGTTTGTTTATGCACTAGACTTTTCTGGAAGATTTATTTTATAGAAAACAAGCCTAAGTAAACTGTGTACTCTTCTACTGTCTTAAGCCATCTGCTATCAGCCTAGCCTGCTGACCCCGGACTATAATTGGGTCCCTTCCCGTCCTGATCAAGAGGCAGCTGTCTAGACTTCTAAGCCTAAGAGGAGGGAGAGGAGGCAACTTCCTCGTTTGCCTCAGAAACCTAGGAAATGGCAAGAACGTGAGAGGAGCCTGAAGGCCCGGATGTGGTTAGGAGACAAGAATTCCATTCCTATGACAGAGGATGAGGGCACCACACCTGAGTAGTCCTGGAAAAGTGTTCTCTTTACCTCAGACAGTTGTATGGCACTTGGGAGGCCTAAGGGGAGGCTGTGGGAAGGAAGCTAGAGGTGGAGGGAGAGGGAAGAAAGTATAGGAGAGCAAGGGAGGGAGGCTTCTGAGGTCTGGGTTCAGACAGACCCAGGAAATACAAAATTAGAAATTTCTAAAGCCACTGAGGTTCATTTACTCACCTTTAGCCTTTCAACAAGACCAACCTGGCCCATCTCTTAAACACAGAGGTCCTTTAAAGACACCTACCAAAGCGACCCGTTGTATTGTTTACTAACCCAAAGGCCCGAATTTTTAGATTTAATTCAAATACATTATTAATAACATCAAAATGCAGGAGATAAGCTGATTAAAAATAATTCTTAGCTCTTTGCCTGACAGCTTTATAAACTATAAATTTTTTTTTGGTTTCGTTTTTGATCTCTTGAAGGTATTTTGTTTTGAATCCTTACTTGAGTCCTAAGGATTCCCAGCAAAGTCTGTGCTCACGATTTAGTCTGCTGTTACCCTGAAGTGACCCTTAGGTAAGCCTCTAATTGCCCAGTGCATTCATTAGCAAACTGGGTCATGAGAGGCCCCGAGAACACAGCAGAGTTTTTCCAAAGGCTCCTTTGGTCTTGGGCTGTTCCTACAGGCCTGACATAAAGCAATTCTGCCCTTGCCTCCTCGAAGAACTAAAGATGGATATTCGGGGCCTCCTCGAAGGTGGATATTCGGGGCCTCCTCGAAGAACTAAAGATGGATATTTGGGGAACTTTTCTATTATCCTCAGAATCAGCCTTGGAAGAAGCTATTGTCTCTGGGCAATAGCACTGGGAGCTACTGGGGTCGGATTTTCACTGTAGGGTCTGAGGATGAAACACAAAACCCAACAATGTGTTTCTGTGTCGGTAACCAAAGCCCGAGGGGACACAACACTGCACGAGCCCAGGCTCTGCGGGCTTGCTGCGAACACCACGACAGCCCAGGATGCGCACACCATTTTCTGTTTCAAGTTTCCCAGGATTCCCACAGGTGGCACCTGGGGAGCTGTGGGGGTGAGAGCCTGTGGAGGGGTCCGTGTGGGGAAGCAGGTGGTGAGCCTCTGCCAACGACGTGAGCCATGGGAAGCCCTCCTCAGCTCTCAGGACACGGCTCAGGACTGCTAAGAAGACTGCTGTAGATAAAAAGGCCTCGCCCGGGGGAACCCCAGTTCATTTACACAGACTGAATAAACAAGGGACTGAAAACAGGTATGCAGTTTACTTTAGGAATCATTTTCGAGCACATGTGATACTGTGCAGCATGGGGAGGAGATTATAAGATTAAGAGTGGGTTCTGTTTACCAGGACATTAAGATCTAGAAGGACAACAGATCTGTGCATAAATGGCTCTTAAGGGCAGTCAGGCGCTGCAGGGTGGAGAGATGAGAGAAGGGATTCTGAAGGAAGGGAGCACCTTCCAGGACTTCAGCAGGGGTCCCCACTCTTCACTCCCTCCGAGCTGGGAGTGCTAGCGAGGTGGGGGGTCCTCTTCTCCTACTGAGGGCTAATCCCGACCCAAGGTTTGGGTCAGGGCCTCCCAGTTGTTTGTGACCTGGCTCCAAAAATCTGTTCCTTCTTTCCTCATTTTCAACAGCTCCTTTTCTATTCGCCTTCCCCTATAGCCTACAAACATATTCCAGTATCTCTTATCTGGTTATTAAAAGGAAACAGGAAAAAAAAAAAGTCTCAAAGCAATTCTCATTCTTCTCTCACTACAGTGGTAATAGGCATTAATCACAGAAAACATAAAAAAATACAGGTGGGAAGTGGAGAAGAAAAAGAACTCTATAAATGCACCATCAGGAGATAACTATTGTTTCTATTTTGATGTATATTTAATTCCTGTATCTTCAGTACCTTGTGTCATACCCAAACAGAGCAAATATTCAATGAGTCTTTACCAAAGGAATAAAGGAAGGACTAGTAACAGAAGAAGTGGCATTTTAGATGGGTCTCAGAGGTAAGTAGGATTGGTGCTGGTAGAGATGAGGGGAAGGACATGCTAAGAAGAGGGGAAAGCATATATAAGGTCTTTGGATTATGGCAATATGGAGGCCAAACAAACCCTTCAGTGGCAAGAGTAGAGTCTGCGGGGCTTGGAGGATGGCTGGCAGACAGTCATGAAATGGGGGAAGAGTGGGTAGAGGTCTGTGTACATCACACTCTGGAGACTGGACTTCTGTGGGAAATCCTAGCCCACCACCATGCTGTGAGAGGATGCTGAGCAACAGAGTGATGGGACCAGAGTCACCTTCTGGAAGGTCATCTAACAGCACTGGGGAAATAGAATGGAGAGCCATGAACTGGGTCTCTCAACAACCCAGGGGAGGATGGCAAGGACTTGAGCAGGGGGCGGCGACTGTAGGAATAGAAGAGAGAGGACTGATTAGAGACACCTGGCAAAGGGAGAAATGTTAGCACTCAGAATGGATGTGATATGGCAGGTGTGATGAAAGCTAGAGACTGAGAGACCAAGTGGCTTAGAGAATGCTGACGCCATTAAAAGATCTAGACAACACAGGCCTTAAGCCCAAGTTGGAATGGGTGCATGTTTTACTGCATGAAGAGAAGGGAAAGGATGAGGGAAGATGGAGAGGGACTGTGGTTCTCTGAAGGGGGTTTTCAGCAGATCCAGCAGCTGGTCCCTCTGGTTCCCAGGAAGAACTGAAAGTCACCTGGGAAAATGGTGGATCTTGAGGGAAGAGGAGAGCAAGGCAGCATGGAAGACTGGGGCCACAAATAAAGGTTTGAGACAGCGATGTTGGTAGTAAATAAAAAGGATTCCTAAGCTTAACTGGCAGCTTAACTGGCAGACACCACAGGTCTCCCACAATGTCCAACATTCCACATGGGTGCATCAGGGAGGGCCTGGACAGATTTTCCTAGAACTACTGGGAATGGGCAGAAACCTGACAGGTGCTCTAACATGGCTGTTTGGGGAGTGTGATTTCTCGATGTGGTCAGATCATGGAAGCTGGGCTGGGGAGTGGCTGCCTAGGGGAGAGGTCAATTTTATAAGAAAGGTCAGGTTTTCCCATGTGAGCAAAGGTGCTCCAGGAAAGGAGAAGAGACTCTAGTCCCAAGATAACTCTGTAGTCCATGCATTCCTAGCAGAGAAGACAGGGAGAAAATAACTGGGAAAAAAAAATCCTATTGTAAAGACTTTTTAGATTTTATTCTGAATGAAAGACTGGAGAGTTTCTGAAAAGGAGAGACACGACCTAATGTCTGACTTAGAAGGATCGCTTTGACCACTGTGTAAATAGGAGATGAAATGGGGCAGCCGAGGTGAGGAGGAAAGTTAGAAGGCCGCTGTGGTCCAGGTGGGGGATGGCAGCTTGGCCCCAGGTGACAGGGCTCAGAGCAGTAAGGAAGGGGGAAAGATTCTGGAGGCAGTTAGAAGGCAAAGCTGAGGTGATTTATTGGTGGACTGGATGTGAAGGGTGAGAGAAAGACCAAAGTCAATAATGACCTTCTGGGTTTTGGCCTGCATCAATGGCTGAAATGAGGTTGCCCTTGATTAAAGTTGAAATAAGCAACTTCTGGAGCACACTCCCATATTCCAGCTGAGCCAGATGGCACATGGCGGGGACACTGTGGGAGAGGCAAGCCATGGATCGCTACTATCATTGTGAGACCCTTCCATTATTGTTCTGACCTTTGACCCTGACATTTCATGGTTCTAAGGTTCAAGGACTCAGTAATCAAGTCCAATTATTGCTTATGACCTCTTCAAAGCATAACATTGGTGTTTTTACAAAGGTGACTTCAAATGAAGATGTCTTCTGATGAGCGGGGCACACAGGACATGGTATCTGTTTGCACAGCCTTAGTGCCAAGGGAGACAGAAGTGCTGGAGATCACAAGGTCACTGGTCTCTCATGGTCAAAGTGGATTTCTTGGTACCAGAGTTGGATCTTATGAAGCACAAGATGTCACTAGGTTTGTTTTCCCTCACGACAATATAAACTTCGAAATCAGAGAAAATGCTCTCACCAACAGTATGTGAGAAATGTGCTCAAAACAGACCCTTCAGCCTGATGATCCATAGACCTGTACCCCTGGGGAAAATAATACATTATATGGTAATAAAAACAATTAAAAAAATAGACCCTTCCCAGTTTATTGACCTAAAAATCTGGGCATTGGCTTAATGAAAGCCATAGAAAACCAAGATTTTCTAGTGTGGCTCTTTAAAAAAAAAATCTAGTGGGTGTTTTAAGAAAGTTGGAATGACCTTTCTAGAGCTGGTCATGCCTGCTCCAGAAAGTAAGACATTCTAGGTGACTAAGGAAAAATGCAGAACTTTGTCCACTTCAACTGCCAGTGAGGCTGGTGGCCATGTAGTAGCAGCGGCAGGCCGCAGGGGGCGCTACTCTGGCCCCTTCTAAGTCCAAGTCATTACCAGTGGAGCAGCCACTACCACATACAAACCCAGCATCAGGCACTGGCTGCTCTCCTCCTCATTTACTTGGGTTCTTGATGCGGGGCCACCTTTCTCCTCAATGGCCTCCTCCGGCTCCCTGACCCTCCTCCTGCCTGCTCCCCCCACCCCCCAGGTTAATGCAGGCTTTCCTTGTTCCTTGCCAGGGTCTTGAACAGCCCCCCGCCCCCGCCTCCACCGGACAGGAGTCTGACGTCTGACATCTCATTTTATGCATCTTGACCGTAAGAGGTACTTATGCAAAACTACATCTCAGGACAACCAACCCACCGGGCCCACCCACCAGGTGGTCTCTTGGTCGTGCAGGCTATGGCCAGTGGGTCTTGCTCCATCATGGTCCCCAGCCCAAATCCTTGCATTTCCTCTTTGGCTTAGTTTGGGGGAGGCTTGGTTTGGTGCCCTTCTGGACCCCGTGCCTACTTCACACCTGCTCTCCAGCCCCTCACATGCCAGAAGGCTTGCTCACCAGATACTGCCTCCAACAGAAACCTTAAAGACCAATGGAGTTTTCAGACTTCGCCTCTTTCGAGTGCTTCTTTTATGACCCTCGTATTTTAGTAGCTCATTAGATCAGGCAGCTTTTTATTTCTTGGGTTTGAGGCTGGCAGGCATAATTCAGATTCAAAGTTCTTTTCTGTTGACTCAAGTCAGTTTTCTTCTATGGGCTTTTATTTTCTATTTCAACTTTTGCAAAAATAAGCATTTATAAAAATATAAAATATATGTTTTCAAAAAAACATTAGAAAATACAAAAAAGTAGAAAAAATTACTCATACTTTTACTACCCAAATACAACCACTATTGGCTTTCTATTTTATTTCCTTCTTGTCTTTTTCCATTCATATTTTTCCCCCATGCATGTTCCCACCGATTGCTAGCATACTGTCTGTCTTCACAGTTCCTTCTTTGTATCTCAGATCATATTTACTTCTTTACTCTTAAAAAGGAACTTATAGGGGCGCCTGGGTGGCTCAGTGGGCTAAAGCCTCTGCCTTCAGCTCAGGTCATGGTCTCAAGGTCCTGGGATCGGGCCCCACATGGGGCTCTCTGCTCAGCGGGGAGCCTGCTTCCCCTTTTCTCTCTGCCTGCCTCTTGGCCTACTTGTGATCTTTTTCTGTTAAAATAAATAAATAAAATTAAAAAAAAAAGGAACTTATAATCAGATATTTAGGGGTTGTAAAAACCAAACGTAACGTGTGTGACTTGTTTTGCTTCCACTTGTGACAAATCAGTTGGAAACAATCAGGGAAATGTAATTATGGACTCAGCTGTGGATGACACCAAGGCATCAGAATTAATTGTTAGGGGTGCTTAGAATTATTGTTATGCAAGAAAATGTCCAAATTTTTAAGTCACATATCAAAATATGAGTGAAATGACATGATGTCTCTGGTTTGTTTTAAAATACTTTAGAAAGAAAGAAAGGGTGGGGGGAGAAGGTTGCCAGTAGTGAATCCAGGAGATAGGGATGGTGGGTTTATGGGCTATTTTCTTTACTTTTATGCATACCTGAAATTTTTCAAAGTAAAAATTGAGAAGTTAAAGTAGCCATAGTTCAAGCAGACAAATAGTGTTAAAGTCTAGTTATGAAAACCAGCAGCCCTCTGTCCCTTTCCTTGCCAAGGGTAACCTCTTTCACAGGTGGTTATGTTGCTGACTACTTTCATCTTTCTACCTAGCCTGCTTGATGACCACTTCTTGGTTTTTCAATTTTAGGCATTGAAAACTCTTCAATATAGAAGAAGAGAATTTATTTTTCTTTCCACATGCACTCCCTTCACCCAACCAACCCACATAACCGTTGCAGGCCCTCATCCTCCCGATGGTGACATCATCACTACCAGAATAAAGTATTATGGCTATGTACATACTAAGAGTGACTGTTTCTTCCTACACCACTTTTTTACTTTCACTAGAATTAATAATTATCTCATCTTCATTTGCTTGATTTTTCTGTATACTGTGTACATGAATCTACCCCAATCTTTCTACCAACTGTCTAAAACAGTAGTTCTTTTTTTTTTCTCCTTGAAAGATTTCATTTATTTGACAGAGAGAAACACAACACGAGAGGGAACACAAGCAGAAGGAGTGGGAGAAGGAGAAGCAGGCTTCCTGCCAAGCCAGGAGGCCAACCTGGGCTTGAACCCAGGACCCTGGGGTCATGACCTGAGCCAAAGGCAGATGCTTAACGACTGAACCACCCAGGTGCCCCTAAAACGGTGGTTCTTAAAGTGTGGTCCGTGGCCTCCTGGGGGGTCCTGAGACCCTTTCATGGGCCTATGAGGTCAATGCTATTTTCATAATAATACTAAGGCACTCTTTGTCCTTTTCCACGCGTTGACATTTACCCTCACAGAACAAAAGCACTGGTGGGGTAAAGTTTGACTGCCTTGTTAGGAATCAGGCAACAGCAAAACCACATCAGGGGCCGGGGTGCCCTCTACCACCTTGTCCGTAGCAACAAAGAAGCTACCTCGCTTCAGAATGTTCTTGATGACGCAGTACAAGTTTTTAGTTTTATTATGCCTCAATCCTTGAGTCCTTGTCTTCTTATGCTGCTTGCTCAAGTAGGATGGTTGTCTTGAGAAAAGGTATTTCTGTAATTTTGAGCAGTAAGCTAAACTGATCGTTTTTTGGTTTGTTGTTTTTTTTTTTGTTTTTTTTTTTACAGAACACCATTTTTACCTTAAGGAACAAATATCACTCAAGCTGTGGTTCTTTGGCACTTTGAGGAAAACAACTGCATTATTTATTGCCCATGATAAAATTTGAGCTTTCGCAAAAATCAGAATTTTGGAAACCTCGTATCTGACACATGAATGCGTGTTTCCTAATACTTAAAATCTTACCTAAATCAGCAGCGGCACTAACCAATGTGGTATTTTGAGATCATATAATGAAATATGTTCACATTTAAGAGATTAGCATAATGAGCCAGTGTTTTCTAAATGATGTAAACTTTCTAAGTACATGATAAAAAAAAAATCACTGTATGGGTAAAAGATCCATTTAAAGTATAAACAGATTTTACTGTAACCCAGTTGAAAAAAACCTCAGCTGATATTGTATTAATCTATGGGGGTGGCCCTCACAGCATACCTTAGTGAGGTGGGCTTAAATGACATTGATTTCTCACAGTTCTAGAGGCTGGGAAGGCCAGTGTGGTTCCTGGTGAGAGAGGCTCTCTTCCTGGCCTGCAGGCATCACCTTCTCACTGTGTCCTCACAGGTCTCTTCTTATAAAGGCATTAATTCTATCAGATCAAGGCCCTACCCTTATGAACTCATTTAACCTTAAGTATCTCCCTATAGGCTGTACCTTGAATATACATTGGGGGCCTCAGAGCTTTAACATATGAGTTTTGGGGGTACAGAATTTAGTCTGTAGCAGATACAGTCTCGGATTCTAGGCTGGAACTAATTTTTAAGAAACTGCCAAATTCTGGTATAGTACATCCACAACTATCTGAAGAAGTGATTAAAATACACCTTTCTTTCCTAATGACCTATCTGTCTGAAGCTGGATTTTCTTCACAAATGTAATTCAACCAAAATAACTTATCCCAACAGTTTGAATATAGAAGCATACATGAGAACCTGGTTTAATGTCTTTAGCACAGATGTGAAAAAGACTTACAAAAATATAAAGCCAGCTTCTCTAAATTTTAGAAAATGTAATTGTTTTTCATAAAGTGTTATTTATGTTAACCTAATAGATTGGGCTTATTATTATTACCTTAATTTAAATAGGTAAATGCTTTAAGTTTTTATTGGTTTTAATTTCTAATAGGGTAAACAGTGGTAATTCACATGAACAGAAGCATTCTGAGGTAATCAAAGACTTTTTTTTTAGTGTAACAAGTCCTGGGACCAGAAAGTTCTATAACTGGGGCGCCTGGGTGGCTCAGTGGGTTAAAGACTCTGCCTTTGGCTCAGGTCATGATCCCAGGGTCCTGGGATCGAGCCCCCCATCGGGCTCTCTGCTCGGCAGGGAGCCTGCTTTCTCCTCTATCTCTGCCTGCGTATCTGCCTACTTGTGATCTCTCGCTCTGTCAAATAAATAAATAAAATTTTAAAAAAAAGTAAGTTCTATAACTGCTGGTCTAAATCATTTCTCAAGAAATTCAGACACATAGCTGTTTTAACCATTTCATTTTCTTAAAGACATCTCTCTTAGAGCCTTCTGGCCTGCTACATTCTGGACTGACTGTCTTCTATACCTCTGTAGGACCAGTGCCCTAAGGGCTTCCTTCACCATCATCTACAGGTGCCAGCCAATTATGGTCCAGGGGTCAAATCTAGCCTGCCACCTATTTCTCTTTTTAACTTAAATTCAATCTAAGGAGCATATGGTGTATTATTAGTTTTAGAGGTAGAATTTTGTGATTCATCAGTTGCATAGAACACTCAATGTTCATTCCATCACATGCCCTCCTTAATGCCCAACATGTAGTGATAGCCATCTATTTTTAAGGAAAGTTTCATTGGACCATAGCCATGCTCTTTCATTTATGTATTGTCTGCTTTTGCACCACAACAGCAGAACTGAGTAGTTGTGACAGAGGCCAAATGGCCTAAAAGCTTAAAAAAAAAAAAAAAAAAAGTACTATTTTTTACAGGAAAAGTTTGTCCTTTTCAGAGAAAATTTCCCAATCTGTGATCTAGGTGATTCTTCCACTGCTTTCCTGGGTTGGTTTATTTGCTCCCTGAATCCCAGGTCTTCCTCCTTCCTGACTTACTTTCATTCCGGTAAAGCCCATTGTCTAGTAGCTTCTGAGAAAGGGTATATGAGAGATACATTTTTCTTTTGTTTGAGGCCTTGCATGTCTGAAATGTCTTTTCCTACTCACATATTTTATTCAGAACTTATTTGGTACAGAATTTTAGCACAAAAATCAGTCTTTTGGAAACCAGGAAGCTTTGTTTCAATTGCCATCTAGCTACTAGGCTTATAATAGAAGAACAGTCTAAAGGTATTCTGACCTGATAATACTGTATGTGACTTTTCTTTTTTCCTTCGTGGAAGCTGAAAGGATCTTTCCCTTGTCCTTGATGCTCTGAAATTTTATGATGCTGTGGCCTGGAGACGATGTATATCCAACCACGGTGCTGGGGCACTGGGTGCTTTCACTCTGGAAAGTCACATCCTCGGGTAAAGGGACAGTTCCCGAATTATTTTATTGATCATTTCTTCCCCCTCTATTTCGACTGCTCCCTATTTCTGGAATGTTGACTGAACAGATACAGGCTAACCTGGACTAGTTCTCTAATTTTCTTATCTATTCTATCTCTTTCTGGGACAGTTCCTCAGCTCTGTCTTCCAACCAGAGTCTTGAATCTTCATTTCTTCTATCATGTTTTAAATTTTCATGAGCTCTTTCTTCCTGCACCAACCATTTCTTTTGTAAAGTATCTTGAGGTTATGACATCATTTCTTTTTTTTTTTCTTTAAGATTTTATTTATTTGACAGAGAGAGATCACAAGTAGGCAGGGAGGCAAGTAGGCAAGTAGGCAGAGAGAGAGAAAGGGAAGTAGGCTTCCGCTAGGCAGACAGCCTGATGCGGGACTTGATCCCAGGACCCAGAGATCACGACCTGAGCAGAACGCAGAGGCTTAACCCACTGAGCCACCCAGGCGCCCCATGACATCATTTCTTTAAAAAAAATTCTCATGGGCTATAAATGATAGTTTCTTTTCCCCCATAGGGGCTGTTTTGCCCTAGTTGCTTTTTTCTGTTTGTTTGCCTTGGTTTTTCTATTTCATGGCAAAGGCTCTGGTCTTGGTTGTCTCTCTCTCTCTTGTTAAGTAATCTCTACACCCAATGTAGGGCTTGAACTCATGACCCCAAGATCAAGCGTTGCCTGTTCCACCAACTGAGCCAGCCAGGTGCTCCTTGGCTGTCTCTTCATATGTGAGAGTGAAATACTGAAGTGCTGATTTTTAATGAAATCCTAAAAAGCGCTGCTTGTGTTGGTGGAGCTTTCTGCCTCTAGGCTTTTCTACAGGGAGACACAGCTGGGCTACTGGTGATGAAGCCCCTGAGGTTCTTATCTTTAAATCTTCATCACACTCAGATTCCTCAAAAAGAAAAAAAAAAGTTTCCTATCTCCTGACTCAAGGGTATAAGGCTTGATGACCAGAATTCTGGGCTTGGTTGGAAAAGAAAGCTGAGATTTTAAATATTCAGGATGCCAGCACTCACTGGACCTCTCCCAAAGGACCATGGCCATCAGGTGTGTTTGGTGTCCTCTAGTTTAGACATCCTTTGTTTTATCCCGTCCAGAGGATACATTTCTGGTCTTCTTCCAACTTATGGCAGGGGCAATCTTTCTAAACAAATTTTCAAGCAGTACGGTCAGTTTCCTCTTCACCCACCTCTCCTCTAGTTTGTGGAGTTAAGTGGTGCCATCAATTTCTGAATTTCTTTAGGGTTCTGCTATGTCAAGTCGGGTTGTTTCTTGGCCTTCTCTATCGTTGGCTCAGGATTCAGCTTTCTCGGGACTGCTAAGTCAGTTACCACTCATCCATCTGCTTCCAGCTTCCAAAATTTTGTTGCTGTTGTCTGCTCTCCCATTCTCTTTGTCCTTGTGGGTTTATGTCTTAAAAAAAAAAAAATCTCTTCACTGTTGTTTTAGTGAGGTTTTGGGAGGGAATGAAAGTGAATGTGGGATTTGATCCTCCATCTTTATTTGGAACGTCTTTATAATTCAATATCTTCTTTTTACTTCCACTTAATATCACAGCATAAACATTTCCTATGCTCCCACGTGGTCTCTGTCACAGCTTTACTGTGTCACATTCCACTGAATGCCACATCTTACTTCATTGTTGCCTTTTTTTTTTTTTGGATGTTTAGGGTTGTTTCTGTTTGTGGGGGAGGAGACTGGTTTTCTTTTTTTTTCCTGGAGCTATCTTCCATTTATCTGTCTTACTTAGACCCTATCTTTAGGGAGTGCCTGCTGACATTCTTCTCCTTTCTGTTCTTGATCCACGGTTTCATCACCGCAGGCCTTGATGATAGCATTACCTCCTGCCAATTTAATTCATCTTCTTTTTTTTTTTTTTAAATTCATCTTCAAACTACTGGGTTACCCGCACAACACTGGAACACTCACCTTCCTACAATGGCACCTTTCTCGCGACACTTCAGAGGGATGCTAACATTCAGAAGTCATCTGTGACTGGCATTTGCGGCTCCTAATAGTTTGATTTCACCCCACCTATCCAAACTCACAACCCTTTCCCCACATGTCCTCTCGGGATGTTCCCTCTTTCACCGCCAAGCCACATTTGCCTTCACGTCCATATTATCTCCTGCCCTAAGCCTCCCCACTTGACCCTGCTGACAGAATTTCTTCCCTCCTCTGAGAAAAGATAAAAAACAAGTAACTTGTTTCTAATTTCTAGAAGTCTGGCCTTCTAAGTGGACTGACGGCTCTTCGGGGGACAGGGGGCTCTTTTCTGTTCTCCCCTGTGGCGGCTACCGTGGTCCCTACAGTGCCCTCATCCTCCCACCACAGGATTCCAGCTTGGCCCCAGGCACCCACAGGGTGATTAGCAGGGACTCACTGAACGAAATGGTCCCGTGTGTAAGTTGTTACCTTGCCCTCCGGGGTTAGCGTCCAGATCACGGAGAAGGTCAGCTTGTCGGTCATGGGATGGAGGCTGCACAGCTCCTCGCACAGCAGCCTGGGAAGCATGGGGACGACCTGCAAACAGAGAACAGACCCATGAGCACTTTCCTACAATTTTACCACAGGCTTAGGAGCAGCCCCGAGGGCAGAGTTTTGGTGAACACCTTGAGCTCTGGAACCAAGCTCAAGATGGAGGCAGCTTTTCCCCCCCAAAGACTGCGGAAAGACCAGGTCATCTGGTACTTTTTCCACGAGCCTCTAGAGAAGTGGGAACGTGAACTGGAAAGGTGAGAATTGGTAACAGGGAAAAAGCAAGTATATTACAGCAATGAAAAACAATGACTTTTTACTATATACTAAAACCGAAGCTCTGGAGTCAAATGACTTGTACTTTTGGGTGCAACTGTTCCAGTTGAACTATATACTTAAGAACCCACTGTCTTATATTTAAGTCTTTAATTTGAGCTAATTTGTCTGTGTGGTATAAGACGGGAGTCCAGTTTCATTTTTGCATGTGGCTGTCAGTTTTCCCAATGCCATTTATTGAAGAAAACCATCGAAGATTAGTTGACCATATACACGTGGAGTTATTTCAAGCTGTGTATTCTGTTCTGTTGGTCTGTGTGTCTGTTTCCATGTTAGTACCATACTGCTTTGATTATTATAGCTTTGTAATGTAGTTTGAAATCAGAAGTGTGGTGCCTCCAGTTTTGTCTTTGGTCCCAAGATAGCTTTAGCTGGTCAGGGCTAACTTCTGCATTTCTTCATGAATTTTAGGATAGCTTTTTTTATTTTTGTGAAAAATACTACTGGGATTTTGATAGCGATTGCATTGAATCTGGAGCTAACTTTGGGTAGTATGGGCATTTTAACCACATTAATTCTTGCAATCTAAGAACACTGGGTGTCTATCTTTACACTTATTTGTGCCTTTGTCCATTTCTTTCATCAGTGTCTTATAGTTTTCAGTGCACGGGTCTTTCACCCCCTTGGTTAAATGTATTTCTAAATATTTTATTGTTTGGGGTGCTACTACAAGTGGGATTGCTTTCTTAGTTTCTAAATCATCTCACATCTGTTACAATGTCTATTACCAAAAAGATAAGAATAATAAGGATGTGGAGAAAAGAGAACACTTGGACATTGTTGGGGGACTGTAAATAGGTGTAGCCATAATGGAAAATTGTATAGTGGTCCCTCAAAAAATGAAAAATAGAACTACTATTTGACCCAGGAATCCCATTTCTGGGTATACATATAGTCCAAGGAAATGGAATCAGTACTTTGAAGGCATATCTGTGCTCTTATGTTCCCTGTAGCATTACCCATCAGAGCAAGACATGGAAACAACCTACACATCTGTTGGCAGATGAATGGATAAAGAAAATGTGTATATACACATATATACTATGGAATATGATCATCCATAAAAAAGAAGGAAATCCTGTTGTCCTTTGTGACAACAGGGATGAACATGGGAGGGCATTACACTAAGTGAAATAAGCCAGACACAGGAACTCAAATGCTGCATGGTATCACTTACATGGCAGTGGCCAGGGGGAGGAAAAATGGGGAGATGGAGGTCAAATGGCCCATATTTTCAGTTATAAGATGAATCAGTCCTGAGAATCTCAGGTACAGCACAGTAACGGCAGCTAATAATGGGGGTTGCACACGTGAAAATTTGCTGATAGTAAATCTTAAACACTCTCACCATGCACACACAGAAGAGCTAGCTGTGTGAGGTGATGGATGTGTTCACTATCTTCCTGTTGGCAATCATTTCACAATGTACATGTGTCTCAAATCATCACATTGTGCACCTGCAATATATACAATTACATTTTGTCAATGATCTGCCAATTAAGTTGGGACAGATAAAAGAACCCAAGGGGCGAATGTAAACTCGTGATGGCATTTTACTGTGGTAAAATTACAGCTTCAACACTTTAGTGATTGAAAATACCACAACTGACCAAATTGCTTGTTGGAACATTAACAGGCTACTCCAATAAAATATCACACGTTTCCTAGAGAAACAGTGTGGTCAACTAGTCACTCATACTGCAGTTTTTTTTCTTTTTAAAGATCTTATTTATTTGACAGGGAGAGACACAGAGAAAGAGGGAACACAAGCAGGGGGAGTGGGAGAGGGAGAGAGCCTGATGCAGGGCTCGAACCCAGGACCTTGGGACCGTGACCTGAGCCGAAGGCAGACGCTTAATCACTAAGCCACCCAGGCACCCGCATACTGCAGTTTTTTAAACCTAAATTATTTCTTCCCTTTATTGATCTTTCTAGTCCCTAATACACTGATCCAGTGGTATACCTTCTTTCATTAAAAAAAAAAAAATTCTCTCCAACTTACTTTCAAATGATGACTTCAAAGCTATCCCAGAATGCTACCTGTTTTCCCTGAAGTTCCCGAGATGAAGACTATGTATCTCCCTGCATGTCCTGAAGAAACCCCAGACTCACTCTTCCCTTTAAATCTATTCCTTCTTCCACTCTTCTTGATTAACAATATTATCATTCACCCCGTCCCCAAACTAGGAACAGCCACAATAATAGCCCTTTACTCAACACACTGGCTGCGGACTCCTCGACTCACAGTATCCAGTACAGGTAATGCAGCTCACTCTTGACGCTGCCTTAAGTAACCGAGAGGCAGTAGGCAAGAGAGAGAACTCAGTACTGGTTGAGGTAAAGTTATCCAGTTATTTATCAGTAAAAGCAAAATAAATCTTAGTGGTTTCTTACTCTGTGTGAAGGTACCTGTACCGTTTCAATACAGTAAGTAACATTTCACATGGAAAAGTAACTTCTAGAACTCACAGCCCAAACCAGTAACAAATAATTAGTAACTATATGGCATTACTCCGCATTATTCTGAAGGATGTGGGATTTCTTCAGAGCACCTTTGTAAAATCCAACGACCACCTGAAAACTTTGGCTAACAGCTTTTATAACATGACCACTTTTAACGTTTTTTTCTTACCATTGCTTTGGGACCATCTGTCCCAAAGATAATACATCTTCTTCAACTTATATAATAATGAATGTTAAAGTATGAGCTATATATTTAATATTGTAGGTATCAAGTGTTTTACCAAATAATACGTACGGATTGAATTGTCTCTCCTCCTCCCAAATTTCTTTGGGGGGAGCCCTAACCCTCAATGTCATTGCATTGGAGGCAGGGTCTTTAGGAGTTAAATGAGGTCATAAGGATGGGGCTCCGATCCAAAAGAAAGAGGTAACTCCCCTCTCCCTGTCCTACACACACCGAAAAAAAGGCCATGTGAGGACACGGGAAGAGAGTCCTCACGAGGAACCGAAATGGATGGGACCTTCATCTAGGACCTCTATCCCCTAGAACTGTGGAAAAAGTTAAGTGTTGTTGTTGATGCTGCCCAGTGTCTAGCATACTCTGTGACAGCCCCAGCTAAGACAGACTAAATCAAATTTGTGGGGTATGCCTTCTTGGATTCTTCTCTAGGCTGCATTAGCTGATAATTATACCAATTATATTTTGGTAGTAGGCTACTCACCCTGCATGCTTGTAGCCCAGAACTTCATACCTCTTTACATCTAGCTAGAGTTTCTTCCAAGTGTTCAAGGAACTACCTTATTGTGAGTCACAAAGCTGAGTGTATGAGAATGCAATAGAACTCCTGGCTTAGTGTTTGTTTGGCAAAAGAAAGTTGCTGCAACTAAATGCAGTGTGGTTTCCTGGACTGAATCCTGAAAGAGGACATTAGTGGAAAAGCTGGTGAAATCCAAATAAGGTATAGATTATAGTTAATGGTTAGGTTCCTATATCAGCTTCTTTTTTTTTATTCCTTTATTTGTTTATTTACAGCATAACAGTGTTCATTGTTTTGGCATCACACCCAGTGCTCCATGCAGTACATGCCCTCCCTATTACCCACCACCTGGTTCCTCAACCTCCCACCCCCCCCGCCCCTTCAAAACCCTCTGGTTGTTTTTCAGAGTCCATAGTCTCTCATGGTTCATCTCCCCTTCCAGTTTCCCTCAACTCCCTCTCCTCTCCATCTCCCCATGTCCTCCATGTTCTTTGTTATGCTCCACAAATAAGTGAGACCATATGATACTTGACTCTCTCTGCTTGACTTATTTCGCTCAGCATAATCTCTTCCAGTCCCGTCCATGTTGCTACAAAAGTTGGGTATTCATCCTTTCTGATGGAGGCATAATACTCCATTGTGTATATGTACCACATCTTCCTTATCCATTCATCCGTTGAAGGGCATCTTGGTTCTTTCCACAGTTTGGCGACCGTAGCCATTGCTGCAATAAACATTGGGGTACAGATGGCCCTTCTTTTCACTACATCTGTATCTTTGGGGTAAATACCCAGCAGTGCAATTGCAGGGTCATAGGGAAGCTCTATTCTTAATTTCTTCAGGAATCTCCACACTATTCTCCAAAGTTGCTGCACTAACTTGCATTTCCACCAACAGTGGAAGAGGGTTCCCCTTTCCCCACATCCTCTCCAACACACGTTGTTTCCTGTCTTGCTAATTTTGGCCATTCTAACTGGTGTCAGGTGGTATCTCAATGTAGTTTTAATTTGAATCTCCCTGATGGCTAGTGATGATGAACATTTTTTCATGTGTCTGATAGCCATTTGTATATCTTCCTTGGAGAAGTGTCTGTTCATATCTTCTGCCCATTTTTTGATATGATTATCTGTTTTGTGTGTGTTGAGTTTGAGGAGTTCTTTATAGATCCTGGATATCAACCTTTTGTCTGTACTGTCATTTGCAAATATCTTCTCCCATTCCATGGGTTGCCTTTTTGTTTTGTTGACTGTTTCCTTTGCTGTGCAGAAGCTTTTGATCTTGATGAAATCCCAAAAGTTCATTTTTGCTTTTGTTTTCTTTGCCTTTGGAGACATATCTTGAAAGAAGTTGCTGTGGCTGATATCAAAGAGGTTACTGCCTATGTTCTCCTCTAGGATTCTGATGGATTCCTGTCTCACGTTGAGGTCTTTTATCCATTTTGAGTTTATCTTTGTGTACGGTGTAAGAGAATGGTCGAGTTTCATTCTTCTACATATCGCTGTCCAGTTTTCCCAGCACCATTTATTGAAGAGACTGTCTTTTTTCCATTGAATATTTTTTCCTGTTTTGTCGAAGATTATTTCTCCATAGAGTTGAGGGTCCATATCTGGGCTCTCCACTCTATTCCACTGGTCTATGTGTCTGTTTTTATGTCAGTACCACGCTGTCTTGGTGATCACAGCTTTGTAGTAAAGCTTGAAATTGGGTAACGTGATGCTGCCAGTTTTGTTTTTGTTTTTCAACATTTCCTTAGCAATTCGGGGTCTCTTCTGATTCCATACAAATTTTAGGATTATTTGCTCCAGCTCTTTGAAAAATATCGGTGGAATTTTGATCTGAATGGCATTAAAAGTATAGATTGCTCTAGGCAGTACAGACATTTTAACAATGTTTATTCTTCCAATCCAAGAGCATGGAACAGTCTTCCATCTTTTTGTGTCTTCTTCAGTTTCTTTCATGAGTGTTCTGTAGTTCCTCGAGTACAGGTCCTTTACCTCTTTGGTTAGGTTTATTCCCAGGTATCTTATGGTTCTTGGTGCTATAGTAAATGGAATCGATTCTCTAATTTGCCTTTCTGTATTTTCATTGTTAGTGTATAAGAAAGCCACTGATTTCTGTACATTGACTTTGTATCCTGCCACGTTACTGAATTGCTGTATGAGTTCTAGTAGTTTGGGGGTAGAGTCTTTGGGGTTTTCCATCCTATATCAGCTTCTTATTTAAGACAAATGTCCTAGGTGCTGTAAGATGTTAACACTGAGGGAACTGGGTGTAGGGTATTGGGACCTCTTTGTACTGTCTTTGTAACTTTTCTGTTAAGTCTAAAATGATTCCAAAACGAAAGAGCTTATTAAAAAGAAAACCACTGGGGTGCCTGAGTGGCTCAGTAGGTTAAGCCTCTGCCTTTGGCCTAGGTCATGATCTCAGGGTCTTGGGATGGAGCCCTGCATCGGGCTCTCTGCTCAACAGGAAGCCTGCTTCCCTCTCTCTCTCTCTCTCTGCCTGCCTCTCTGCCTACTTGTGATATCTCTGTCAAATTAATAAATAAAATCTTAAAAAAAAAAAGAAAGAAAACCACTGCTTTCACGAGTTGATCTTGTAAGTTATGCATTTAAATATGAAAGAAATTTAAGCTAATGAAATATAACCTGATCTGTTCTTATATACTAGAGTTTGGGGTTAGGATTTTATTTGTCAAAAGACCTGTACCACTAATAAAAGGTCTAAAGACCAGCAACCAATAGAGTGAGGTCCATACTCTTCAGCTGCACCACGCGAGAAAAAGAGCAAAGGACCGGAAGCCAGATGGACTTGAGACGGACTTGGGGCCCATCACTTCCCTGTACAACTTGGGCAAGCTAGTGTGATTCTGATCCTCAATATGGAAGCTAGTGTGATTCTGATCCTCAATATGGAAGATACTCAATACAAGCGAGCTGGCTGGCCGTCCACGGTCTCCTTGGTCCTTGGGTCACCAGGCTTGGCCTTCCCCTTCAGCAGGGCTGCTCGCGGCACACCCCTCACCTGCCAGGCCTGCTCACTGCTCTCGCTCTTGCAAAGATCCTTCTTTCTCTGAGACTGAGACATCTTTCTGGATGTTTTGCATCTGGCCAACTTCTGCACATCCTTGAAGATTCGGCTCCATTATCCCTCAAATCTTATCCAGATTCCCCCAGGGGAGGATGTACTGTGTTCTGAATCCTTTTCCCACCCACCTTTGTTCTTTCAAAAGGGATGGGAGGCAGTCCTAAACAGTTCATCACTTACTCTACCCTCCCAGCTCTTGCGAGAGGCTTCTATAGCTTTTTACACTGCGTGATCTCCTCCTTCTGTGCCCCTCCCCTCCACTACACCATAGAATCCTCAGGAATGATGACAAGCTCCTGTTCTTGTCTCTCCATCTAGCACCTGACACGCAGCAGGCACTCTGTCTGCAAATGACTGACTTCTGCCCAGGAAATGAATCACTTTCTCTTTCTGTATTTACTATTTATTGCACATAAAACATTTTATGAAATACATGGTGGGCTTCTATTTAAACAACTTTACATAAGAATTTCCTAGGCAGCTAGTATTTTAAGTGTAAGATGAACTGTTCTGACTATTCTTTTCTAAAAACTCCTGGCACACTCAGGGGCTGCTCAGGTCACAAGCACTGCTTGGTACCTTGTATCTTCTACAGAGGATAACATTTTAATACCCAGATGCCCAAGAACCTAAGTGCTCATGAAGAAGCTAAGTATTAAAATATTTTCAGGTAGGATAGTTCTCTTTAAGTTTTAAAGGATATTCCTTTGAGTAACTTTCACCAGATCTTGGGGCAGGATTCAGATGGTATTCAGAGAAAACAGCCTTTATGTCCATATAGTTTTAGAAATAGAGATTATTTCTCTTTCAAAGGTGAAGGACCGAAGGTGTTAAAATCATGTCTACGATGTGGACGTCACGGCCTCTCATCAGCCAGGCCTGCTTTCTGCCGGGCTCTCTGGGAAGGTGCTCCACAGCCCGTGGCATGTGTCAAGACCACAGCATGGCCGGGATCCCCACGGGAGGGGGAGCTGGAGAGACAGGCGGCCACTTCCTCAGATACAAGTTCTGTGACTCCGGGGGATGGGAGGCCCATAGCATGTGTCGTCTACGCATGCTTGGGAGCTATGTGACCTCTGCCACCACACCCGGGAACACTCAGAGGCTGGGGGGCTGAGCGCAGCACACAACGAAGAAGTGGAAAAGAGAAGATGGGTCTCTCCGGGGTTGAGACACTGCCGGCTGTCATCAGCGTCATGAGACCACTGAGGCATCCCCTGACCCCTGGATGGTGGCCCTCATTATCTTCACTCTAAGGTACAGAGCCCATGGATGAGTCTCTCGAAGTTCTTGAACTCCCCTACTGTCTCTGTCCCAACCTTATGGCCCCACTGTCAGTCTCACGATGTGCCTTTCCTTTGTTTGTAACTGGCAGCTGAGCGGTGGCAGTCGGTCACTGGACCAGGTCACTAAGCCGGGCTCAGCTACTACCTCAGTGGAGGCCGGCAGTCCTTTCCCTTGTCTGCGGCTGGTTCTTTCCTCCAGGCCCCTTGACTCCATGCCAAGACTCTCTTAACCTCCTCAAACTTCCTACCCAGCTGCCTTCCCCCACCCAGGCTCTTAGCAGAGAACTTCAACTTGTCTCCACAAAGGAAAGAGAGACCATCAGACTCAACCTCTCCCAAGCCTCCCTCCAGCCCCTTTCTCCCAACACCCCTCCTCAGTTAGGCAAGGGCACCTCAGTCTCCTGAGAGCTCAAGTGTTCTCCCTGTGCAAAGCCTGGCCTCCTGTCTGAGGCCTCCTGTCTGAGCTTTGATCCAACCCCTCCGTACCACAGCTCTTCTCAATTAGCTATGTGTTCTTCTGCACTGTCCTTCCCGGAGACCATAAATACAGGGTCAGTCTCCCATTCCTAGGAATCAGAAACAACACTCCCTTCTCCCAATCTGGAGGTCTCCCTTCATGTCACTAGGTTCTCAAAATAGTTCATGCTTCCTATTGTCATTCACACTTTCCTTTTACTTTTCAATTCAATAGACATTTTAATTTTCATTTATTTATTTTTATCTATCTATTTATTTTTTTTAAAGACTTTATTTATTTGACAGACAGAGATCACAAGCAGGCAGAGAGGCAGGCAGAGAGAGGAAGGGAAGCAGGCTCCCCGATGAGCAGAGAGCCCGACGCGGGGCTCGACCCCAGGACCCTGAGATCATGACCTGAGCCAAAGACAGAGGCTTTAACCCACTGAGCCACCCAGGCGCCCCTATCTATTTATTTTTAAAGCTATCTCTACACCCAACATGGGGCTCAAACTTACAACCCTGAGATCAAGAGTCGCACACTCTACCAATTGAGCCAGCTGGGTACCCCTCAAAATAACCTTTTAAATTACAAAAATTACATGTCTGTGGTAGAAAATTTAGGTGATAACAAACCAAAACAAGAGAATGTAAAAATTGCGAGGCCCCATGCTTTAGAAGAAACAATGTTAATATGTTGGTACAGAACATTTGTCTTCTTTCTGTGTGCTTATAAATGACCATTCCTCAGGTAAAAACGTTACAGGTTGTGCGCACGCATACTTTTTGAACACAGAGCTAGTGGACACTTTCAGACTCCCACTGCACTGGTCCTTACTGGACCCTTACCTCGGCTGGTTCCTTAAACCGGTGCTCTCACCCTCTACCCTCCACTCCCCTTTCTTATCCCTGCACGTGCTCCTCGGGTCCCTCCCTCACTCCTGGGGTTACACTCCCACTGATCCACGAGTCCCGTACATACTGCATTTCCAGCCCTGCCTCTCCTTATAACTCCAGATCCCTTAATTACCTGCCCCCCAGTCGGCGCCCCCGGACACCTTATTTTGGACGTCCCCTGCATACTTGGCATGAATAACACAAAGTTCAGCATTTTCTTCCCTGCACCTGTTGCTATGGTGTATTTCTTATCTCTTTTAAGAGCAGCACCCTGTTACCAGTTAAACAAGCAAGCAAACAACAACCACACACACACACATTCACTCACACACACCCCTCCCACAGAACACAACTGGGTGTTACTTTGTGATTTCTCCACTCTCCTCCCTCTGCTATACCCAGTCAGTTTCCAGGTTCTTCTGTAGGTTTTACAACTAAATCTCTCAAATGAGTCTTCTTTCCTCTCCACCTTCAAGTATGGACATACTCGTCTCTCTTGGGTTATATGCTAATAGTCTCCTAAACCAGCAGCAGAGTTTTGGAGCAGAAATTTTTCTGGGTCAGATTTCCTTATTATTCTCCAGACTTCTGCATCTTCTTACTCTATTCCACTCAATGATAATTTGCAACCCCATTTACAGTAGGACACACGGCCTTTATCTTTCCAATAGCCGATGAACTGAATTCGGCAATGTCAGGTTTCTGCTTGTCCTGCTAATGAGGGAGGTTCCAAATACCTTCAGTGGGGTGGAGAGGTCTCCAGCAGAGTCTAGACCCTCCATGATCAGCAGCCAAGGGTCAACAGTGGCCAAGAGCTCTCAGTGAGAGGGTGGCAGAGGGCCTCCAGACCCTATCTCCAAGGGGAAAGCAAAGACAACAGGGGGAACCCAACTTGCCCTGTTTGCCTCGTCTGAGTCTCTGTTGTGTGATACGGATTCCTATACAGGGAGGGGATACAGTTGGGGGCTCCTTGTTTGGGATGTCCATTTATTTTTTAAAGAGTTTATTTATTTGACAGAGAAAGAGAGATTACAAGTAGACAGAGAGGCGGGGAGGGGGCACAGGCCCCCCAATGAGCAGAGAGCCTGATGTGGGGTTCAATCCCAGGACTCTGAGATCATGACCTGAGCCAAAGGCAGAGGCCCAACCCACTGAGCCACCCAGGCACCCCACTGGGATGTCCATTTTATCACCAGGCTGAAGACCCTATGGCTCTAGTTCTCCTGGGGGTCCAGCTGGACACTGGCATGTTGATAAATTCTCCTAAAATTCAGTGAGCAAAAATCCCTGTGTATTTTGGGGTGGTTATTCAAAGGCTCAAGGGGCAGGGCTGAGGGAAAGGGGCCTGGTACTGATAACAATTTTCCTCCCTCTGGCCTCACTGTTCTTCAGCCACATGGTTGCTAAGGTGATTTTCTACTTGAGACAAAGGAGACCCTGTCCATTCCCTGCTTGTCCTCAAGATGAAGTCCACGCTCCTTAGCTTGCCACTCTAGGCCTCTCTTTGTAACTTCATCTTTTGGCTTCTCCTGCAATTTAGACCCCAGCCATTCCAAACTACATGCCGTTTCTTGAATGTTCCATGCTTTTTTGAGCCACCGCCTAGAATGCCCTCTTCGCTCACATGTCCACCTAGAAATTTTTGACTCAAAACTGGAAACACTGCTCAAAAATCCACTGCTTTGTGAAGCCATCTTGGCTCTTGTGGAAGCTCCTCTCCTACCACCAATCCAGGCAGATGTGACTTCTCTCTCCTCCCGAATACTCCCTCACCTTGGGAGGACTTCTGTAACTGCAGGTGGCCCCATGTACTGTGTGAGCTACGTGCCCACCTGCTCTGACTTCCCCGGGGCAAGATCAGCATCTTTCCCATCTTTACACACCTGCCACCTGGCACACAGCTGGTCCTCGACAAAGAGGAGCCAGATGAAGACGGATGGCCCTGAGGGCAGCAGGAAAAGAAAGGAAAGGGGCTTAAAGGGAACTTCGTCTCCTTAAGCATGTTTCGGGCCAGCATCAAAGCTGGGTCAGGGCACCGCGTAGAAGCTGGTCATGGAAAAAAGGGACATGGTGACAGGACACCGACTTTCTAAGCATTCTGGACCAGGGCTTGGGAGAGCTGAGAGAAACTGATCATTTAGGTAAATATGCCACTGCCCAAGGCAGCTGGGTGGGGGTACCAACAAGACTACAAAATCTTGTATTAGCCTCAGAGAGCAGAAACATCTGCTAAAGCCACAGCGGGCAGGCTGGCCAAGTTCAGCAACGGGTTAGCCAGGACAGCCCTGTGACCAACGGAAAGGGCCACAGAGGGGGAAGAATCAATCATCCGTGCAAAGAGCATCGGGGGGACTAGAGCAAGGCGGGGGGCTTCCAAAGCTCAGGGGAGCCAGATGTCAGTGACCCAGCCAGGAGTGGCAGCAGGCCCCTCCTCTGCCCCTTCCAGCCCAGGCCTTCGCTGCCTCACAACCTCCCTCACGCCTTCGGAGCCCATTGGCTGTCAGAGTCTGAGAACTTTGGGAGTTTTTCTCCTTTTCTCTGAGGACTTCAAGGTTTTAACAGTAAGGTTCAGCTAGCTCCCCACTTGCACACTGAAACAGCTTGAAAGGAAAGAGATAATTCACTTGCCAGCCAACATCTCTGTTGAAAGAGTTTTCTTTTTCATATCAACACTTCCATGAATTCCGAATGGGATCAACTCTTTGCTACACAGCTGGATGTTAACAAAACATCAACACTCTGACAACCTGCTGGGGTCAGAAAGGAACATCTTAAAACTCTTTGGACTCCACATTAAGACAGGCTTCCAATCCCAATCTTTGATCTCTATTATAAAGCAGTACCAATAAAATATCGTAGAGATTTATGGGCGAACTTTCATTTGAGCTGTTTCACACCTAAAATAACACGGGTGCTGGGGCCAACAGGCAGACAATTTAGCTTTAGGTTTCAACTGTTTAGGGTTTCTTTGACTTTTAAAACTTAACTCACTTATTTTTAAAAATTACTTTACATTTCACAATTTCATTGTATTTCCCTCTCAGGGAAGACAGGAGATGTTTAACTGGGTAGATGTCATGTCTTTCTGAGAAGGACAGGCCTAAACTCAGGTAGACGCTTGTCCCCTTAATGAACAGATGCCTGATTGTCAAAAAGAAAGAGTGTGTCCTTTTCATGGGGCTTAAATGGACATTATTTCAATTTATCTTTTCTCCTGAGTATACTCTATGATTAATGAAAATAACCAAATACTTATTACTGGGAGTAAAATCCCAAAAAAGAATTTCATTTTAAAGACAGTAAAATGAAATTTGGACCCAATATCGGTTTTATTATGTAGTCTGATCTGTGGGATAATTCCCCAAATCAAGCTTAGACTGTAATTCCGGTATCAGCTACTTATAAGCCAGTACCACTGAATGAAAACAAATTGGTGCCACATTCCCTCTAAGGTGGGAAACCAACTGGCTCCCCACCCCCAACGCACATAGCCCTCCTTCCATCTGATAAAGATGAGAGAGATGATTCTGCCAAATGAGAAAGCAGAGAATCTGGAGGAAGAGGTAAGCAGCTCATCCAGCTTTTAAGAAGACCTTTAGGGCAAAGTAAAGTGAAAACAGCAGAAAGTTCCTGGACGCATTCCTTTTTACAAAAATGAGTAGGAAGAAAGGTCAAGCAGTGGTTCAAAGGAACCAGAATGCACAGCTGCTGCTGTCCAAGGTTGCGGGCTGGTGCCACTCGCTCCTGCCAAGGTGGGGGCCGACCTGGGCAGCAGGAGCCCGCAGCCACTCGGGGGCACACGGGCCCTTTCTCCATCCAGCTCCACACTTTCAGAGCTCAGGAGCAGAGCCCCAGCTCTGCAGCCCTGAGAAGTCCTAGAACTGCAACAATCACGAACACAAAGTAGAGGAAATGTTATTTAACCCCATTTTATTATTTAAACCCCATATTGTTATTTAACCCCATTTTGTTTTTCCATTTTATGATTTTGAAACATAATTCCTGGTTATAAAAGGAGAATGCAAGAACTAGGTAAGAGAAAATAACCTGCTTAGAAGAACCTCTAATTGTGTCCAGAATTCTTAAATATCTGAATCTGAAGAACAGAGTTATTAAACTTTTCCACGTAGGGAGAGCGACTCACGTTTATTCACTTTCTGTGGTCTTAAAAGTCTTAGAGATTGCCACTTCTGTTTTTCTTTCCATCATAACATCATAGTTTGGTGGATAGAGGGGATTCTGGAGTCTGATCTCCCTTCCCTCAGAGGCCTTGGGCCAGGCAAAGGCCAGAGTTGGTCAACTCCATTTGGGGACAGGAGGTATGGATGGGATATCTTCAACCTGAGGTTATATTAAGTGTAAACAATGTACAAATGTCAGAGCTCTGTTCTCGGGAGAGCCAAGCTATGAGTGAGGGGCCTGGCTTTGGAGTGGTTCCTTTGTCTGCATAGGCTGGGAACCTATACTTTTTTTTTTTTTTTTAATTTATTTATTTGACAACAGAGATCACAAGTAGGCAGAGAGACAGGCAGAGAGAGGAAGGGAAGCAGGCTCCCTGCCGGCAGAGAGCCCGATGTGGGTCTTGATTCCAGGACCCTGGGATCATGACCCGAGCCGAAGGCAGAGGCTTTAACCCACTGAGCCACCCAGGCACCCCGGACCTATACTTTCATAAAAGGAGCCCGAGTGGAGGGAACGTCATCGCCCAAAAAGCTTTCAAAATGAAAACATTTTTATTTAAGTATAAAACACGCACATACTAGTGCACAAGTCATAAAGGAAAAGTGTTCCCTTTCACTAAGTGAAAGCTCAGGTAATCAGGACCCAGATGCAGAATCGCAGGCAATCCCCCTGCACTTGGGCTCTCTAGTCCTACCGTGTGAATCCATAGGACTCACTTGTTCACGCTACCTTTGATGGGTAGTGAATAGTGCCTGTTTTTTTGGGTGGGATCACACTGGTATTTTAATTTACATTTCCCTGATAACATATGATGTGGACCATCTTCTCACATGCGTTTTGTCATCTGTAGATCTTCTCTGCTGGAATCCTTTCTCGTCTCTGAGAAAGGGCAAGGCAGGAGCGGATTCCAGCAGGGGTGGAAGCGTTTTCTCAAAAGGCATTTCGGGGGCACCTGGGTGGCTCATGGGTTAAGCCTCTGCCTTCAGCTCAGGTCATAATCTCGGGGTCCTGGGATCAAGCCTCACATCGGGCTCCCTGCTCGGCGGGGAGCCTGCTTCCCCCACCCCCCCGCCTCCCCTGTCTGCCTCTCTGCCTACTTGTGATCTCTCTCTCTCTGTCAAATAAATAAAATATTTTTTTAAAAAAGGCATTTCATCCCATTCTGTTGTAGTGTGACAATGCCACAGACATTAAAATGCCACAGTATAGCACGTGGCTGTATTGCAAAAATACCTCATAACAACTGTGGCTGGCATGGGCTGAGGCGGCTAAGCCCGGCTTCAGAACAGTATTTTGAAGACAGTTACTGTTCCTCATTTCTTTCTGAACACGAGCACCTGTCTGACTTACTCAGGTGGCAGGGCCAGTCTGAAACCTGAGGCAGGTCCCTGGGTCTTGGCATGATATGGTTCCTCTTGAATATATAAGGAAAACATGCAACCACCGAGGACCAACACTTGCTGGTTTTTAAAGATCTCACTGGATGTGAGAAAAGATGTTCAGACAAGGTTGCTGTTCCTCATGACTTTTTTTTTTTTTTTTGGTAAGAAAAGAGAAACAATGGAAGCAGACCAAACAGGCTGTCCTTCAATTCCAGAAACTGGAGACGGATACTTACCTTCTGAACCAAATAGACGCTGGTAGCTCTCTCAGCAGCCACTTTATCCAGGGGGGATCCCTCGGGAACAAAGTAACTAACGTCTGCGATGTGAACCCCCACTTCAAAGTTGCCTGTAAATGCAGAAGGAGGCTAATCAGTATGGTGTGGAAGGCAATGTCATCCCTCCCGGGAATCCCTCCTGGGACTGTGTGGCACTGTCAGGGGCCACGGGCCTCAAAGCACGGGTCACCATCTCCAGTCTTCCCAGGGATTCACATGGTTACTTTCCTTACTGTATCCTAGCAGATGGTGAGATTTTTATCCTGAAGACACAACATTAACCATCTTCGCAAGATGTTTCCCATTTCTAAAGGCCTCTTGTATTTGTAAACATCAGTGGACTTGCCACAGCAGGCTCATTCTGGCTGGCAAAGGGGCCCTTTCAGGGCACGAGAAAGGACTGAGTCCCTGAATCCTGCAGACTCTGCCTCTAAGGACTCTGTCCTCCCTGTCCATTCTGAGCACAGTCTTTTATGTCGAGCCCTGCGCCTGGCCTTCCTACCTTGATTCTGCCCCTTCTTACCCAGCCCTGGAATCTTCTCAGTCAGGGATCTGGTGATGCCACTCCCCAGCCTTTAAGCCATGTCCTTGCTTGGTCTCCCCCCAACCTGCCTCACCAGCCTTCAGCGCCCCCACCCACATGTCTGCATGCAGCTGTCATGGGAAACCTCCTTCTGTTCCCAGAACACAGCTTACCTCATCCCACGGATATATTTGCTTGGCTCATGGTTTTTTCTTATGTTTGGGATCATCACAATGGGACCTGCCTATCAAAATCCTTATCATACAAGGATCAATTCAAAGAGAATCTGGGAACAAGAAGGGATTCTCTGCCCTCTGTTTCTTCTACCTCCACAGTCAAAGCACCTAGTCCATGAATGAAGATGATTACCATGGTCTTTTTCTCAGAGCACTCATCTCTGCCAGATATCACAGTGTATCTTTATTGGCTTACAAATTTACTGTCTGCCTCTCTCCCTATAGTGTAAGCTCCAGCAAGGCAGAACCTTCTGTGTAAAGTTCACTGGTCTAGGCCCAGTACCCGGAAGAATGTCTGACAAATGGTGAGCACTCAAGAAATACCTGTTGAGTGAATGAATTAACAATAGGCTTGTCTGCCTGTTGTCTTTTCCTGTCTGGTAGAAGACCTACTTTTATCCCTTACAGAACTGCCCTGTCCCTTTCTGGTGGAGCAGGCCCTGCCCACCAGTTCTGCCAGAGAGATGGGCAGACGATGTAGGCTGGTGGAATTACACTTAAAGTGGGGTTGAGGGGATGGTTAAGTTATAAATTTAGATTTACTCTTGAACATCCCACAAACCAGATCTCAAATACAGCATTTGTGATTATACACAAACGCACATACACACTTACATATATATATATATATGAGAATGGACAGAGCGGACAGAATACAAAAAAGAGTTCACATGTAAAGTAGGAGTACAGTGTGACGAGCGCGTCATGGGCAGACAGAGGCACACTGACGATAGGTGAATTTGCTCAACTTTAAGTATATGCGTGGGTGCTTGGATGGTTCAGCTGATTGAGCATCTAAATCTTGATTTCAGCTTGGGTTATGGTCTCATCGTGAGATGGAGCCCCGCATCGGGCTCCACACTGAGCACGAAGTCGGCTTCAGATTCTCTCTCCCTCTCTCTCCCTCTTCCTCCCCCACTCCTCTACTCTTCCCCCACTCATGTGCATGCACTCTCCCTTTCTAAAATAACTAAATAAAATCTTTAAATATATGCTTGATGTAATTCCACCATACCCTATCCTTGTTCATAGTAACTCCAGGGAAAGGGATCTCTGTGGGGACCCCAGACAGTAAGGACCACCATAAGTCTGGAGCTGCCAGGGAAACATCTTTGTCATACGATCATGCCAATATGGAAAATAACAGGTCTAAACAATAAGGGGAGTATCTTGATAGCCTCATTTGAACTCCAGGATCCGGCTGAACTTGAAACCAGTCTACCTATGGACTTGGCAGTTCACAAATCAATCAGTTCCCTTTCAGTTACAACTCCCAGGAAGAGTCCTGACTGATACCCAGATTGATTCAGAAGAGCTTCCGAGCACATCACTACTTGCTCCTGGCCACCTAGATGATCAGTCCGAAAGTATCACACATTTTATCTGCGAATTTCATAGCCATTTACTATCCTCCTATTCCTTAATCTCTAGGGGACCCTTCTTCCTTCTGTTTTTTTTTTTTTTTTTTTTTTTAAACGGAAAATAGTTTAAGCATGGGGTAGTTAAAATAAGGGGTTCGGGGACAGAACAGAATTTAAGATTCCTTATTCCTCCTCTATAGGGACTACCCTCCCTACAGGGCAATCATTGGTTTTTTTCTGCCTAGTCCTGTAACACGAATGCATTGGGGAAAACCAAAGTCCGCGTCTAAGAGATCTCAGCAGCTGTGGGATAATATGATAGACCCACTTCCCACAGACAAGAGGGGCATCGGGAAAGCAGAGAGAGACCGGTGTGGCTCAGAGTTCAGCCGCCTCATTCTGAGAGCCACGCAGCTGTTGGGTCACTGGGAGCAGGGACACCTGCCCTGCGATGATCAAGGAACTCAACCTGAAGAGGAAGTGGCCAAGAGTCTCAGACGGCTCAGCTTCCAATTTTGATATTACAAGTATCTAAAACCAACACTTGGGGAAGGTAAAATAAAGTGTCTTCTTTTGAAGTCAGAATTATAACGTATTAGCCGAACAGGTAAATATTGACTGAAGGAAAAGAGAGGATTATTACATCATGATATAAACCATAATTTTAAATTCGGTCTGTGTGTTGTTACGACACATGAACTTTCTGTCCTTAGTCAAAATTGACAAACTGACAAAGAGTTCATTACAGGAGATAAAACATGAAGGAGGCCAATCAAAACACATTTCAAAGGCTTAAATTTCACCTAGAATTCCCAGCAGAGCCTCTAAGACCAGCAAAGAGCAGCTCTCTTATTCTCCCCTTTGGACCTTCTTTTGTGGAAACCCTAAGTAAATATTTTATTACATGTATTTACATAATGTGAACTTGCAGAACTCTTGAGGTAGTGGCACTGAAGGTTTTATTCTATGAAAGAGAAAATATAAATCCAAATGTTCTGTAGTATCTGCTGCCAAGACACTTAGGACCAACTTGATGTTTTAAAAAAAAAATAGTGTCTTCCATATAAAAGGATTCTTTAAAAAATTTTTTTGAACATGAAAGTTTTCATCGACTGACCGGGGCTAAGGTAAGCCCTAAAGTTCAGGAAAGCTGGGAAGGCAGAGGGAGGCACAGTCCCCGAGGCTGGCCATGGCTGGCTTGCCTTTGCTCAGTGCCCACAAACTTAAATGAATACAAATGCTCCTTGGAATGAACCTGAGAGGACATCAGAGTTGCTGCATCCAAGGAAAACACAAATAGAAACGAAAGCAGCAGCTTAAAAACCACCTTGTCTAAGCCAGCCTCCCAGCCAGTTCAGCTCCTTCCAACAGTATCCCTGCCAGGTGGCCCCTGACGCATCCTCCAGGGTGGGGCGCTCACGACCTGAAGCCACTTGCTCTACTTCTGAAGCGCTCTTGTCACTTCAGTGGGAACATGTGAAAGCGCTTTGTAATCAGTAACAGTTACTCGGACACAATGCTGATCATGACCATCATGAAAACGACAATATGGATGGCAGCAGTGGCTGCTGATTTACTGTCTTCCTCGTGCCTGGGGCTCCACAGATGTTCATCTCATTCTGACACAGGCGCATACACTGAATTTCACCAATGAATCATCTGAGGCTCAGAGAGGTTCCAAGTCACTTGTCCAAGGTTACCTGCCTAGGAAGTAATCACCCCTGGATGCAAACCCGGGTCCGATTCAGAGTCTTTGCTCCTTTTGTTACCCGCACCCCACTCACTCCAAGACAAGATGATACAAGTCTATTTTTCGCCTCAGTGGCTCATAGCTCAAAATCACTCCCTATCTCTAGGGAGACTCAACAGAAGCCATTCGTGGCCAGGAATTCAGAAATCCTGTTGGTGACTATCCCAGCCTTGTCCCCAGCCACAGCCCTGTCCCTGCAGTCTCTCCTGGTTCCCATGGCTGTTCCCCTTCGCCACTCGCAGCCTGGCGGTCCAGCAACTCTAAGTCATCAGCTCTGGGTCGACTTAATTGTGAGGCCTCAGGGTCCAACTGCCGTTGTCTAAGTGTCTAGCTGCCTTCCTCAGCCGTCAGTCCTCCTCAGCAGGCAGCAGTGGGACTGTCCTCAGCACCTGAAAGGGCGGCACCACTGGTGTAGGCGGGGGACATCCCAGGCCACCCCTCCGAGGAGTGAGGAGTGCCACCAGGGCCTGCCAGACTTGGATCACTTGAATTCACTTTTACTCACTGCTGAGACCTGACAGTGGTGATAGGCTCTTCTTGACCCAGAAGGACTCTGCTTTTAACCCAGAATTTCAGGGCACAAAGCTGCCAAATGTATCTCACCGACAAAAAATGGCTGCTTCAGTCCGGATCACCAAGGGCCTTCATGTTGCTAAATCCAAAACTTTTTAGGCCTGACTTGACCTGACCTTACAGGGCATCTGAAGCCTAGTGATTTCTTCCTCCTTGAAACACGCTTCCCTCGGCTTGAGCATGTCTGACAGTGTGACTGCTCCTTCCCAGGCTCCTCTTCCTCTCCTGTTCCTTACATGTTGGAGTGCCTCCAAGCTCGGCCCTGAGCTGCTTTCTCTGGCAGTCCTACTCTCTCCCTGGATTGTCTCATGCCCTCCCAGGAGTTCAAGCATCATCTCTGTGCTTCGGTCTCAATTCTGTGCCACCAGTCTAGACTTCTCTGAGCTCCAGACTTACATGCCCCTCAACTGTCCCATAGGTACCTCACACTCACACCTCTGAAAGTCCTTACCCCTGTCAAAACCATGTCTCTTCCTGTGCTCTCCACCCCAGGAAATGGGAGCACCTTCACTAAAGCAAAAGGGGCACCATCACTATCTAAGCCTTAAAGAAACTAGGCCCGTCTCAGCCTGTGTCGACCAATCACTCTGAACTCAATCTCCCAAATCTGCCCGTCTCTCCTCTTCCCGCCATCCCCACTGTGGCCAGGGCCACTGTTTCCCTGAAGAAGATCTAACAACTTTCCGTGTTGTTCTCCCTGACATTTCTCAAGTCCATTTTCCACACTGAAGATAATGCTCTTTCCAAAATACAAACCTTCCTGTCACCCTGTTTCTCTTCTCGACACCTCCTGCTGGCCCCGCAGACCATCGCATAAAGCCCACTCCCTCCAGCAGGCTTTCCCTGATGACCCAGACCGTCCTCTGTGTCTTCCCCCAGTATCTGACACTCTCCCTGCACCACCCCCCTCACAGTCCGCCCCCCTCACAGGGCTAAGGTCACAAGGTATCTCCCCCATCCTCTGTCATCTGCACAAAGGGCAGGGAAAGGGCTGAGCACGTAGTCAAGTGTCTGAGGTTTCCTGAACAAATAAGAAAATAACCAAAACACAAGGCTGACTCGTTGCCACTCTAGGATGAAAGGGGTTGTCAGTGCTTCCTGGTCTAATGGTGCAGAGTCCTCCCCACACCAGGTCTTCCCAGAGTGAGACCGATCTATGTTTGCACACCTCAGGTGACTTAGGAATCACCACTTCTCAGCGTCGTCCAGTCCATTCTCAGATAACCAAAATACGACTTCCTACGGCTTCCGCTTTTTGGCCCAGTTCTACCCCATGGGGCTGCCCAGAACAAACCCAACTCTTCCGAGGACAGCAACGTGGCTAGGAGAAATGAGTGCAAGGGCAGGTCTCTTCTAGCAGGGCCGGGCTCTGCTTTTGGGTTGGAACCAGCTTTGAAATATTTAGACAGCACGTGCCTCCCAGAGCTCCTCTCCTTTAGGCTAAATTACCATATTAGCTTGGCTTGAGTCACCTCATAATCCTCCACATCCTTCCCAAATGTAGCCACTCAACAAATACTTACTATGCTCCTACCAAATGGCAGGCACTTTTCCAGGCTACTGGGGACATAGAAGCAAACAAGATTGATAAGATCCCTTCTCTTGTGGGACGTATGTTCTAGTGGGGAGAGAAAGACAAGAGAGCAAGCAAATAAATGGTAAGATTACTCAGGAAAGTGAACAGGACTCTGAAGGAAGTAAAACAGGCTGAGGTGATGAGAATGCCTGGGGTCCACCTCAGATTTAGTTAAGAAAGTTCTCTCTGAGGAAACAAATGGAGACCTGTACGTCTAAAAAGGACCTCCCCACATGATGACATGGGGAGGGAAGAGCACAGATTCACCAGAGCAAAGGGTCAAAGGTGGGAGCAAGTTGGCTGCACTGAAGGTATAGAAAGAAGGGGCATCCTGGAACCTAGGAGGCTATTGAGGTAGCTGGGGCCCCGATGAGAGAGGCCTGCTGGGCCAGGATGAAGCACTTAGATTTTATCTCAAGGCTGGTGGGAAACCACTAGAGAACTGTGAGCAGAGAAGTGAATATACCACCTTCACTTTCTCATTTTATCACCTCTTCATTCTGCCCATCGTGCTTCTTTCTGCGAATGCGGGCTCAGGTCGTGCTGAACTGAAAAGGAGTGAAGAAGAACACATTCTCTTAGGAATGGTGTTCCCAGGCAAACAAATTCAAGCCACCTTCAGGGAAGTAATACGTTATGTTTGGTAGACAAACATAGATGATGAAAAGAAGCCCAGCCAAGGAGACACAGTGACAGATGCCACAGACACTGGGTTTCCCGTCTCACAGACTGGCCTCCATCCAGCCTACGTGACGAGAAAATGATGTTCTTGCTTGGATCACCCTCTTGACCCTGTGGCCAGTCTTCCCAACAACGTGAGCCTTAAGAGATAGAAAACTGTGTTCTTGAAAGCTCAGGAAGGGGAATCCAATGGAGAGAACAGAGAGAAAGGGACCACGTCTGCTGTCCAGACTTGCCCAGCAGTGAAGGCCCTCCTTGAGAGCAGCCCATCCAGCCAGGGTGTGGGCCTGGCCTTAGTCTGGCCCCTGGCATTTTAGAGACAAGAGTCACAGCTGAGGGACAATTGGGCTTGGATCACCTTGTAGCCACACAGTAAACTCCATCTTTTAGTTGGGGTAAGCAAATTCCCTCTCGTTTTGGTGGAAACACTGATTGGGTAAAAGAGACAACTCAAACTCTGACGTGTTCCAGTTCTGTGTGGTATCTGGTTTTGTAACACAAAAGCTGACCACTGGCACAGCAAGCCATGGCAGTACTCCAGGGCCATGACGTGGCAACGGTCTGAAGATATTTCACAAACTTGAAAGGAGTTTAAGGAAAAAATTCTGGGACAAGGAAATGTGAATGCAACGCAAGGCACCCATGCATGAGGAGGGGGTTGTACGAGAGGATTTCTCAGACCCTCCCAAAGGCCAGGATGTGAAGAGTCTGCACATTGTCTCTTTTAATTTTCCTTTTGCCATCCAGCAAAGGGTTAAGGAGGACCTTTCATTGCAAGCTCCTTGACTGGTGAGCTCACCTTCTGGAACTAAGCAGCTTAGAGAACCTTTTTCCTTCATTATTACAAAGGGCTCTATCAATCTGCAAGTACTCAACTCAACTGCCCACACAGCAATTTTTGTCATGTTCAATCTAATTCTCAGGAATCTAAGTTTAAATTTATATGAACAGCATGGAAGAGGAACACCCAGGTAGTAAATTCCACTTTTCCCCTTCCAAATGATTTGAGCAATGGCCTCCTTCATTAACAGGAAAGAGAATGCGGAGCTGAACATGTGAGGCTGGCACACCCAAGGTCTGGGAATTTCCAGGCGTTTCAGGAGTGAGCGGGGAAAGCCCACGGCAGCCGGTCAGGCCTGGGACGGTGTGTGGAGCTCAGGCTTGTGCAAAGTTCTGAGTGCAGGAGGACGGGCATTTGGTCTTTTCCTTACTGCAAAACGAGAGTGAAGTCAGAGGTACCAAGAAGGACCTCTGAAGGTAGTTTCAAAGTTAGCAGGTTCAAATAATTAAGGGTGGAAGTGGGGGTGGGGGGATGGGGGGGTGGATGGGGTAAATTGGTCATGGTTTCAAGTTTGCCAGGTTGGGTGGTGGGAACAAGGAGTTTCATTATACTATTCTGTCTACTTCTGTGCATGTTCAAAATTCTCTATCCAAAAATTAAAAAAAAAAAAAAAAAAAAAGGTTTGCAGGGACTGAAGCCAAAGAAAGAAAAAAGTTTAAAAGGGAAAAACCCCCTTAAGTAAAACTAGTTACAAATTTTCAAAGAAGGACAAGCCAACAGAGGCAGGAGAGGGTTACTGTCTGAGCAGAATTAAGATGTCCCCAGTGATGTGCTCGCTTCGGCAGCACATATACTAAGATGTCCCCAGTGATGGTTTCTGGAGGCTGAGGATATGGGGACTGTTCTTTTCTATATCAGACACATTTGTAATGTTTCCAGCTTTCAAAAACTGGAAAAGCAATAAAGATAAAAAGTATAAAACAAAAAAATGCAAACCTGGCTTAATAATGGCTGTAAAGAAATATATTACGATGGTAATAATGGTTTTCTCTGAGTGGTAGGATTATGAGTAAATTCGAACATTTCTATCATAAATAGATTATTTAACAGTCTTTCTTTCTCTTTTCATTTCTTTCCTTTCCTTTTCTTTCCCTCCCTCCCTTCCTTCCTTCCTCTCTCTCTTTCAATCAAACACACCCACAACATGCTCTGTCCTTGCTCTGTCATATCCCTTTCTCTGATTCCCCACCACACAGCAAGAGAAAGAAGCACTGCCTGGCCTGGGCAGGGGCAGTGAGCTGTGGCAGCTCACCTGACGGGTCTCCTGGTGGAAAAGGGTGAAGAAAGCACTTTACAGGCCACTTTGATTAAAGGTGAGCTCAGTAAATGAAGCAGCACGGGCAGGCATGTTCCTTCTACATAAGAAACAACTATTTTCCCCACCAGAAATGTGACTCCAGTTTACAGCCACAGCCTGTGGCTTCTGTCATCATTTTCCAGGTCCCACGTATGAGGCTAGCCCCGGGAACCCACCCTTGCTCCCACTTGTGGCGTGCAGGGAACGTGTGCACAAGCCCACCAGACCACTTCCCACAGACACAGGTTTGAAAACCAGACTTCAGCATACTTTCACACCCCTCTGTGGGTTCTTCTATTTTAAAAAGCCTCTCTACAAAATATAGTTACTAGTCTCTAATAGACAAATTTAAAAGAGATGTGCCATTTTCAACAAGTTTTTTTAAAAATTTTATTGTGTTACGATAGTCACCATGTAGTCCATCATTAGTTTCTGATGTCGTGTTCCTTGATTCAGTGTTTGCATAGAACACCCAGCTCCACGCAATCCATAAAGAAATCTAAGCATCTCGGGGCGCCTAGGTGGCTCAGGGGGTTAAAGCCTCTGCCTTCAGCTCAGGACATGATCCCAGAGTCCTGGGATCGAGCCCCACATCGGGCTCTCTGCTCAGCAGGGAGCCTGCTTCCTCCCTTCTCTCTCTCTGCCTGTCTCTCTGCCTACTTGTGATCTGTCAAATAAATAAATAAAATCTTTAAAAAAAAAGAAAAGAAATCTAAGCATCTCGGTGTATTTAAATGCCTGTTCGCTAAGCGCAACTGCTCCCAACAACAGCTTAACCTGATCCCAGCCTTCCTTTCAGCTGAAATCAAAGCAGTCTTCGCATTTACCTTGAAATTGGAGAGGCAATAGTTTTCAAAAGGTCTCTGTCCTGCAACAAAACCCCTTAATGGGTTTCTCACATTCTGGAGAAGTTGTTTTAGTTTGTTCTTTTTTGCCATATCAAACTCGCTCTTTTTTTGGCCCTAATTACTCAGTTTCGCTAATTAACTCTTTTGCACAAAGGAGAAACCATTTTCTAATTCCCCAAGTTAACTAGAAATTATATGTCATTTATGCATGCTTATGAGCTTATGCTAGGGATTCACCTTCCTGGTTGTCCCCCAACAATAGCGCACTGTTTCCTGTGTTTATAAATAACTCATTTAATCCTCACAAGGCTGTGAGGCAGATCTCTTCCTACAGATGAGAAAACAGGCCCAGGGAGGTAAGACACCTTGCATCAAGGTCTGGCTCCCAAGCCTAAGCCCTTGATTACTACTTTATGGGACCTGCGTCTTAGTATCAGGTACCCGACTAATTTGTAATTGCTTCTTTCTTAACCCGTATAATGCTACAAGCACTCTCACCATACCAGTTTTTAAAGGATCATACATTTACTTTGCAGAACACACATTTTAAGACAGATACGTAGAAGACAGTATGATTTTCAACACAGCCCAAAGTGACCCCTTTATGGTGACAGTAAATATTCACTGAAATAAAGAAACCTGCAACCAGTGGTCACTTTCTATTTATGACTATCCATATAACAATTATAGTTTTTTTCATATATCAATTATAGTTTTAATTTAGTTTTCATATAAAGTATTTTGAATTGCTAAAGTTTCTAGGTAACTGAATGCCAATGCTTTAATTATCAACCCTTAATTGTTTTAATACTTCTGGATGGAAATCCTCTACAAATGTATTATGTATTTCCTTTTCTTAATAGCAGGATATAATTCAATATTAATAACTTAGGGTCCTTAATATGAATATATCTTTTGTATTTTGCAATAGATGCTGATGTGGTAGAGTAGGACAAAAGTGTCCATTCCGCAGGATGTACTCTCAAATTTACTTGTCATTTGTGTCACCAAAATGGAGTGAATACTGTTCGGATGCAAAATCTCCTGGCTAATTACAACCACAATCAATCATTGATTGGGCCTGTCACATAAAATATTCACCTGTTTCTCGATTAAAGGAATCTACTGCACAAAAATTCTATGGGGTAGGTACTATTAATTTTCAGGTTTTATAGGTGAAGACATTCAGGCTCAGAGAGGTTAGATGACTTGCCTGATGTTGCCCAGTGACATTGGAGCCTGCATTAGAACACTGTTGGACTTGACCATCAGTGTTTGCAACTATCGTACTACAGGGCAGTGAGGTGTGGCCATTTCCTGAGGAGTTTTAATCATCCCATGATGATCAGTCCCCTTGATTTCTTGTTCCCTAGCAGCTCTACTGAGATTGAATTCACATATATGCCATTCACTCATTCAAAGTGTGCAGTATAGTATATGCACAGTTAGGCCACCATCACCACCATTAATTTTGCTGCATTTTTACTTTTTTCTTTTTTTAAGATTTTATTTATTTATTTTTGAGAGAGAAAGACAGACAGCATGAGCAGGGGAAAGGAGCAGAGAGAGAGGGAGAAGGAGACTCCCTGCTGAGACCCTGGAATCATGATCTGAGCTAAAGGCAGACACTTAACTAGCTGAGACACACAGGTGCCCCCAACCATCAATTTTAGAATTTCTTCACCCCTGAAAGAAACCACACATCTGTTTTCAGCCATTCCTACCTCTCCTACCTCTCTCCAAACTTCCCAGCCCTAGGCCACCACGAATCTACTCTGTCTCTATAGATGTGGCTATTCTGGAAATCTCATGTACATGGAATGATATAGTATATGGTCTTTTGTGATTGTTTTCTTTTACCTAACAACGTTTTCCAGGTCTTTCTGTTGTAGCATGTGTCAGTCCTCCATTTCTTTTTATGACTGAATAATGTTCCACTGTATGGAAATACCACATTTATTTAAGTATTCATGAGTTGACAGACATTTGGGCTGTTTCCACTTTTTTGTGTGCCCCTTCACTTCTTAAAATAAACTTTTTTAAAAAGATTTTTTAAACGTAATCTCTACACCCAATGTGAGACTTGAACTCACAGCCCCAAGATCAAGAGTTGCATACTTTACTAACTGAGCCAGCCAGGCACTCCTAAAATAAACTTTTAATTGAGGCATAAAACATATAAAGTACATAAACTACAAGTGTACAGCTCAATGAATTTTTACAAAGTGAATACACTTAGGTAATCACTCCCCAGTTCAAGAAATAGAACATAACCAGAAGTCCAGGAGTTTCTTTTGTGCCTTTCACTCAGTCTCTACCCACCAAAGATAATTCCTTTTCTGACCTCTGCAATCTATAATCATAGATCAGTTCTGCCTGATTTGCATTTACACAAATGAATCCATTCAGTATGTACATTCTGTGTGTATGGGGGGTATCCCCCTTCTTTCACTCCACGTGGAGACTCATCCATGTTATGTTTTGAATTTGCTCGGTACCACCACTGCTCCCTACTCTGTTGTAAGAGTAAATCACAATTTATCCATTTTACTGTCGACAGATACTTGGGCTGTTATCAATGTCTAGTTCTTGTGAATGATGCTTCCATGAATATTCTTGTCCCTATGTACTTGTTTCTGTTGTGTACATATCTAAGAATGAAACTGCTGGGTGGTAAGTGTGGATCTATTCAATTCTATTACACACTGTACAACTGTTTTCCAAAGTGGTGAGAGTTCTAATTGCTTCACACCCCTGCTAATAATTGGTATTGTCAGCTTTTAAAAATTTTTAGCTATTCTTGGCATTGTCAGCTTTTTTTTTTCAATTTTTATTTATTTTTTTAATTTCTTTTCAGTGTTCCAGAATTCATTGCTTATGCACCACACCTAGTGCTCCATGAAATACGTGCCCTCCACAATACCCACTGCCGGGCTCACTCAACCTCCTGCCCCCTTCCCCTCCAAAACCCTCAGTTAGTTCCTCAGAGTCCACAGTCAAGCACATGGGGAGATGGAGAGGAGAAGGGAATTGGCAGAAATTGGAGGGGCTACTGTCAGCTTTAAAAAATTTTTTAGCTATTAAGAACACTGTAGTAACTCACTCTGGTTTCGATTTCCATTCTCCCTATAGACTAATGATATTAAGCACTTTTCCTGTGCTTTTTAAAATTATTATATATACATCTGGATATGCATTTGACATTTTTATCAAATGATATTCTAAATCCTCTTTAATTTTCGTCTTTTCTTACCAGTATAAGAGTAGTATATGCCCATTTTTATAATCTCTATATTTATATTTTGCAAAAATACAAAGTTTTAGAGATAACAGAAAATAATTCTTTTTTAAATTAAAATTACCTACACCCCTCCCCCAATACACCTATTGTTAACATTTCGGTATATTCCTTTTTTGTTCATGTTCTATACATAAACAAATGTTTATTACAAAATTAACACCATGCTGTACAATTTAGAATCCTGCTTGTCTCACTAGTTTGAATATTTATAAATCGAGTATTTTTTTTAGAAAGTGCCTGTTCAACTCTTCATATATTCTCAGTAGGAGTCCTTTGCTGGCCAAAGATTATCACAAATGCCTTCTCCCCTGTGGCTTGCTTTTTCATTATTTTAATGGTGTCTTTTGTTAAACTGAAGTTCTTAAATTTAATGAAAGCTAATTTATCACCCTTTTCCTTTAAGGTTAATGCTTTCTGTATCCCACTGAAGTAATCTTTGCCTATCCCAGGGTCATGAGGTTATTCTTCTATATTATCTTCTAGAAATATATGTTTTACCTTTCACACTTAGATCTATAAGCCATGTGGAATTGTCTTTTATAGAAGGTATGATGTAGGAATCAAATTTCATTTTTTTTCCCATATGGATACCCAATTGATCCAGCATCCTTTTTTCCACTAAACTGCAGTGACGCCTTTGTTGACAACCACGTGACTCTACACGGATGGGTCTGTTTCTGGATTCTCAATTCTATTTCCACCTTGACTTGTGAACAGCAACTGAATATTTATTACTTCAGCACTACCTTACTGAAATTCCATCTCAATTTTAATCTTTCCATTTATATTAATAATACCTTTCACTGAACACTTACTTTTTGTCTGGCACAGTTCTAAATGCCAGGGATTTATTTCATTTAATCTTCCCAGCAATTTTAAGTTGGGCATTATTATCCCCATCTTATAGACTGGGAAATGTGAGGCATGAAAAAGTTAATTCTTTCCTCTGGAATATGGACTATGTCTTTTTCCATTTTGTTGACATACCACCTACTTTTGTGGAGAAGCATCTGCAGCTCAAGCAACTTTAGGCAGTTACTGCTAATATCTTTAAAGCAAGGTTGTGTTTTTGCAACAACAGGCATAAGAGGAGCTTTGTTCCTTTGGCTTTTCATATACTTAGAATTTTGAAACTAGATGACACCTGAAAAACTGTCTAGTCCAAACACTCACATAGCTGAGGAAAGAGAATTTCAGAGAAACCACAGACATGCCCAAACTTATATGATGCAGTAGAGGCAAAGATGAGACAAGAACCCAACTCTCCTGCTCTTACTCCAGTGCTCTCTCCGCTATACCAAAACTCCCTCTCATCGTGCAATGAATGTGTTGGATCACTGAGACTCCTGAACCAGCTTCCAAGTTTACCTTGGTGCCAGATACTTGAGGATGCCTAACTGGTGGGTGCCAGATTATCTTGGCTTTAATGAGCAAGGAAACTGGAACCAATCAGCAGAGCTGGAAGCAGATGAACAGGCCACAGTCCAAACTTGGTTTAACAAGGTGCACTGAGACATCCATGAAAAAAGAGAATTTCCGAAGCCCAGACCCCACAGAAATCAGGCTAGCAAGATTTGAATGGAACATAGGAATAAGACTTAGAGGGGTGGAGCTGTCTCTCCACTTAATCTTTCCACTTAGATTCTGTGTCCTCAAAACAGGAACTCATTGGCACGCATCCCAGAATCCCACTTCCATGCCAGAGGCCTCGCATGACTATTCAGTTACTTGGATTTTTTGAGTCAAGGTATGATTCAGTAAAAAATGACCATACAACAAGGAGAGTTAAAACTGTTCACTTATCAATGCCCCAGATGAATGGAGAAGACATGCACTTCCTTATGAGTCACTGGTTCTACAGAATTTCCCATTTTTTCTTCCCAAATTCGCTATCAAGGGTCATACTATGAAAATAAGGTTTGTCTGAGATCAAGTACTTAGATTACTAGACTCTGCCTGAGGTCAGAATGCCCTCTGACATAAGTGATTGCAAGAGGAACAAAAAAATCAGTGTTTCGGGGCGCCTGGGTGGCTCAGTGGGTTAAGCCGCTGCCTTCGGCTCAGGTCATGATCTTGGGGTCCTGGGATCGAGTCCCACATCGGGCTCTCTGCTCAGCAGGGAGCCTGCTTCCCTCTCTCTCTCTCTGCCTGCCTCTCTATCTACTTGTGATCTCTCTCTATCAAATAAATAAATAAAATCTTTAAAAAAAAATCAGTGTTTCAAAACCGAGATTAGAAAGGACTTCACATAGAAGAGGAATGTAGGAATAATGGCATTGGAAATACCAGGCATCATGAAGATTTCAGAGACAAACTCAGAAATGTATCCAAGTAGAAAGGTGCCCTGAAGCAGAATTTTTCTTTTCCAAAATCTACAGAAGAGTTATCAGGGGTTTTCTTCTAGAACACAAGGAACAGATTTTAAACATAGAAGGTTTTGTTTGGCTAAACTAAATGTTGCAAATAGATCTTATATTTAAACTACATGTACCCTATGTTTCCAGCTGATAGATTAAACTTTCCTAATGAAATGTGAGTTGCCTCTTACGGTGCAGTGATGGATATTCAGAAGGCCATCCCCTGGAAACATGGTGCTTCAAAGTCCAGCTAACTGAGGTGGATGAAGCAGGTAGAAACATAACCAATGCACTAAGAGGATGGGGGTGGCAAGGGGCAGGCCTGAACCCAGGGGCTTAAATGAAGGTCTTCTGTCTGAGATGAAGTCAAATTCCAAAAGACTGGGTAAGGCTAAACAAGAAAACAACCAGAAAAGCAGCACCTAGAAGGCTGAGAAGGGCGGTTCCAGGTGAGAGGAATGGCTGGAAGGAGCAGTCTGGCACTAACAGAGTGGACCTGTGCCGGCGGCCTCTTGAGGGCCTCGGGAGAATATACCGGATTGACGTCCATGTGCATAGATCTGTCTGCTTGGCCCTCTTGTGGGACAGGATGGGGACAGAGCTTGGGTAGGTTAGGGACCGAGCTCTAGCAGGTTCACGCAGCAAAAGGCTGTGGTGTTCTCTGCACGGTGCTTGAAGAAAGGCTCTGATGGAAAGTGTATTTCCCCAACCATGACCTAAGTGACAAGACCCTAAGAGCCTTGAAATGGCGCGTGCTATACAGGCACGGGGTATAAGGTGGGGTCTAGCCAGAGCCACATAGCTAGGCATTGTAAACTACCCCTGTGCAAGGCTAGGAGGAGTGCAGAGCACAGTGTGATGTCATGTTTTAAGTCAGGGCTGGAGGCTGTGTATGCAGCCTGAGAAACAGCAGATTGGGTCTCCCACCAGATGTCTGGCTTCGGCTTCTGTAAGAATGCCACACTTATCCTCTCCCTGGAGCGCAGAGATCAAAGAGCTCTCACACTGGGACTCGCAAAGCAAGGCATAGGGATATTCCTCCCTAAAGGGAGTGAACATCCTCAGTGATGTCCTGAGACTCATCATGGGAAGGGGCCAGCCCTCAGACGGGAGATGCAGAATGAAAGAAGCCCACAGCTGCTTTCTAGAACCTCTTAGGTAGAGATTTTGGAAAGGTAGATGTTGAGGTGGGGGTGCCTATATGATGCTCACAGCATGGAGACAGGTCAGGACCTGGGTGGGCCTGGATCTGGGGGCAAGTGTAAAGCAAGCCACTTCCTGATGCTTTGTGTTGCTCTCTGCAGACCTTCCTTTAGCCATCCTCTAACCTTCAGGAAACTTCTGTTGAAGAGGTATAGTCTAGTTTCAGCTGTGCCTGAGGCACTAAGCAAAGAATTATGGGGACCATACTCAGACCAAAGTGGTAGCAAGTCCTGTCAGCCCCTATAGTCAGTGAGCAGAGGGAGTGGTGCTGAGGCAGAAGGAAGCGGAGGTCCTAGGGGTGACCATCCCCGTGGTCCAGCTGTCTTCCCATCCAGGAATCCTTCTCTTCTGCTAACCTTTGGAACTCCAGGCTTCTTTGACTAGAGGAGGCCTGTCCTTTGTAGTAAAGGCTTTCAAGCAATTCTTAGCTCTGGTGGGCACCCTGAAGGTCAGTATAGATGTATTTTAAGGAGTTAGGGAGCTCTTGGAGAGTGTGAGGAAAGTAGTCAGGGTTAAAATCCTTAACTGCTGTGTAAGGGAGCATTCTGTATTCTATGTGGAAGGAAGTCAACTCAGCCATGAGAAGGTAGGTAAACTCACTCATCCTTCAAGCATGAATAGGAAGCATGACATCAGGTGTATTCCAATTCATGCCATTCATCTGGCCACGCATCTGAGAAGGTAGTGAAAAATCTTTAAATGCATCGTGTTTTTCTTAAGTTAAAAATGCTATTGCACTTATTTCTTATTTAATTGCACTGTGATTGAAGAAATGATGTGTATGATACCAGTGACTTTTAAAAAGATGCTGGGGCACCTGGGTGGCTCAGTGGGTTAAGCCTCTGCTTTCAGCTCAGCATGATTTCACGGTCCTGGGATCGAGCCCCGCATCAGGCTTGCTGCTCAGTGGGGAGCCTGCTTCCTCCTCTCTCTCTCTGCCTGCCTCTCTGCCTACTTGTGATCTCTGTCAAATAAATAAATAAAATCTTTAAAAATAAATAAATGAATAAATAAATAAATAAATACATGCTTAATTGCTTAACACAAAGCCATGGGGCGCCTGGGTGGCTCAGTGGGTTGGGCCTCTGCCTTCGGCTCGGGTCATGATCTCAGGGTCCTGGGATCGAGCCCCGCATCCGGCTCTCTGCTCAGCGGGGAGCCTGTTTCCTTCTCTCTCTGCCTGCCTCTCTGCCTACTTGTGACCTCTCTCTCTGTCAAATAAATAAATAAAATCTTAAAAAAAAAAGTTTTTTTGCATTTGAGAACAAAGTGTAATCTTCATTTGTGAGTACAGTGTTCTACATATGGTTATGAGAGCTAGCCTGTTAACTGGGCTATTCACATTTTCTGCAGTTTTAACGAATTTCTGCTCTGTTTGAACCAACATTTCCTGGGAAAAGCATATTAAATTAACCCACCATGAAGATGAATTTATCAATTTCTTCTTGTTTTTTTGGCCAACTGTTATTTTATATATATATGTTTTTAAGATTTTACTTATTTATTTGACACAGAGAGAGAGATCACAAGTAGGCAGGGAGGCAAGCAGAGAGAGAAGGGGAAGCAGGCTCCCTGCTGAGGAAAGAGCCAGACACAGGGCTTGATCCCAGGACCCTGAGATCATGACCTGAGCTGAAAGCAGAGGCTTAACCCACTGAGCCACCCAGGCACCCCTATTTTATATATTTTGAAGCTATATTATTTAGTAATACATATCCAGACATATTTTCCCAATGAAGTGACCCTTCAAGCATCATTTAGCGACCCTCTTTACATTTAGTAATATATTCTATCTTAAAATTGATTTACCAAACATTAATAAAAAATACACCAGCTCTCTTTTGTTTAGCACATGACTGGCATAGCTTTTCTTACCTTTTTACATTAATCTTTGTGTCTCTGTGTTTATTTCTCTAGTCTAATAGTCTTGCTTTTTAACGATAGAGGGAAATTTGATGTGCTTATTAATTTGGCTCCTTCACATGTACTTATTTATTTATTTATTTTTAAAGATTTTATTTATTTGAGAGACAGCGAGTGAGAGAGAAAAGCACAAGTGGGGGGGAATGGGCAGAGGGAGAGGGAGAACCAGACTCCCCACTGAGCAGGGAACCGAAGGTGGGACTCCGTCCTAGGACTTTGGGATCATGACCTGAGCCAAAGGCAGATGCTTAAGTGACTGAGCACCCAAGTGCCCCTCGTGTGACTTGTCTTACTTCTATTTTTTTTCTCTTGTCGAGTCTTCTTTTAGATTGAAGTGTTTTTGTTTTTCTCAGCCCATTTGCCTCTCTCTACTGGTTTGTAAGTTATTTACTGTATCTCCCCTATTATTTAAAAGAGGCTTGAAATGTTTATGAAACATGAACACTATAAATATAGTATATATGATAAAAAACATAAAATAATGCAAAAACTGAATATTAAAATGCATATGTTTATGTCTTAAATTCTGTTCCAAAGTTAAATCCTAAGATGCCCCAATTTTTTTCAAATATTAATGGTTTTTGGAAAAAGACCTTTAGCTTGACAATTAATAGCACTTTAACACTAGAAAATGAAAATAAGATCTAATAGCCATGTTTGATATTTCGTGTCTGTTAAGATTTCCACTGTGGCAGGGCCAAAAGTAGAAATAGGAACTTTTCCTATTCAAGCAAATGAATTCTGTTTATCACTATGACATGCACGAAAGGCAGAGTACAGTCTGTTTATTTGTTCTATGTATTTCTTAGAGGAGCAGAGGGGGCTACTACTGTTAGAATTATAACAGATAATTCTCATTTTTCATTCAGAATGTGTACCCACAGTGTATGATCACATACACTCCCCCTTATCTCTAAACATTTGTGAAACTAGTATCTTTATAGTCTCTTTATTTCTTTTTTTTTTTTCCCTTAAGATTTATTTGTTATCTGAGAGAGAGCGAGAACACATGCAGCGGGTTGAGAGGGGGAAAGGGAGAGGGAGAATCTGAAGCAGACTCCCCACTGACTGTGGAGCCTGACTCGGGGCTTAATCTCATGATCCTGAGATCATGACCTGAGCTGAAATCGAGATTCGGATGCTTAACCAACTGAGCCACCCAAGCTCTCCTTGTCTAATATAAGCACTTAAAGATACAACTATTCCTCTAAATACTGCTTTAGCTACACCCTTGCATGTTTCAGGACTTTTTTTTTTTTTAAGGCGTATGTTTACTAAAACTGCATCTCTGGCAAATCTTTAAGGTTTTGATTTAGGGTTAAGTCCTCCAGAAAGCATATGCTATGGTTCTGCCTGGCTTCTGGAAACATTGTTCACCTAGTGCCACTTTAAGCACCTGGCTTAGAATTTTATGGACCATGTAGACGGTGTTAATTCAGGTCTCGAGAAAACTGTCTGGGCCAGTAGGCATCAGAAAATAACATTACATTAGCTACTTTAGCACATAAATCTTTCTTTGATCATCTGCTCTTGTTTTACTCCTGGCTTCTAGGGACTTGTCATACACTCTGGCCAGCTTAGCCATACATTTTAAAAAGATGCATCATTTTAAAGAGTTTTAGTGAAGAAGAGTTTTTCAGACTACCCATTCTCCAATATTACTAAAATGGGATCTGCAAATATTGTATATATACGTGTGTATACATTTTTCTGAAAAGAGAGTCTATTGCTATCATGAGGTGCCCAAAGGGACCCGTGATCCTAAAGAGATTGAAATCACTGCCATATGTTCTGTTCCAGTATTACACAAATTAAGATAGCAGATTTTATCTGATGTTTCACAGGTCTCCAGGTCAAAGGAAATTCTGTAGATCAAATCATTTAAAGTTGATTTTCAGTCTCAAAATGTTACCTGATTCTTATGTTCTGGTATTATCTTAGTGTTATCTCCATATACCAATGGAACCTCCAAATATTCCCAGGAGAATGTAATTAAAAAAACAAACAAACTTATTTCCAATGTCTCAACATACCATTAAGACCTAACTCATACCAGCTTCCTAGTTCTCTAGACTGACGGATGGGCGTACTGCCAGTGCAGATGTACCTGGTTGGTAAAAGGCCTTTCTTAACTAGTAAGCCTGTTCACCAATATAATTAAAGAAAAAAAAAACTGGCTTTTTGTATCACAAACTTTTTTCTGTTTGTTTGCCTGTTTACTATCATCTTAAGGTTACTTCCAGAAGTTAATTTTAGCAGGAAACTAGCACTCATTGACTTTGGAAATGGCAAAGCTGCAGATAGGAGAGAGATGAGAAAAAGGCAAAATAACACCAGGAAATAAGTTGCTGTGGAAGCCTGTAGGTATGAAATGAGGGAGCAGTGTGAGCCATGCAAGAGACTCAGGTCGGAAAAAATGGGGACGAAATGGGGAAATAGGGAAAAAATGAGCCTCAAATACACCACCTGACAGAGCTGGAGGAACGAATGTCAAAGACAAGATGCAAGTCAGTGATCTCACAGTCCCACTGAGACTCGAGGAGATGGGCTGAAGGACCTGATTGTGATGGGGGAAAGGGACACCTAATTCCAAACAAACAGACTTGTTTCAGGAGAGCACGTGGAGTTGGCTTATATGTCAGTGTATTAGCCTCCGGGCAACCCACAAACCTGGGGTAGATCTGTGCTGAAAATAAAAGGGCAAGGCAAAAAGCAGAAAAAGAAACACGGAAAATATACAACAGGTTGCCTGGTTAGACTGACTAGACCAGGTACAGGGACTCATGCATGACACTCAGGATGATGAGATAGCCGAGGAATGCCTGGCCCTTAGGAACCAAGCAGAAAGGGGAATTAAATCCGGAGACACTGATGTTTATGGCTGCATTAAAGACATGAAGAAATGCAAGAAAGACATGAAGAAAGGAATATTCATTCTGCCAGGAAGAAAGAAAAGCTCCGCAAAGGTTCTTTCTTGCTCTTGAAGTCCGACATGGAAGTAGACAGGGAGGCCAGGCATGCTAAATAGAGGGCAAAGGTCAAGTGCAGGCTCAGAGGCAGGGTAGAGTGCAGTGGTTAGACAGAGCCTGGAGTGGCCAGCCACCACGGGTGTGTGTGTGTGTGTGTGTGTGTGTGTGTGTTGGCAGGTGGGGAAGGTGGGAAGGGAGGCACTGGGCGGGTCAATCTTGAGGAACTTTGATAACTAAGCTCTATCAAAAATAGTAAGGACTGTATCTATAGATACAAAGAGATTTTCAAGCAGAAAAGCAATCTGATCTGGTTCTGTGTGTCTGTAACAGAAAAGATAACTGGGTAGCAAGGTGAAGGGGAGACAGGGAGGAGGGAAAAATACTATTAGAAAGGCTATGACAATAGCATTGAGAAGAGGAATCAAATGTGATTCCAGGATTCCTTAAAAAAGAAACTTTGGGGGCACCTGGGTGGCTCAGTGGGTTAAAGCCTCTTCCTTCGGCTCAGGTCATGGTCCTAGGGTCCTGGGATCGAGCAGGGAGCCTGCTTCCCTCTCTCTCTCTCTGCCTGCCTCTCTGCCTACTTGTGATCTCTCTCTGTCAAATAAATAAATAAAAATCTTAAAAAAAAAACAACTTTGGTTGACTAGGTGATGCCTTTATAAAAGGAAGGAAGGGTCAGAGAAGGAACAGGTTTGGAGGGGAAGCAAGGTCCCAGCAGCCTTGTCCTGGTGCCTGTCATGCTCTCCCTCCCAGCAAACCCCCAAATGTGGATCACTACAACTTCTCCTGCACCCAGGAGGCTGAGGATCACTGAAGAATTACTACAGGACTTGGTAGTATTCCAACTGAGCATAGTTCCATAACACTCTGTGTGATGGGATTCTGGTCAGCTCCCTCCCTTTCCTTTTCTCTGTTTCCCCAGAACTCCACCAAACCCCATTCCTGCCCCCTTGGCCCTCAGCAGGGGTGCCACTTCCTCTCCCAGTTAAAACGGACCTTATCAGGTATGAACACTCAGCTGCAGCACCAGGTCTGTCCTCTTGGTCTCAAAGGAAGAGGTGTTCACCCTCCGTGTCAGCCTCACTCTGTACTTACAGGCAGACTCACTCCCACCTTCTTCTTCAAGGCCTTAGAAAACAACTCAACTTCTTTCTTTCCTGTATTTTCAATTTCTTCTTCTCCAAAGTCTCTTATCTCCTAATACAGAAACATGTTAAAATCCTTCTATCTTAAAAATAAAGAACAAGCCTCCTGTGACCTTGCCCTTCCTACCTCTGGTACCTCTCCCGGCCAAGCCTCCCAGAGAATGCAATCTCCATTCCTGGTTTCCACTCAATTCTCCCCCGCCTCCTGCAGCTCGGCTTCCCCTTCTAGAAGCCATAGACAGTAGTTTCACCAAGGTCACCAATGATATCCCACTTGCCAAGCCCAAAGACTTAGACAGTTCTCCTCTACATGGCTTTCCTGCATCCTTTATGACTCTCCACCATTCAGCCTTTTCTGCCTGCCTCCTCTCCGTTCTCAGTTTAGCCACCAATCTCCGCAGACTCCATGGGGGTGATATCCTGTTGGGCCTTCCTCCCAGGGCTCAGCGGGTCTTCCCTTCAGTCTGACTTCTCCAGGGCCTCCTCTTCCAGGCCCAAGTACCGAAGGCTCCCAGATTCCATCTCCAGCCCAACTCCTGTTCCTTGTCCCCTTGGTATTTCCAGCTGGGTATCTCCCAGGGAGTGCAGACTTAACCTGTGCTGAGCTGAACTCACTATCTTTCCCTCCAGAATCATCTCTCGTCAGAATTTCTTTCTTTTTCTTTCTTTCTTTTTAAAAATATTTTATTTATTTATTTGACAGAGAGAGAACAAGCAGAGGGAGCAGCAGAGGGAGAGGGAGAAGCAGGCTCTCCACTCTGCAGGGAGCCCAAGGCGGGGCTCGAACCCAGGACTCTGGGATCATGACCTGAACCAACGGTAGATGCTTAACCGCGTGAGCCACCCAGGCATCCTTTTAGTCAATATTTCTTATTGAAGGGCGTTACGTTCCACCCAGTGCTCAAGCCAGATACTTAGATGACATTCTAGATTCTTTTCTTCTTCCAGTATCAAATTTATTAACTTATTCATTCATTCACGCAACAAAAATTTGCATGTGTGCCAACCAGGTAACACCCAGTGCTCAGGGCACTGAGTGTTTCATATGAACGAAATGATGTCCTTGATCTGATAAAGATTTCCATCCAGTGGGGAAGACCCAAAGAAGCGCCTTAAAGAAAATCAAGGTGGCGGAGGCTTAGGGAAGACTGTGGGGACAGGGGGGTGGTCAGGAAGGCCCCCGCCATGAGCTGACATCTGAGCAGAACCTAAGAGCCAGGAGGGACCTAGAGAAGAGGAATCTGGACAGAAGGAAGGGGAAATGCAGAAATGCTGAGGCAGGAGCAGCCTGGCATGTCTGGGGGACAGCAGAAGGGCTGTGTGGCTGCAACGGAGTTAGCGAGAGAGGGGCTGTGGGAGCAATGTTAGAGAGGCAGAGTTAGCGGTGGGTCATAGGAAGAACCTGGATTTTTATCCTCGCTGCGACATGAGAACCTTGGCAGAAGTGAAGCAGGGCAATGGCCTGAGGGGATGGGCATTCTGTAAGGGCTGCCTTGATCTCAATATGCAGGAAGAAAAGGGCAAACGCAGGAGACCAGCAGCTCCCGCAGCTGCCCAGACACCAAGTCCTGCCCTGATTTCCTTTCCTGGCTGGTGCCTCCCTCCAGTTCTGGCTCCTAAGCCTCTGCCGTGGTTGGGTGCTTGCCACCTCTTACCTAGACCATTTCAATGCCACTGCTCTAATCCAGCCTGCTTGAGGATGCCAGAGTGATCTCTCCAACCTGCAAGTTGGATCCTGCCTCTCTCCTGCTTCAGACTCTTTGCTTACCGCTGCACTCAGGCTGTAACTCCTCGCCAGAGCCTGCAAGCCCCTTTCCCAATGACCTCACCAGCTCCTCCCATCCCACCAAGTCTCAGCCACGTGGTATTTTCGGTTCCTTTCAGTACCAAAGCCCTTGTGCCTCAGGGTCTCCACACACTCCACTCCCCTAGCCTGAAATGTTCTTCCTCCCATTCTTCATCTCCCTGGCCCCTGTTTATTTTCAAGTCTAGGTTAAAATGCTATTGTCCATCTTAAATGTGGGACCCACCCAGGTCCTGCACTTAAACTATGGGTCATTCCCACATGTACTTACTTGATTTCACTTGATAACTAACCTGGAGAGGACAGGAAGTATAAGTGTTTCCTGCTACCGTATATCTAGCACAGGGCACAGAACACAGTCCTCGATCCTAGTTCTTTTTTTTTTTTTTTTTAAAGACTTTGTTTATTTATTTGACAGAGAGAGAGATCACAAGTAGGCAGAGAGGCAGGTAGAGAGACAGGAGGAAGTAGGCTCCCTGCTGAGCAGAGAGCCCCATGTGGGGCTCGATCCCAGGAGCCTGAGATCATGACCCGAGCCGAAGGCAGAGGCTTAACCCACTGAGCCACCCAGGCGCCCCTCGATCCTAGTTCTTGAAGGAACAGATGCTTTTGTTCTCCAAGTCAAAATGCTGCCTTCTCCATAAAATCTCAACTTGCCAGTGGTACCCACCAAGGAGGTCATGGTCTTGTCCCGGCTTTATCTACAACTACTACCCCACTTGAACCTCACACTCCTGGTATTCCCTGCTCTGTGTAGTTCCCTTTCAAACACCATGCTTCTGTCACCCTGGGGCTTTGTCTTCCTAGAAGACCCTTCTCCTCTTGAGTGCCTGTAAACACCAGCAAAGATTCACTGAGCACCTACTCCGGGCCTGGGCATCTGTGCCAGTGAATGGCGGACAGCCAGACAGAAACAAGAGGAGTAGGTGGGTGGTGAGTGGGTGATGAGTGGTGAGGAAAGAGGTCAAGCAGGACAGGGGGAGAGGTGGGGGCAGGGGTGTTGAGAGGCAGAAAGGGGAGGCAGAGCCTTACCGAAAACACCACCAGGCAAATCTCGAGTCAGCCACGGGGATCTCCTGGGAAAGAAGGCTGCGGGCAGAGGGAACATGGGTGCCACGGCTGACGAGCGTGTGATGAGGGGGACTGGTGTGCCCCCGTGGAGAGAGAGGCAGAGAAAGCAGGGTTAAAGAAAGCACCTGGAGAAAAGAAGTCCAAAAACGAGAACCAAGAGCAAGTAGGGCCCTCTGAGCGCAAGGAAGAAAGAGTTTCAAGAAGGAAGAGCAAAGAGCCAAGTGCTACAGATGTCGGGTGAACTGAGGTCAGGGACGACCTATTTGTTGAACCTCCCAAAGCCATGCTGTGAAGGGGAAAAGGAACAAATGAGAAGAGAGGCAGGAGCAGCAGCAGGTTCAGGTCACTCTTTCGAGGGGAAAGAGTGTCCATCCTCATGGACACAGGAGGGTGGAAGTTCCTGAGGCAGAGCAGGGCTGAGGAAGCTTCTGTAGGATGGAGGAGACTGAAGTTTGCACACGGAGAGGAAGAAGCCAGACCAAGGGGAAATGTCAAGTGCCAGGGAGAGTGACTGGTACGGGGAGATCCACCCAGAGGGAGAAGAGAGCCCAGGGGGGTTCTGGCCTGCTTTCTGGGACTTGCCCAAATGTTCACGCACAAGCTCCAGGACTTCCACGCTCTCTTTTCCTTCCCAGAGGCAGATGCAGAGACATCCTGTCAAAAACTCCTCTAGCACCTATTTTATTGGGCAGATTCTCTGGTCAATACCTAGAACACAGGGGCACAGTCTCTCCAGTTCCTACTTTCGCACCGCCTCCAAAGGCATTAGTCATGACAAGAAACTCTTAGCAGGTGACAAATACAGCTACGTGGGGGAAGTTACACAGTTTAGGAATTCTGTAACATTCTAACAGGCTTTGCTCCTGATCTCTCTTGTTCCTATTTCCTTGCTGGGACAGAGCTCCCTAGTCCCTCCTCCTTGGGGAAGGGAAAGCCATGCAACCAGGAAGGCAACAGAGGCAAATCAGGAAGGAAGACTGGCGCCCCCTACAGCAAAGCAGGTAACCTGCATTCCAGAGGTCCCTCAGGATGATGGCTGTTCATCTGACGATTTTCTTACAATGTGTCAGTCCAACAGGATGGCTCCTGCTTTCTTTGAGTCAGATGGCTGCACTCTGTGGGGACAGGAAATAGGAGCAGCTGGCTGAATAGAGAGGGGGTGTGCTCCTTGGGTGAGAATTTCAGGGTTCAGAAATGAAAGCAGCATGCAGAGAGACAGGCAAGACGGATGTGACTACGGGTATCCCGCCCAGGCATTCCCTATGGACTTCTGCTGAGGTGTGGTTAAGGTGTCAAGTCCCCAGAAAGCCTCAAGGAGGAATGGGTTTGTTTGTGTACTCATTCATTCATTTACTCATTTCCCCCCAGTGGTTTCTAGTATATTCACAACGTTGTGCACCTATCAACTATCAAATTCCAGAACATTTTCATCACCCCCAAAAGAACCCCCAAACCCATTAGCAGTCATTACTCATTCCCCCCCTCTCCCCAGGGTCAAAATCCTTCATTTCTAAGGCCTGGCTAGGATAATGCTGCCACATTCAAAGGCAGAGCACTCATGAGAGAATAAAACATTAGAGAAAGCAGCCACGAGAGAGGCGGGGAACATGAATTCCCTGTAGAATCTGGAGGGTGCTTGGATTGGCTAAGCTGAGTAGAGGTCCTGTCTAACAATCTCTCCTTGAGACTGAAGCAAAGCAGTGAGCCTTGTTTAACTGAAGAGAATGGGTTCCTATTACTCTGGACTTGGGTCAGCCCAGTAAGGAGGCCCTGATGGCCATGGAGAAGTCTGGATACAGGCTGCCATGTACCTGAGACCTCATAAGGGCAGAAGTGACTGCACAACATGGGCAACAGGCTACAGCTCACGGAAGAACATACAGGATGCTCAGCGGAGGGGTGGTGACACAAAGGTGAGAGCTGTTATGCAGTCCCTAGGGCATGCTCGTGTGAGAGACAAGCCTTGTTCTGGAGCCCCCAACAGGCATCCACGGGACCAAGGGAAGGAAAACTGCAGCAAGACAGAAGCATTTCAGACCACAACAGGGAGGGATTTCCTAATGGTTACGCCATCTTCAGGCCGAATGGGCTGCCCATAAGGTAGAGAGTTAAAATGCCGTCTGGAGAGTCAATAAGTGGACGCTGTGGAGGTAATTTAAAAACCAGAGGGTGATGTGACGACCGTAGTCCTCCACGCCTGAGTCGTGAGGTCAGCTGTGAGGTGTGCTGCAAGTGATCTGTTAGAGTAATAAGACACAGGAGTGTGTGACTCGCCACCTTGAGATTCTGGGTTATCTTTGTAACATCACTCTTGTACACTTGCATTATTCAGTATTTTGTTGAGCAAAAGTGGATTGCTCCATGTTCAAGTCAGCAGGTTGGGTCATGCCCATGGGAATATTCTACTCGAATGTAGTTTTAAGCTCAGGGAGGCAGGGACTTGGCAGGCTAGATGACTGGTAGAACCCCTTCCAGAGCTGAGATTCTTCGAGGGAAGGGGGCACCCCCTCCTCAGCCAGCTGACATAATCCTGACATCCTGGGGAACAGGTGTCCCTGCCTTTCCACAGAGCGAATCTGCAGGCTGTACGGTCATCTAAGTGTCACACCTACAGGAGACACTGGTCATGAGTCCCAAGGATACATCTGAACTCTACAGAATGGGACAGTGAGGACTAGATAAGTTACATCTGTTTGAGGGTTTCATTTGCACAGAACAGTCATTCAGATGATTTCAGTACGTCCAAAGGGAAGTCTGACCTCAATAAATTTTCTTTAAATAAAAATAGTTATCGATGAGGTAAATAGGCTCAGAAAACATTATTTGCTTCTTGAAACGTTAAACATTTTTTCCTCTAAGCAAAAACTGACATGCACTGGTAACTAATGGAACCAGAACTCAGCCAACTTCACCCCAATCCAAACTGGAATGGACTTTCACTTTTCATCCCCCTGGATAAATAGCCTTGGCAGCAGCCCTTGTCACAAAGGCCAAATGTAGAAGTACCACCCTAAAGCTGCTTGACTGACCCACTCCGGCCTTTTCAGACTCTTCCCTGCCTCCTTCTCTGTGCCCTTCTTCTGCTGCTCTGCCAGATGACCGATGCTAACGATTCCTCTGGAACGCAGGAACAACTGAGCGGATGGAAGGCATGGGATCACCTGGTGCAGGGCGCTACTGGGCAGCCTGTGATTTCTGGCACCTCATCATTCTTTTTTTTTTTATTACAAAACTTTTTTTTTCATCATGAAACTATATTACCACATTAGAAGCATTTGGAAACTAGAGAAAAGAGAAAAATCACTTCGGATCCCATCACTCTAATAAAATCGCTGTTTGCATTTTGGTGCATTGTCTACTGATCTCCAGGGCTCCCTGTGTATGTGGTTCTATGGACTACATGCATTTAGCTTATTTGGCTCCCCGCCCCCACCTCTGAAAGGGATGTGTGACAGCTTAGATAAACGTGCACCATCAGATGGTCAACTCGATACAGACACTGTCTCTCCCAAACCAGCTCATCCTCTTGCCGCTCTGGCTTCTCACTTGGAAATTCCATCTCCCCATCATCCAGGTTGAAACTTTTGCTCTGTGTTGGGTAGTGTGAAGACTGCTTTCCCTCAAACTCAACATCCATTTCCACTGATTCTTCTGTCATTACTCCTCTGTCACATCTGCCTTCCCTGCCCACCCAGTGCCCTCACAACCTCTAGTCCAGTTACTGCCAACGATTCCAATGCTTCTCTGCCTCTACTTCATCTCCTTCATCTTGTACTGCTAGATTAGTTTCTTTGAATGCTCTCCTTGAATAAGAGATTGAAAACAACTGGTTTTCAATTTTCTGACACAGAACATCCTTTGGCTGGACATTTACAAACAGGTACCACCTGTCCCCCATCTACTTTCCCCGCCCTATCTTTTACCGCTTCCCTCCCAGAAACCTCTGCTGGGAATCTGTCATCCTAGACAAGAGACATAGTGTGTAGTGCACAGAGTGAGTGGGGCAGGACACATGCCTGCTCTCTGGGTGCCCGTGAGACCACCACCCAGGCCAGCCGAGATGCGGTGACAGGTGTTAGACCTTGCCTTCGGCCATTAACAACTATGGAAGTGGACACAATAAATAAAACAACTGTTTTCAAGCATTAGACTCCAAACAGAGCAGGGCCATGAACCTGGAGAGAAGGGAAATACAGGAAGTGAGGTTCATTGTCACCTGTCTTCCTGTCTGGGAGCACTTTTCAGACTGGAGATCGGGGGAGGGGACTGCACAGAGAGCAACATGCTCAAGCTTTTGCACTTAGCAAATATTCCTCCGAAGATGAGAAACCAGCCCAGCATTTGCTTTTTTATGTAGGCTTCTCACACCCTGGATTTTGAAAATCTGTAATTGCTCCAAAATTTCTAGGGGAACTTTTGTCCCTTTACATGTTATGTTTCTTTCAATTTTCTTTGTTGAAACTACTGAGCAACCTTGCCTACAGTTTCAAGGAGGGCTCCACTAGAAGATGAAAGCATTCTCTGACAGTGATGTGTTCTGTCTCTCAGCCTCCTATCTGCTAATCTTCACTGCCTGCTCCAGTAGAGAAGAGATCACACAGGGAACCTATGTGGAGTTGTACGTCAATGAAATACATGAACACCTCTGCAATGTCTTAGAAGACTTTGCCGCAGACTGAAACCCCAAGGGTAGCGGGCCGTCAGGCCCATGACAGTGGTGAAGCCATATCCAGAACAACTAAAGCCAAGGCAGTCCCCTAGACACCATCCTAGAGAGGGGCAGGAAATAGCGAAAGCCGAGAAGTACCACATGGGAGGGGCATTAGAACAGGGATTGCTAGGGTTTGCTTTTCTCACATCCCACACACTTTCCCTCCCCCTGCCCCACCGTAGTTTTTAAATCCCCTACTCTTCCCTGCTTAGGTCCATCCCCAAAGAATGTTTAAAGAGCCCCTACCAGCTGCCTTTCAGAATCTGCTGGGCACTTGAAGACCTGCGGGGAGCAGGGCCGGCTTTTCCAGTGCAGGTGCAGAGGGCATTCAGCAGGAAGGTGGACCCACTGCTGAGTATGCCTTTGTTTGGAGGGTACCCCCAAATCATCCTAATCTATTGGTAAATGCAGGTAAAGAACCCAATGCTTCTCCTAAGCAGAGGTTAAGGGCTTTCTTCTTAACCAACTGAGCCACCCAGGCATCCCTTTTTTTTTTTTTTTTGGTCAGAGAGAGTGAGCACAGGCAGACAGAGTGGCAGGCAGAGGCAGAGGGAGAAGCAAGGGCTTTCTTCTTGAACACACGACACCCAACTCCAACTTCCTGAAGAGCCAAGGCCTGGAAGTAGTTCTTCTGCTCTCATTGCTGTGGCAGCTGAGGCCCGAAGAGTCCCAGTGAGAAGAGTCCCAGTGAGTCACCCTCATCAAAGTCACCACAGGAACACAATCTTTAAGTCCCACACAGTGCAGACCCAGGAACAAAGCAAACCCAACCCTACACATTATATTGTTTGGGGAGTATGCAGCCGCCAGGCTGACCAGAAAGGCATGCAGATGGCCCGCTACCCAGAAAGGTATAGAAATTTCCATCCTACCATCAGCAAGTGGCTTGCAGGAGAGAGCATCATCGAGGTCACGGGCAGTTGATGGGTCAATGGTGAAGATACAGTCTTTCCTAGGAAGGATTGAAGATAGGATTAGCAATGCCACAAACACCAGAGTCTTCAACCCACTGCACTAGAGTTTTAGAGGATGGTTACTTTGCAAATGTGCAAATGGCAGGCAAAGGGAAGAATAGCTTCTGTCATGGCTCTCTGAGAAGGGGATCTTTAGTCAACTGTGAGACAGAAGAGACAAATTCAGGAAGCTCCCATCTCCACTGTCTCTCCGAGGGTCTTCCGCTTCCTGTGAACGGGCACCTACTTGAGCCTGAGCAAAAGGAAGTGTGAGTGGGTAGAGTGAAGGGGCTTCTACACACGAGGCTTCCAAGAAAGAGTTTTCCGACATGAGGAGCAAGTGCCTTTGGTAAATTACTCTCCGAAGGTCAGTTCTTGCTTCTGCCTCCCTCATCCTCAGTGGCTAATGGGAACCTGTCCTTCAAGGATCTATGTAAGGATGTCTCACTGCTCCTTCTCCTATCTCGCTGAACTGGGGGTTGGCCAAAGAATAAGTCACCTGACTTGTTGTGACAAAGGGGATAGGACCCAAGAATAAGTTTTACCAAAAACAAACAAACAAACAAACAAACAAACAAAACCCCAACAACTTGGGGCCATACAGTTAGCCATAATACGACTATGCTTGGAAACGTACCCAATCGGTTGTTTCTATGGACTGATTGTATACTTCACCCAAGCTCACAGAATCAGTATGCCCTCTTCCCCCTTATCATCATATGGTACCTCTGTGCATATCTCCCTCTTAATCTGTGAAGTGCTGGGACATTTTCATTCTGCTGTAGGGCTTCCAGCCACCCGTCCACCCACATAAATACCCACGGTTTGAGCACTGTCCACAGTTCTCCCCACCCCCTGCCTCACTATCTGGTGCCCTCTGCTCCCAGGCTCACTAGCTGGAGCCCTCTGCTGCCACTGGACTCTTCCCAAGTTCTCTTTCCACATCCGCTAGTACGAACAGTGACACCACTATCACGCCCCAGTCTCCTTGGATGCCTCATCGCTGACGGAAAGCAGCCTGCTACCCAACAATCAGACTGGCTTGCTTCATACAAACTTCTTTCCTTGGACTGCTCCTCTGCTTAAAGTGTCCCCAAAGCCCTCAGAGGCTGCCAAGCTGGCTCTGTTCCCTTCTGCCTAATAACTCTCAGCAGCCCACTCTGACCTCTTATGGAGATCAGCTCACCCCTGCCGTAGCTTGATTCTAGGACAGTACCCTTTCTAAGATGCCCCATCAATTTGACAATAGCTTTTTAGGGAGACAAAAACCCCTACCATAGTAAATATATACATTGATTTTAATGTATCTCAGGATTTGAGAAATGTCAAAATGGTAAAAATAGAGTTAGATTCTTAAATGGTAAATGAACATACAGATAAGCAAACTGCATACCTCTACACAAGGGAACAGTAATTAGCAACAAGAAGGAACAAATTGCTCCTACATGTAACAACTTGGAATCTCAAAGTTACTATGCTAAGTTAAAAATACCATGCTCATGAGCTTACAAAATGTATGTAATTCCATTTCTATGACATTCTCAAAAAGACAGAACTATATGACCACAGATCCGTGGTTGCCAGGGGCTGAGGGCACCTGGTCTGGGAGAACATAGCTTTCCTGTATCTTGACTATCATGGTGGTTACATGAGTCTATAGGTGTCTTAAAATTCATGTGACTGTACAACAAGTAAAGGTCAACTTTACTGTTTATTAACTTAAAGACTGAATTTTTAAAAAAGATTTTATTTATTTGAGAGAGTGTGTGTGCAAGCAGGGAGAGAGGCAGAGAGGTAGGGACGCAGAGGCAGAGGGAGAGGGAGAGAATCCCAAACAGACTCTACACTGAGTGTGAAGGCTGACATGGGGCTCGATCTCAACCCCAAGATTGTGACCTGAGCTGAAACGAGGAGACACTTAACCGATGGAGCCACCCGGGTGCCGCTAAAAATAAAAAATTTTAAATATGATTTTTGAATTAAGGAAAGTAAAAAAGTACGTGTTCATTATTAATAGAGTTGATGAATAGGTGCTGGAAATACATTTTCCTTTATGCTTTTCCATATTTTTTAAAAAATTTCACTATAACTTATTTTCATAAATGGAAAAAATTAGCATTGTAGATAATCTCCCCCAAACAAAAATAATTGTCCATCACATACATAATATTGCTTATAAGACATGTAGCAACCTTGTAGACTCGTACTGTAGAATACAATCACTAGCTTTAAAATGATGAGCGGTGTAGAACTATAAACTCACTGGTATATAAAGAGAAGAGGGTGAGGAAAGTTGGGTGCGACTTTCAAGATGAAGGACACAAGAGCATTTAGAGCGCAGTCCTAGGGAGAGTGGCTTCTCAGGACATCCAATCTTCTCACTAAACAGTTGAAGAAGAGGTGCTCACAGTAGCGGGAACACCAATGTGGAAGTCTTGGGATATAAAGAAATAATTTCTGTTCCACCATATAAAAGAAGATGTAATTATGGCACAGTGCCAAATGAAAAGAGAAACCAGATGTCCCCTGGAAAGAAGCTCCCTGAAGGCTGTGTTGGCAACTCCCAAGTGTTTGCTGAATGAATGCACGCACACTGACAAGAAGGGACAGGAAAGTGAAATCAATCCTAACACCAAAGTAATGGGCTCTGAATTGATGAGGATCTTGAACTTGATTCACAAGGCAGGGAAGGAACTAACTGCTTGTTTCTTTTTGTAGCCCCCATAAAAGCTGGCAAAATGCTTTATATGTACACTGAATACTCAATAAATACTTGTTAAACTGAAAGTAAAATGTCAGACTTGGAGGAGGGAATGTTTTGATCCTCCTTCCTTAGTGACATCATAAGAAACTGAAAGAATGTCCCTTTAGTCAAAAATCAAAAAGAACACTGTTAGCTTGGTGAGGGCCACAGCTGACTGGTTTACTTAGATTGTTGAGAAGGAAGTTATGCTTTCTTAAAATTAAATGTCTCTAGGTGCTTTGACTTTTATTTCAGTGAATGAATAAATGATGCCCACTAAAACATTACAGTGCCCAATTGGTGCAGACATACGTGACAAAGTACAATTTCAGGGCTTCGGTTTTAATTTGTCAGTTTCTTTAAGAGGACTCACTGTTTCGAGAAAAATCGTCAACTAGCCTGAACACTCAAACCAACTCTCTACTACTTTTTTTTTTTTTAATCTGCTCTTAAACCAGAAACATGAAAGTCGAAATTAAAACAACTCTGAGGAACAGCAATCAGGAAGGCTTGTTAGACAGACATACCATCCAAATATTATCTTTGATCATGGGTCAGCAAACTATAGCCACAGACCAAAAAGGGACTGCCACCTGTTTTTGAATGACCTGTGGGACAAGAATGGTTTTGCATTTCTTAATGGTTGGGAAAAAACCAAAAGAAAAATATGTTTCGTGACATGGGAAAATTATATGAAATTCAAATTTCAGTATCCATAAATGAACATACAGCCATGCTTTTTGGATACAATGGCAGAGCTGAGTAGTTATGACAGAGACTGTCTACTTAACGTTATCTATCTGGCCCTTAACAGAAAGTTTCCTGACCCATTTTAGATCAACGATCCCCAGTAAACCAAGTTTTGTTTTTTGTTTTTGTTTTTCTCTTAAAGGTCTGATGATTAAATCAGTTTGGGAAATGCTGAGTCAATTTCTTAATTGAGGGACTTTTAGACCCTTCAGTGTGCTGCTGCTGTGCAAGTCTTGCCATACCTACTAGATCTAGGCTTTTTATTCCTCTTTTTTTGGTTCTGTTTTTTTTTGTTGTTGTTGTTGTTGTTTTTTGGTGGTAGAGCATCCCCCAGAGGCACCAGGTTCTGCAGGAGACCACCCTTTGAGAAGTGATGAACCAGACCCTGCATAGGCCTCCAGGGGAGTCCTTATCCCAAACGGATCCTTGCCATCAAGCCTGCTCCAGAGGTCATGGCAAGAAGCCAACAGAATGGCCAGGCTGTCCACTGCGGGTAAGCCAACGAGGGCTTTGTTTCATCCACTCTCTGGGGAAGCTGATGAGGGCTTTGTTTCATCCACTCTCTTGGGGCCCCTTTTATGAGTGCTTCTGGAGGAAGTTTATTCAGGGCAAGGACCCATTCCTACCCTCTTGAGTTAATGGTATGTTTGTATCTTTTATGAGTCCCTCTTTGCTTTGGCTTCTAGGAACTCAGAAAACTACTGCAACCTGCCTCAAAAGGATCTTGTTTGTCATTTGGACTCTGTGAATTCACCTTTATCCTGGTTGTGACTAATTATCTCACTTACATACTCCTTTTGCCTTGTATCCTAATTTTAAAAAATTAACTGCATTATATGTCTACCTGCTAGCTCCCTCGGGGTTTTTTTTTTTTTTTAAACTACAGTATAAGCATGTACATGCACAGATTAAGGGGTCACAACATTTCAGAATCACGTTGAAGGGGACACTGGATGAAAAGAAGACCTTCAGTATGGGCTACTAAAAGAACTAACTTCTAGAAAGAGTGAAACTTGGAAAGCTCCCAACAAGTATTTGTACTGTAGCTGAGCCCTCCAAACTCACTCACTCACTATGGAAAATTGGGAGAAGCAAGGGAACAGTGAGTGACCCTGACAAACCCCAGTCCTCAGTGCTGAGAGCCAGTGATTTAGTCTGTGGTCATCGCCACAGTTACAAAGCGGCCATGATGTGGTGTATGTGGGCTCCTGGCCATGGCCACGGCAGCCGGGAGCTACTGGCCTCCGCACTTGGGAACCCAGCCCCACGGGGGTGGCGCACTGTGCAGCTGTTACACTCTGGTAACATGCTGGGGCTTTTACTGGCTCCTTTTCTGGAAGGCTTTGGTCTCACAACCTGCAGGGAGCAGCCTGGCCTGCCAGCGTTTAGAACCTGTGAGACCAAATATTTAAAGAGTTCCGCAACAATGGTTAGAAAGAAGCTAACCCTGATCCACAGGAAATCAAGTGCCAGGTGGGGGAGGGAAAGAACGAGACTCCAGTTCATGAGGCTGCAGAATTCCGATTCAGTGCAACGTTATGTAACCCAAATTTCTGAAGGCACATGACTGAAGGGCTTAGTAAAACTTTTTAAAGGGACAGAAAGCTTCTAAGATTGTCCTCCTCAAAGCCATGTGTCTAGGAAAAGAAGACAGGAAAAGTAAGTGAAAGCTTTCTCTAATCCCTTAAGACCTTGCCAAGAATCCCAGGAAATCAAACCATAGAAAGAAATTTTGTTCCTCTGACCCTGCATCCTCTCCCTCCTCAAAGCACCAGCTCTTCTGCCTCCTGGCAGCTGGAGGCAGCTGGTTCGTCTCCATGGCAACACTGCCTCACCTCTTCATCTCATTCACCTCACTGGAGTCTGGCCTCAGCCCTTACCCGGGTCATAGAAATTGCTCTCCCTGTGGGGCACCTAGGTGGCTCAGTCGGTTCGGCTTCCGACTCCTGATCTTAGCCCAGGTCTTAGTGTCACGGTCCTGAGTTCGAGCCCTGTGTTGGGCTCCATGCTGGGCGTGGAGCCTACTTTTAAAAAAAAAAAAAGAATGAAATTGCTCTCCCTAAGGTCACAAGTACTGCCAGGTTAATCACCTTAAAGCATGTGTCTGGTCAAAAACCTTTATCATCTCCTTACTCAGTAAAATAGAAATTCAGTTTAGAATTCAGAACCTTTCATGACATGGCCCCAACCTGTATTTTTCCAGCTGGTCTGCACAGTCCAAACATGAGCCTTTTGTGCTGAACTTTCCTCTGTGCCCTCTGGTCTCAGAAACACTGTGCTGCTCCTAACATGCAGACGTTCACTCAGCCCATCTCCAACGTCTGGGACCGACCTAATTTTGAAAAGACTGGCTACACGAAGCTACCTTTTTCCAGGGAACCTTCTGTGGTTCCACCTAGTGGAGAGAGCTTCTGGTCTGCTGTCCCGCCCATGCCTGCAGCCTGCCCGTCTCCAGTGGTGCTAGTCATTGTCACCAGCATGCTGGCGGAGACTGAGGGACAGGTCTTCTCCCTGTGACAGGGCTGGACACGCCTCAAGGTCTGGCTCTGTGTCTACTCCAGCACGCTGAAGGCACACATGATAAGCGAAGGAGCAAACGACCAGAAGGTCTCGTTAGCACTTTTCCATTCAACTCTGCGGCGGTATCTTGGGAAATACATTTAGGATTAGAACTCATGACCTCCTGGCGTGCAAGCCTGTGGTCACACCACAGTGTTATTTTTTCCAAGGGTGTCCTTTTCTGTCTTCATCCCATCTTCTTTTCTCATAAAACAGTGTTTTACAAACTGTGGTTCAGGGCCCATCTCCAGACTAACAAAATTTCAAGAGGCCCTCCTCTCCTCTGTCCGTGACACTCAGTTTATGTCTCCTTGATAGCAAGCAATTCTGCTGTGAAGGATCTGGGTCAGTGCTGGTGAATGGGTGAAAAGGGACGGAAAAATTTTAAGAAATAACCTTAAGAGGTTAAAGAACATGATCTTTACACAAACACTTTCCTTGATGAGACGAGTCTACACAGAAACCAGAAAATGTTATATAAACTATAGCAGGAAAAAAAGCTAATAGCCAGAGCACTCATCCATGGGCTACCAGGTAGAGAGCCCAGCCAGATGGGTGCTGGACAGTCCAGTCGACAAGTCAAATGCTGAATTCGTCTGAGCTTCCATTTCTATTTGACTTTTCTGAGGCAAAGGGAGCTGAGAGCATTGTCCAAACTGATGGCCGCCCCCTGTGGTGTGGCAGGGCTGGACCTTTATTTTTCCTGATGGCAGCTGTGGAAATGTTAATACTCTTTCACTCAGCCCTCCTGCCACAACAGATGCTATAAAGTCTGACACAAATCCCAGATTTTTCAGACTAAGGTCTATTTAAAGCAGAAAGAGACCTTGGTCCATCTGTCCTTCTTTCCCCTACAAGTGATGAAGTGACCCATCTGAGACCAGAGAGTGAGCTGAAGAAATGGAGTGCTGCCCTGGGGAGGCTGTTTTGCATGGGACCCCAGGTTTTTAACCTAGGGCCCACAGAAGGCTGACCTCAAGTGTCAGCAAAATTCTAGACCAAGTGAACATAGTCGTTAGGTTACTTTCTAAAAGGGCACAGATAGGATGAGACTGAATCAGAATCAATGAAATAGTCTTCCCCATTACATTCACTCACTCACTGAATCTCTCATTCTTTGCAATTTTTTGTACTTCAACAATCAACACTCTGGAGCAGAGGCCGTGGGACAAGGCTGGCCGGAACTAAGGGAGCCAGAGAAAGTCATGGTTTCAACTCAAAGAATGTGCTAAAATTTTCTTCCCCTCAATTTTCATTTTGTTTAAACTTTTAGGGAAGTTGAAAGAACCCTGTAGGATGAACATCCATAAACTTCTCATCAAGATTCATCAAATGTCAATACTTTGCCCATATCTGCTTTATCTTTCTCCTCTAACCCTTCCCCTACATATATCTAGATTTTTTTTTCACATCTGAACTGTTTAAACTTATGTTGCAGAAATGATATTTTACTCCTCCATACTTTAGCATGCATTTTCTAACTCTAAGGGCCTTCTTCTACAGAACCACAATACTGTTACCATAGACAAGAAGACTAATAATCCCCTACAATCGACCTACAGATCATATTCAAATGTCTTCAACTGTCCCCCAAAAGTTTCTTTAGCTCTTTGCTTCCCTGCTGATCTAGGATCTAATCAAGTTTTACACATAGTATTTGGTAGTTATGTCTCTGTTTGATGTAAAACTGTCCATCCTTTCTTTTCAACGTAACATTGCTTTTTGAAGAGTCCAGGCTAGACGCCTTGTAGGATGTCTTGTGTTCTGGATTTATCAGCTTGTTTCCTCATGGAAGGTAGAAGAAAGGAAGGGGCAGAAGGAAATCAAATGTGGTAAAATTCATCTTCTCTGAATTTCCCAAATAGAAAGCTGGTTTTTAAGTCTCAACTAGATTCAGAGTGAACATTCTAGGCTGAATACTTCACAGGTGACAGTGTGTACTCAGTGCCTTTCTTCAGAAGGCACAAACTGTCAGGCTATGGTATTTGATTACTTGGTTAAAGTGCTGATACCCAGTTTTTACTGTGGAATAATTTCATCGGTAGAATAGAACTTTCAGATAATGTGAATATCTTGTTCTCAAAGAAACCTTTGAGCAATGATTTTAGCATCCACTGGGGATTTTTGCCTGAACTGCTATAACTCTGCAAGTTATAAAATGGTGCTTTTCAGCTCCTATAATAAATACATTTACTAGCGGGCTCTCTTCTGTCAAGAGCTTTTCGTGCTATGTTCCCAATGTTTATTTTGAATATCATTATAGATCCACTGATTTTTTTTTTTTTTTAAGAGAGGGAGAGAGTGAGGTGGGAGGTAGGGAGAGCAAAAGGAGAGGGAGAGAGAGAATCTTAAGCAGTCTCCATACCCAGCACAGAGCCGATGCCTGTCTCAAGCTCAGTCTCACAACCGTAAGATCAGGATCTGAACCAAAACCAAGAGTGAAACATTTAACCAACCAAGCTGCCCAGACACCCCCATATTCACTGATTTTTATTTTTGATTCAATGTATTACAATCTATTTTACCATTACTATTCTTTCTGATACTCAAATTGAAGCAAACTAGGCTGGTGGGAGCTCTTTCAAGTGATCTCCTGTGTCCTTGTGGTGTGCCTTCCCTAATAAATCCTTGAACCCTTCTATGCTTTTTTGCATAGGAAATGTTTTAGGCTCACCTTACATATGACCTACCCCAGACTAATAATCACCCACCTCCCTATGGAGCCCTGATTCCTTCTGGCCAGGAACAAATGATATTTAAAAACCAATATAGGGTACTTGCTCATTATTACTGAAGTATCATGGCTTCTAGGCCCTTTTAGTAGGGGAATTAGAAAATACTGAGTTAAAACATAGAAATTGCTGATATTGGACTACCTGTGGCCTATAAATTGGCAATTGCGGTAGTTCAACCTAACATACTTTTTAAAAATCATGAGTTCATATTGACACTATGATTAACTGATACCTAGTATCACAGAGTTCTTCTCATCTTCTCCTATCTTCTTTCTCCCAGTGAGAACCTCAGCACCCAACGGCCTCAATATTCTAAACCGTTTCAGAATTATAATTCCAATACACTAGCAACAAAGCACCTATTAAGATTTCTTTGGAGTTTGATCCTTAGAATATGGTCACTAGGAGTATACAGTTGGAGTGCTCAAAAGTATACTGCTGAAATTATTGGAATTAATTCTTTTTTCTGTATGTGGTGATGCTATGCATTAGATAAACATTGGGACCACTTATTTTTGTTTTATGTCAATTTTAGAGATTTTGCTTTTACTTCCTTTAAGACTTGATTTCATTTTATCAATGAACATTTAAAACATTTAAATGGTTCAAAGTTCAAGTGTACTCACAAAAGTCTTACTGCCATCTCTACCTTCCTACCTTGTTCCTGCCTATCGCTTAGAGATAACTATTTTCATCACATTCTGGTTTATCCTGTGTTCCAGCTTTTCTTTTTGATATTCTTTTCTTTTTTTTTTTAGTTAAAGTTTTTATTTATTTATTTGAGAGAGAGCTCGAGAGAGGGCACAAGCGGGGGGGGGGGGGGGCAGAGAGATAGGGAGAAGCAGACCTGATCTGAACTGACCTGATCATGACCTGAACTGAAGGCAGACTCTTAACCTACTGAGCCACCTAGGTGCCCTGATACCCTTTTTTCCTCTCCTTCTTACAGGAACAGTCAAATACTATAAACTCTTCTGCAACTTGATTTTTTCACTTAACAATAAATCCTGGAAATTACTTCATATCAGTCCAGAGACTAGAATCATAGAATCATTACAATTGGAAGTTCTTTGGAAGTCACCCTAGTCAAAATTTTATCCCCCAAATGACTCCTGGAGTCAATCAGACAGATCAACTCACATCTAGAATATTGGGAATAGGGGTGGGTAGTAAAGTTCATTGCCCAGTTAGGCCAGCCATTCAACTTAGAGCGCTGTCAGAAAGTAACTTCATATACTGAATTGACAACTGATTCTGAAAAACTTCATAATTTAGCCATTTGTAGCCCCAAAGAATTAAAGCTGGCTCCATCTTTCACCATGCAGCCCTTCAAACATGACTCTTCTCAAGAAATAGGCCCATCTCTTTCTTGTTCCAAATGGTTTATAATTGTGTATAATTGTAGTTATTTTCATAATAATTTTCACTTATTTTGTGTCAAGAACAAATCGAAGTCGTAAGAACCAGTGGAATATCAATATAAAAAAGGTATCAGAGGTCAAGAGAAAGAAGGCCAAAATTGCTTCACTCAAAATCTATGGGGCATCTACTGTCCCAGGTGTTTGGGACACATTTGAGAACAAAGATTCCTACCCACTTATATTCCAGCGGTGGAGGAGACAGAACACAAACAATTACATAATTGTATAAGTGCTGTGGAGGGGGAAAAAAAAAAGAAAAATTAGAACAGAGCTGGGGGTGGGGCAGGTTGTAAGTGCTGATTACAATTAGGGCAGCTAAGGTAGGCACCAATGGATGACGACATTTGACAATGACCTGAAGGAGTTAAGGAAGCAAGCCATAGGTTACACCAGGGAAGAAAGACTAGGACCAAAGGAAGAGCTTGTGCAATGGCCCAGAATCCATTAAATTAGTTTACAATGAACAATTGGGCACAACTCAACCAAAAGAGTTTGTAGGTAGAGCAAAGATGGCTTGGCGTCTGCATTTTTACTTTCTGTCCAAGAAGTCTTAAATCTAGGCCTGCAGGGGTTCAGAATGCAGATCTGCAGGCCTAAGGGAGCAACGAGAGCAGCTGAGTTCACTGGGCCCAGAAAGTCTCTATATCCAAAGCTCTCTCTCTGAACAGCTTTTTTCTTTTACCTCTGTGAGTAGTTTCTTATAACTGAGATTTATAATATCAGAATGGGGTTAAAAACAGGGAATACTGATTGATACATATTAAGTTTCAAAATCAGAGAAAATGAAGTAGTAATAAACTTCCAGGAAAAGCTCCTACATAGGAATCAAATATCAAAGGCCCTAAATATCGAGTGTTAAAAATTTAAGCATGAGGGGTGCCTGGGTGGCTCAGTGCATTAAGCCTCTACTTTCGGCTCAGGTCATGATCCCAGGGTCCTGGGATTGAGCCCCGCATCAGGCTCTCTGTTCAGCAGGGAGCCTGCTTCCCCCTCTCTCTGCCTACTGCTCTGCTTGCTTGTGATTTCTCTATCAAATAAATAAATAAAATCTTTAAAAAAAAATTTAAGCATGAAGGGTCTATACGATGTACAAAATCTTTGGAGTGTATAAATACATTAGAGGTCTTCAATATATGGGAAATCCGGCTCTCACCGAAAACACTTACACTAACCCCTAGCAATCACCTCTTATGAGAACAGAATTATAATAATGGTGGATATTCTTTTTGCTCTCCTTTTGTGCATGGGGAAACTGAGGCTCAGAGAGATTAAGTAATTTGTCTAAGGTCATGGAGCTGCAGAACTTTGACTTAATGGGGCAGCAATTCAAAAGAGACAGTGTTAAAAGAAGTAGACCGAGAAGTTTCGTATCAATGGAAACTGACATCTCTTCTAGTTACCCTTAGTTCCATACCTTATCTCAAGATTTAAACACCCTAGAAGCATTTTGGCTGAAGTAATAAATACCCCAAATTTCTTTCAGGAAAAGTTTCTTGATGTTGACTAAGTTGACAATGACTTCATTTTTAGGTACCAAATCTAAATCTGGCTATTTTTCACCCTTAACCTGAAAATTCATATAGGGAGTACTGATACCAAGTTTATTCAAAGTAGATTACCCCTCGGGGCATCTGCCTTGGCTCAGGAGTTCAGGTTGTGATCCTGGGGTCCTGGGACAGGTGGGCTCCCTGCTCTGTGAGGTGTCTGCTTCTCCCTCTCTGAATGCCTTGCCCCTTGCTTGTGCTCTTTCTCTCTCAAATAAAAAATCTTAAAAAAAAAAAAAAAGTAGATTATTCTTAATATGTTAGAAAAAGTCATGTCCCAAGTACTTTCTTTTGGAAAGGGCATACAAAAATATGATGAACTAGCCAAACAAAGAATATGCATAGATATATTTTCACTCAAATATACCACACTTATAATTTGCTTTGCCATTTCCAGAAGAGACATAGTTGATATGTAAAAATAAAACAGAAATTATAACCAAATTTTCATGACTTTATCAGAGACTTAAACACAATGGGGTAAAGGCCAGTATTTAACAGATTTAAATTCTAGTGGACAGAATTAAGAATAGTCACAAAGTCAAGGAATTAACTATGTCTAGACATCTCTCCTAGATTTCTATTTGAGGAACAGTATTTTTTTTCTCATCCTTTGAATTCCCAAGCTAGGAATTCAGAACCTGCTGTTGAAAGGATCATCATCCTTAATTCTCAATCCATTTATCAGGCTAAAATGCAAATGTAAGTGGTGAATACATTTCAACAGCCCTGAAGCTCCAAAGAGCCTTCTCAGGGAACATGCTGAGCTAACTGGGGAAGGGTTAAGCCACCCCTATTTTTCAGATCTGAAAACAGTTGTTCTGATATGAGAAGAATCATTACAATGGTGCCAGTTCCCTTCTATAAAAGCTATACACATTTTTTTGCACAACTGTATGATTGTTATGGCAACCATAAACATGGAACCATCATTCTTCAAATTACACAGTACCCATACAGGATTACCTACCTACGTCTGTACTACATTAGCCAGAATTTCTTTTCAGAAAGTGCTATGTCTGTCCTATAGATGTTTAGGAGCAAGATAAAGTGGCCTCTTTCAAAGGGAGATTCCACAACAATGAATCTTTCAAAAGCTTAGCTCTTCAAGAATTCTAGGGCCTTCCCTGTCAAGTCTTTGAATCTGATGGTCCCTGGGAGGCCTCAAAATATTTTCCCTGGGAGGCAGGGGAACTGCCTGAAAAATGTATTCCCCAAATGATTGTTTTTATTAAGAGGAAGACTAAAGCACCATAAACGGGCCTTAATAGACCTTACATGGTTTGGTAAAATGATGAGAACATTTACTAAAGTCTCGGGTTAGTGAGACGAGAGACTTCTTTAAAAGATACGTATGAGCATTTCTGAAAATACCTCACGAATATGCCAGACAAAAATGCCAAAATAAATTTCAGCTATATTTTAGAATGATCAGGGACTCTCTTATTACTTATTACTTTTTTTTTTTTTTACACCAGTAGAACCTTGCAACTTTTAACTTTTAAAGTGAGAATTCTTTCTCCTCATTAATGGGAGAAGCTAAGACTGGTCCTGTATGTCTTTTAATATTCACTTTGGGCCAAAATTCTGTTTCATTGTTCACAGAGCTTATTCTACAGTTTAAAAGAAAAAAAAAAAAAGGAGGCTGGTAATAACTTCCTGGCTGATTTTAATATTAAATACTTAAATTTAAGGCAAAAACCTGTTCATAATTACTGTGTGCTCTAAACTTTCCAAATAAGACTCTGAAATTTATTTAGTTTTCCTTTCTCAAAAATTGAACAAAATTAATTGAATTTAAAAAATTAAGAAACCCAAAAAACACACAGGGTTTTGAGGGGCACAGGGCAAGTCAAGCTCTAAAGGCAGCATTCTCAGTTCTCGCATGTGCTCCTTGCCAGTACAATGGAGTGAAGGGCACACTACTTCCCAGTTCCCATCCCACCTACCGGACAGGAGGAACCCCCATCAAGTCTGCACCTCTTCCTTCGTTTCCAGGGATCAATCTTCAGCACAGTCTTTCCATCTCAGCCCAAACCCCACCACCCAGTCCCTATGATGTCTGGCACTGGTCCTGAATTCATATCCCAACCTCTTTTCCCAGCTCTCCCCAAGTGGACTTCACTCTCCTCTGTTCTGCCTTTCGGATCTGTTAGCATTTGGCTGCCAGGATGAAGTTCCTAATCCTCAGCATTAGATTATGCTTCTTTCTCAAAAACCTTCACTGGCTTCCAGTCAAGCTGACACTACACTCCTAAGCTTGGCATTCAATATCCCCCACGATCCAGCTTCAAACTACTTTTCCGTTCTCACTTAAGATGACTTAACTTCATCAACATGGGGCCTTAGTAAACCAGTTCTGCTAAACACTCCCCAATAGTGATTTGTGTAGACTCATCATGTCTTCTTCCAGACCATTCTCTTTGAAGGAAAGGATAAATATGTGTTTTGATCACATATTTTTCAAATCCAACAGTATCTATTTCAGGGTCTTGCAAAGAGTAGTGGTAATAAATATTTACTAAATCGAATCTTTAATTGGGCCCCTTCAACTCTAGGCCCTGGAAACCTGGCTGCAGCTGTGGAAGAGCCATCAATAATTTTCACCCACTCTTTTTGTCCCTTTACCAGAAGCACCAACATACCTGTGACGGTAGAATACACTTTAGGTGATGCCTTGGGACCTCCAGCCATGGCCTAGGAATATGGCCCCAGAGAATTTTCTAGGCTTAGAATCAGAGTCCTTTGGATTATGAATATGCTGAAGGCAAGGGTAGATGAGAAGAAGACAGGAAAGTTTGGTAAGGAAGAACAGAATTTAAGAGCAGAAGGTAGTGTGAAATTTTAAACATCTTTTTGGGGGCGCCTGGGTGGCTCAGTGGGTTAAAGCCTCTGCCTTCAGCTCAGGTCGTGGTCCCAGAGTCCTGGGATCGAGCCCCGCATCGGGCTCTCTGCTTGACAGGGAGCCTGCTTCTCCTCTCTCCCTGCCTGCCTCTCTGCCACTCGTGATCTTTGTCTGTCAAATAAATAAATAAAATCTTTAAAAAAAAAGTTTTAAACATCTTTTTGGTGGGGTCATGTGCCTTAATCCTCATCAGAAAGAAGAGGCACTATTATATAAAGCACAGAGTAGGTTAGACCCTGTGCTGAGTATTAGACATGTTATTACACCTACTCTCTGCCACAACCTCATGAGAAAGTCAGTACCTGTACCTCCCTTTGAACTTGTAAAGGAAAGTAAGGCTCAGAGGAGTTAAGTCATTTGTCCAAAAATACATACCTAGTAAGCGTTGGATTGAAGTGATGTTTCAAGCCAAATTTGTCTCTAAAACCCATGTTTTTTTATTTTATCCCTGTGATATCAGGGACATTTAAGATTTTCAGACTCCTGGAACAGAAGAATGAGGGACGCTGTGCATAAATGTGGGTGGGAACTCAGCTGTGGTAGACTGCTGTCTGTCCTGCTCGCCCTCTCCCAAGCCAGCATGTAACCCAAACCAAGACAACGATCCCACTGGAGGATTTGGAAATGGGACACAGGAAGGGAGAGGGAGACAAGGAGGAAGGTGAGAGAGAGAGAGAGAGAAATCAGGCTCCCTCGGGGTGACTGGGGCCTGGGAGGCAGCAGCCATCCTCTGAGGAGCAGGAAGCACAAGAGGCTGGTCTTAGGGAAAGCAGGAAGCAGACGTGTAGAAGCAGCAGAGGCGGAGAAGGAGAGAGAAGGCTTTCTGGGTTTCCTGCCTTACTTCACGCAGTCCCTGGTTCCCTGCCCTTGGATTCTGGGAGTCACCACAGGATCCTTAAAACAAATTCCCCTTTCTGCTGAAGCGAGCTCCAGTGGTTTCTGTTATTTGGGACCAAAAAAAGTCTTAATTAATGCAACAGCTGTGGAAAGTTTCCTAGAATGGCTAAGTCGTCATGGCTTGTGTCTAATGCCTCCTCACTAACAAGCCATGACAGGCTGTTAGTTGGTGCTGCCACACGGTGCACTCCTGGGGCGAGCTACAAGTGTCCACAGTGTGGGGAGGCAACAAGAGGGCACGGCAGAACGTGGATATCAAGTTTCTACTTCAAAAACCAGTCAACTAAATGTACAATGCTGCCACATTTTTTGGCTGGTAGGCATCTGAAGAAGGTTCTGACTTCTTTTCTCTCAATATGCGGCAGGAAAAGGGTGCGGTGTTCTTGACTGGTGCGGTGCTTTGGGTTGACTTTTTTTGTTCAGTGTTTCTTGAGAGTGTAGACACATGAGGATGGTGGGTCAGGGCTTCCTAGACCATGGACCTGAATTCAACTCCCAGCTCAGCCCCTCTCAGCCTTGGAGCAAGTGACTACACTTGCCTGAACCCCAGTTTCTTCATCCATAAAACAGTGCTGATTATTTCAATAATTAAACAAGATAATGTACCAAAGTATAAAATAATGATACATATCGAAAGGAATAAAAGAAACACTCAATAAATGAGGCGTCTTGGTATATGTATACTTGGCACATTAAACAACAAAGCAAAATGAAAACTTCAACCTTTTACAGGTCATTTTCCTTATCTTGGATATTTTGGGCTAAGCATTAACTGGTCTTTCTTTTGGTGTGTCCAGAGTGTATCAAGCCCCAAGGCAGAGAAGACAAGGGAGGGACGCTCGGTAAATGCCTGCCATGTGCCCGGCACTGTCTCAGGTCTGCCCAAAGGTCGAGACACTGCTAGTGACTTAATATTTTCAAAGTAACTCTATTTCAAAAAGAGAAGATTAAATATGACTATAGAAAAGGATAATTGAACACACATTTAAAGCATTATTATGCTTGTGGGAACACTCCTATCCTAGGAATTCTAATTACATCTGTAAGACCACAGGAGAACTGTTTAAACAATCACCATGTGAAATTCTCGATTCTCCCATATACAAACGGTGGTGTAATTCCACTAAGTCACCTCTGAGGCACAAAGATTATAGGGAAATTTGACCTTCGCACACTGACAGTAAATATAATGTAACAAGACCAATTTCTTCACATACACACCAGGACTTCCATGCACATCAGTGTCCTGTGAAAGTCACAAAGGGACACCGTACACTGACTCACATTGTGCCACAACCACTGAAAAGGGTTTTGGAATTCTTTAACCACTTTCTAAGCCAATTCATGAGCCTCACAAGAAAATCAGTTTTACTACTTTATAATTATACTTATTTCTTTTTTTTTTTTGAAGTTTGATCACCCCCCACCCCATTTACCACTCTTGGCTCTATACTGACTTGGCTGTTTCCAAAAATCAAATCCACTCTCAAAAGATGAAGATTTGCCATTGTTGAAAATGTGCCTTAGGCTCTGAAGGCAATTTCCGAAGAGGAGTCCAAAAATGTGTATGTCCTCCACGGGCTCCTGCCGCACCGCCTACCAGCAAGCTCAAAGCCTCCTCCATCTTAAAGCCATCTTCGGGACCCTGCTTTGTTCAAGCTCCCTCTGACCTCTTCTGTGTCACAAACTCCTTAAAAGAGATGTTTATACTTCATGTCCCCCCTTTTCCACCTCCCTTCCTCTCCTTGGCTTGCTACAGTCCACTTGGGCTCCCACCACTCACTGCAACAACGTATGAGATACGCAGGACACAGAGAAAAGAACCTGATGGTTAAATGCGGTGATTTCTGTCTCAGCTTTGCCCTGGCCAACAGCACCACAGCCGTGCACCAGGCAGCTCACCCCTGCTTGGAACTTACCAAACCAGGCTTTGCCTTTTCTTTAATTCTTTGAATATCCTCCTTCCTGCACCCTCCAACCCCACCTTTTCCTAAGAAGCTTCCATCCTTCAACGCTGGAGATCTTCTCAGTCCATCACTGGTCCCCGTTCTTGTTCAGGCGCCTGCTCCTGGCAGGTATATCCTGGCCTTGTTTTGTACACTGAAATATATACCTGTAGCCCAGACCTCTTTCCTGAGTGCCAGGCTTCTTTTACTTCCTGCGCCTTCGACATCGCCTTTTGGTATCCCAGGCACTTACTACCCACATTTTACTCATCTTTCCCCATCCAAGCATTTTGTTCTTGCCCTCTATTTCACGGTCTCAGATTTTCCTTTCACTTTAGCTTAAGGATGGATACTGACACAGTTCAAAGGCCAAATAGGCATATCCTCCTGAGAGGTCTTCTTGAGACTGTCAGAAGCAGTGTTAGTTGCTTCTTTCTTCCTCCTTCTCAGTAAATACTAAGACAAATGCCTACGGAAATCCTATTCATCCTTCAAAGCCAATTTCAAAGATTACCTGGCTGGCTTTAAAGCTTCCTTGTACAAAATTAATTACTTTTACAGCTGTGTTCACCCGGTGCCTATTTTTTTTATGTGAACTTTTTATTTTGAGATAATTGTCGATTAACATACAATGACAAGAAATAACAGAGAGATGCTATTACCTTTTACCCATTTTCCAATGGCAGAATCTTACAAAATTCTAACACAATATCAAAACCAGGATTTTGCCATTGATACAATGCACTGATCTTCTTTAGATTTTTCAATCTCACCGTGTTCACTAAGCTCCACACAATTTTATCCCTTGTGTAGGTTCATGTAAGCAGTACCTCAAACAAGAGACCTGAACACTACCATCACCTCAAGACGCCTTTAAGTTGTCTTTTACTAATAATCATTCCTAGTCTCCTCCCTACAAATCAGTTCTCTGGTTCCAAAATGTGTCTTTTCTAAAATGTTACATAATAGAATCATACAGCTGTCACATCTCATGTGACACATCACATCACATCTTGACTTTTTTTCTACTCAGCATTAATTTCCTGAAGACTTGTGCAAGCAGCTGTTGCTATCACTAGTTCACTCCTTTTTATTGCCGAGTCCCAGTCCACGATATGGACGTACCACGGTTTGTCTGACCGTGCACCTGTGGCCGGAGATCTGGGTTGTTTCAAGTTTGGGGCTGTTATGAATAAAGCTGCTATGAAAATGTGTGTGCAAGTTTCTGTGTGAACCATAAGTTTTTATTTCTCTGGGAAAAATGCCCAGGAATGCAATTACCAGGTTGTGTGGTGGTTGTGTTTCATTTTTTAAAGAAATTGTCAAAGTGTTTGCAGAGTAGCTGTGCCATTTTACATTTCCACCGGCAGCATGTGAAGGATCTGCTTTCTCCGCGGCCTCACTGGCATTTGGTAAGGCTGCAGCCTTTCACCAACTTTGCCTGCTCCTTTTATTTTAGCTATTCTGACAGGCATGTACTGAGATTTCACTGGGGACTTAATCATTTTCTAATGGCTAATCATGTTAAACAACTTTTTACCTGTTTATTTGCCATCTGTATGTCCTCTTCAAGAACATGTCATTTGCCCATTTTCTAACTGTACCACTTTTCTATTACTGAGCTTTAAGGATTCTTAACATATTATAGATACCAGTCCCTTGTGGGATATGTGGTTTGCAAATCTTCTCCCCCAGGCTAGCTTGTCTGTTTATCCTCTTAACAGGGTCTTTCACAGACAAAAAAGGTTTTAAGTTGAATTTATCCATCTTTCCTTATTCAGGCTGTGCTTTTTGTGTCTAGCATAAGAACTCTTTTACCTACCCTTATAGCACACCTAAGTATTTTATGCTCTTTTATTTATGTATTTATGTATTCATTTATTTATTTGAGAGACAGAGAGAGGAAGAGAGGGAGAGAGGGGAGACAACTAGTGGCGGGGAGGGGCAGAGGGGGAGAGAGCTATAGAGAGAGAAGCAGACTCCCTGTTGTGCACGGAGCCCATCCCGGTACCTGGAGATTATGACCTGAGCTGAAGGCAGATGCTTAACCAACTGAACCACTCAGGTGCCCCTTTTATACTCTTTTCTATACAAGTTTTACAGTTCCACATTTTAAAGTCCATGATCCATTCCGAATTAATTTTTACATATGGCATGAGTTTAGATCAGGTTCATTTATTTGCCCGCGCACCCCCAATTCCTCCAATACCATTTGCTGAAGACTCTCCTTCTTCCACTGAATTGCTTTTGCTCCTCGGCAAATATTAATTTGGCATATTTGCGTGGCTCTAAATCTGGGTTTTCTATTCTGTTTCATTAATTTGTGCCTATCCCTTCTAGTTCTTCTGTAGATACTCTTTATCAAGTTGACATTCTTCTCTTTCCCTAGCCTGCTGTAGAGTTTGTAGTACATGTGTGTGTTGGACTTTTTCCAAATGCCTCTTCTGTAATAACTGATAGGATATGGTTTCTTATTTTTTATTCTGGTGATATGACAGATCACATGTATCGATTTTTTTCCAATAGCTTTACTGAGATATAATTCACATACCATGAAATCTTTTAAAATGTACAACTCAATCTTTGTGCGGTTGGCAGTACCCATGAGGTTTACCCAAAGTGCAATCGGATGCTAGCTGAAAAATAAATAACTTTTTTGAATGTATGAATCAGAGGTTTTTCAGTATCTGTAAGGAGTTGTGTAATCTTTTCCACGACCTAATTCTATGTGCATCACCCAAAACAGAAACTCCATACCCATTAAGAGTCATTCTATGTTCCCTCTTCCTGGAGCCCCTAGCAACCACTAACTGACCTTCTTATCACATACAATGTGGCCTTTTATGCCTGGCTTCTTTCTTTCTTTCTTTCTTTTTTTTTTAATGTATACCCCCCTTAAAAAAATTTTTTTTTAATTTTTTATTCACATAAAATGTATTATTAGCCTCAGGAGTTTAGGTCTGTGATCTTTTGTCTGGCATAAATGTTTTCAAGGTTCATCCATGCTGTGGCATGCATCATTATTTTACTGACTTTTATGGCTAAATACTATTCCAATGTATGGGTATACCACATATTGTTTGTCTGCTTATCAGTTGATGGACATTTGGATTGTTCCCATTTTTTGGCTATTATAAATAATGTAGCTATAAACTTTTGTGTACAAGTTTTGTGTGGATATGTTTTTAATTCTCTAGAAGTCAAATTCCTGGGTCATACACTCTACATTTAACGCTTTGAGAAACTTCCAAAATGCTTTCCAAAGTGGCTCTGTCGTATGGTACATAGATATGAAGATCACCATGCCTTTTTGGTTGAATGGTCCTTTTAACACTGTGTCCCTCTCTCTCTCTAGTAATTTTCTTTGCTTTGAAGTCTATTTTATCTGATGATAATATCATCACTGTTGCCTTTTTAAAATTATATTTGTATGGCCTATGATTTTTCATTCTTTTGCTTTAAAACCACCTATGTCACTGTATTCAAAATGAGTTCATATGGAAATCTAATTACTGGATCATGCTTTTTATGTATCCCCCCAATTTCTGCCTTTAAATTGGTATAATTAGGCAATTGGCATTAATGGCAATTATTAATATGTTAGGGGTTACATTGCCATTTTTTAAAAAGATTTTTTAAATTTATTTATTTGACAGAGAGAGAGAGAGAAGCAGGCAGAGAAAGAGGGGAAGCAGGCTCCCTGCTAAGCAAAGAGCCTGATGTTGGGCTTGATCCCAGGACCCTGAGATCATGACCTGCGCCAAAGGCAGAGACTTAACCTACTGAGCCACCCAGGCACCCCTACCATTTTTAAACGTTGTTTTCTGTTTGTTTCCTCTCTTTCTCATTACAATGTTTCTTTTCCTATAGGCTGAAGGAACATTTTTTTATTCCATCTTGATTATTTATAAAGTTATCACTTTGTGTAGATTTCTTAGTGGTTCCTCTAAGTACCACCCTATGCATAATTTATACAGTCTACTATCAACTTTTTATTACTTCAAGTGAGATATAGAGACCTGAATTCCCCTTCGGTCCTTTACCCTTTCTACTGTCTCAGTATTCTTCCACATACACTGATCACTACATTATTGTTTTAACTTTGGTTCCAACCACCAAATATGATTTAAGAAACTCAAGAGGATAGTTCACAGTATTTGCCCCCAGATGGTACCCATTCTCATATTCCCCTCCCCCCCCACCATTCTGCAATTCCATGCCATCTTATGTTATCATTTCCTTTCTGTTTAGAGAACTTTCTTTAGTCATGCTTTCAGGGTATATTGGCTAGAAGCACATTCTCTTAGCTTTCCTTTGTCTGAGAATATTTTTATTTCCTCTTCGTTTCTGAAGGATGGTTTTGCTGGAAACAAAACTCATGGTTGACATTACTTTTCTTTCAGTACTTGAAAATTCTGCCACTATCTTCCAGCCTCCATGGTTTTAAAATGATTATCACTTGAAATGGTGTTTTCCTAAAAGTAATATATCATTTCACTCTGCTTTAAAGATTTCTTTTTATGCATTCAGTTTTTAGGAGTTTAACTATGATATGTCTTGGCATTGGTTCCTCTGGGTTTGTGCTGTTTGGGGCTATGATACTGTGATTTTATATATAAAATAATTTACATATAGAAACTTATAAATAATTTATAATAAAAAATACATATTTGGTCTTCATTCTTGCTCCTAATATAAAGCTCTACAACTCTTGGAAATTTCCTAAATGATTATGAGCAATAACAATTATTTTTTGATATTCATAACAAATCCCCTTCAATCACACCTGAGTTTATGCTAATGAGATAACCTTTGGAAAGCTTTTAAGTATGGGGGCTGGTTGTCAGAGGAATCAACCATGGGATCAGAGGGCTGGAACATTAAGCCTCATTCCCCAACCTCAGAGGATGGGAAAGAGGAGCTCGAGATTGAGTTCATTCACCAATGATCAATGATTTAATCAATCATGACCACGTAACGAAGCCTCCATAAACACCCAAAAGGATAGGGTTAGAGAGTCTCCAGGTTGGTGTACTTGCAGAGCTGCTGGGAGGATGACATGTCCAGAGAGAGCCTGGAAGTTCCGTGCCACACATCTTGCTATATTTCCTTGCCCCACACATCTCGTTCATCTAGATGTGCCTGAATTCTATTCTTTTCTAAGAAACGAGTAATCTAGTAAGTAAGCTGTTTTCCTGAGTTCTGTGAACTATGCTAGCAAATTAATCAAACCTGGGGAGGGGGCCAAGGAATACTCAATTTATAGCCTGTCGGCTAGAGCACAAGGAACAACCTGGACTTGTGACTGGCATCTCAAGTTGGAAGGGGCAATCTTGTGGGACTGAGTCCTTAACCTATGGGATCTGACACTACCTCTAGGTCGATAGTGTCAGGGCTGAGTTCCACTGTAGGACACCCAGCTGGTGTTCAGAACTGCTTAAGGTGTTAAAAACCCATAGGTCTGACATCAGAAGTGAAGTAGTTCTTTACAGGAACCTGCTCAGCTTACTGAAGGCTGATCTTCGGCCGAATTTGGGGAGTTATCAGCCATTACTTCTTTGAATACATTTCCAGTCCCATTTGCTCTCTCCTCTCTTTCTGGGACTCCAGTGATACAAATGTTCGCTCTACTGTTATTATCGCATAAATCCTTCTTGCTCAAACTAGGTAAATCCTATTGCTTGTCTTTAAATTTATTAATTCTAATTCTATAATCTCTAATCTACTATTGAGTTTTGGATACTTTTTGTTTTATTTTATTTATTTTTGATGATATTTCTTACTTTGATATTTTCCTTCTTTTTAAATTTCTTTGTTGAGATTTTCTATTTTTTTCATTTCTTTCAAGACAATTCATGATTATTTGTTAAAGCATTTTTGCAGAGGTTGCTTTAAAATCCTTATCAGATAATTGTGACATCTGATTCATCTTGGTATCAGTATCAGCTATATTTTCTCATTCAAATTGTTTTCATATCAAAATGGTATGATGAGTGAATTTTGAATATCCTGTAAACATTTTGGGTATTATATTAGGAGACTCTGGATCCTATATAGTCTTTTGTGGGTCTTTGTTTTTATTTTTGTAAGCAGTCTCCTACTGAGGTATAGCCCAAGGGCAAGGTGAACGTGCGTGTTCAGCTTCCTATTGAATCCCAATGCTACCAACCCAGCAAAAATGACACAGAGACTCACAGTGCCTTACTGTAGGTAGCAATCCAGGTCTCCCTTCAGCCCTGTTGACATCTTCCTGGTGAAAAAGGGGCACCAGTTCCCACTTTCTCACCAATTCCAAGTGTGGGTATAAACTAAGCTCCCTGCTAAGCCCCACTGTCACCAGGAAAGGGAAAAGCTAAAAGCTGGTATATCTTGTCACTACACTTCAGGGACAGAAGCTCAACTCCCTGTTGACACTAGGAGAGGGGAGCAGGTGAGTGCCTCCCACTCCTTGGTTTATGGTGGCAGGAGGTACAAGCCTGGTTCACACTGGGTTCCACTCCGGTGACACAGGGGGTGTGCTGTGGTAACTAGCCCTGACTCATCACATCTCTTTGCTGCCAGGTAAGAATGGTGGCTCCTCTTACCTCTAGGACTTGCTGGCCCTACTCCCATGGGACAAGTGGAACACTGCCTACTTTTATTGGGGGACAGAAACTCAACTCCACCCTAGCTCTGCCCACACTACCCAAGAGGGGAATCAGAACACAATCTGCTTCTACTGGGTGAGGAACAGAGTCTGCTCCTCACTTGGCCCCACAGACACTATCCCCAAAGGGAAATTGGCACATGCCTCCTTCCATTGAGAAGGGGAAGGCAGAACAGCTCCTTCCTTGGTTCCACCCACACTACCCGCACCTGGGAGTAAGAGCACCAACAGCTTCTTCTGTGCAGGGGACAGAAGACAAAGCCCTGCTCAGACCTCACACTTCCCAAAGCCAAATCAGAGTGTCACCTGCACGTGGCAAAAGGAATCTCTTGGAGATCTTTTTTCCTTTGACTTTTGTTCATCCCAGGGTGGCACCTTTTACAGCACCCTTTCTGGGCTATATGGTTGGCAATGAGGAAAACCAGGGGAATCACTGGCATGTTCCTCAAGTCCTGAGACTCCCGTGCAATCTGCCTTCTCTTTTCCACCTTTCCAAATCTTCCTATGCTTGTTTGTTGTGTTATGTCCATGTTTTTAGGAAGGAGGAGGGCAGGGAAGAACAGGCATACTCTATCTTTGTCAGAAATACAAGTGCCTCATTTTATCAGAGCAGCTTTAACACTTTATTCTTTAAGATGTTTTCCTACCCAATTTTCACATTACACAGCAACCTCTTTGAAAGCACTGGACTATGTCTCTTCAACATTCACCTTCCCAGGAATACCAACCAAGAAGAAACAGGAATGGATCCCAGCACTCGCTTAGAAACATGTTCTATTCAACCAATTAATACAATTTCTGCAAACTCCTACAGGATTTCTTCCTTTTTCTCCCTCCTTTTATCCTATACACATGTATTTACATATACAGTTTATTACATACCAATTACTGAGTTAGATTCGAGAAACAGAAAGACAAGTTAAGACCTAACCTTTGTTCTCGAGGGCTTTGCCATCCATCAGGATAGAGTCACACACAGGGACGTTAGAGGACAGTTTGGCGAGTGCCAGGAAATAGATATGAACAAACAGGGAAGGAAAAGGAGAGTGGTGTTGACTAATTCTTCCAGAGTGAGATGGCAAAGGCAGTTAAGATGGGCCCTGGAGAATAGATGAAGGGCAGGGCATGGGCAAGACACACAACTATGGGAGAATAAAATTGTCTGGGGAAAGATGAGGGGTTGAATCAGGACAGGATACTATGTAGAAGCTAAGAAACTTATTTCCCTCTTTTACTATTATCAATAAAACTGGTAATTTCATTTTTTCACTTGCCCTGATATGAGTATCAAGCTACCCAACATTTCCTAGTCTTAAGAATGATTTGCCCATACAATTATTTACTTCTCACGGATCTCATTTTCAAACTCTGTCTTCCTTGCCCACTCTCCATTACCTTCAGTGGGAGGCTTATTTCTTTCCCAAAACTTTCTGCTGAAAGTTGCCTTCTTTCATCTCCAGCTCAGGCATTAAAAAGTGTAGAGATGTGAGAGATCAGTAGGACTGGCAGAGTATAGACCTCTGAGAAGCCACTACTCCATAAAAGCGTTAGGACCCATTAATCTTTGTTATTGCCTACGAGTTTCTTGTAATTTCATTAACAGTGAATTGGGATTTACACGAAGGGGATAATATTGCCAGTAAGTTTAAAATGACAATGACATCTTCCTTGTTTAATGCAGAACAATTTAATCTTGCTCTGTTCCAGGTAAGGAAAGAAGGTATTCCCTTGGCAATGAAGAGGTGAGATTCAAAGCACAATCCTTGGATTTTCTGTGTGGCCCACAGGGAGGCACGGTCAGTATATCTGTCAGAGAAACGTGGCAGATGGTCACCAATGGAATACCACTTCTTTCCAATGCAAGGAGGAGATGACTCTGAATAACTCCAAGGGGACATCTCAAAGAGAGTCATGTTCCATCAGAGCCAGTACGTTTTGAAATATTTAGTTGAACAATTTCAACGTGTAGTCTAAGGAGCACTAGGTCCATGAGATAATCCAAGAGAAGGAGTTCTAAGAAATACTAATCCACTGTTTTCTAAAAATATTTGGCCACAGAACCCTTTTACTCTATGACACTCTATTAAAATCCCAAAGGATACATGATCTACCAACACCTTTTGGAAAATCCTAACCTGATCAAATAATCCATTTTACAAAGGATGAAAGCGCTCTCCCTCTCTCCGTCTCCCCAAATTTAATTAATTTGCTCAAGGTCACCCCACTAGTTCCCAGGAGAGCTAGGACTAACTTCTAGTACTCCTTCAATGCTGCCACACTCCTTTACCAGAGGAACTTTTTCTAAATGGGAATTTAATCATACTGGACTTCCTGATAAACAGCAAGATCATTAGTCACTTAATGTTAGTTATGTTTGAAAGCTTTCCCACAAAAGGGTTGACCTGAGAGAGGTTGGTATTGTATGTCTCTCCTTTCAAGCAGCTATTTCAAGGTTGGTTTTACCTGGAGTAAAAGGAAATTTCTGTCTGTTTGGAAGAGTTCCATCTTGAAGATATTTCAATATTTCTTGCCACAGCACCCTTTCTGTGCTCGGTATTTTTAGCTCACTGTTTTCTATTTTGGCAGCCGAGAAGCTGCAGTTTGTAATTTTACCTCCAGCTTCATATTTCTTCTTAAAAGTGAATACAATGTCCTGTTTATAATAATAAAATCACTAGTTGGCAGAACGACATTAAATGGAAAAAAAAAGAGAGAGAGAGAAAGCAATTGGAAAATTTAGAGCAAGCAATTTTAAGTGCCAAGTTTCACATTTGTAATGGTCCGGTGGAGGTCACTGGGCATCCTTTTTATTGAGGGGATAGTGAAGAAACAGATATCCACAAGCTCTCCTGTGAAAAACTATAGACACCACCTCCACTTCAAGGAAGCTCTGGTTTTACTAAAAAGTGATGTGATCCAAACTTCCACAATATTACTAACTATAGGAAAAATATAAAAATCATTTTAGCGTGGTATTTTCCCCCTCCAATATTTAGGTTTTCATTTTCCACTTTAATTGAGCTTTTAAGCTTCGGTTTCCTATTCCAGTTTAGCAACAAAGGAAACAAAATAATAAGAATGAAATTAGAAATAATTGGAGCCTGTCTCAGAAACAACCTTGGGGTTTCTTGGGCTTCTGGTGCAACCCCCTACAAGCAGTTTCCTTGGATCCAGTCTCTTCCTGATCCCCAGAGCCCTGCCGTATTGGTGCTGCTCGCTCTTTGCTTTTCTTTAACCTCAGATGCCCTGCTAAAGAGAGCTGCAGGTCTAGGCCATGCAAACAGGGATTCTCCAGAGACTGGAGGTGAAGGTCCAGAAAAATGGTGCTCGCAATCAGAAGGGCCAGATCACCCCTAGGAGTTCACACCAACCTTCCTTTTTGAAAATTGCTAACCAACCATTTTTCTTTTCAAAATAAACACTATTTCTCTCAACTTCAGTTTGCAAAATATTACCCCAATTCCACTGGACTAAAAAACTGGAATTTTACTGACATAATTGGATTATGAGGTTTAAAGATTGATGGAACTTTTCTGTTCCAAATATAATCGTTCAAATACCAAACCTAAATGGGTATGTAGAAGTCCTTATGTAGCTAGAGCCAGAGGAACGCTGCAGGGTGCACAGAAGAGTGGCTGAGCAGCAGGGGTCAAGAAGCTATCAAAAGCATAGAAGTTGTGATCCCTGGTATTGAAGGATCTGGGAGTCTTACAGGAACATGTCACCTTTTCTGCAGCCACATCCTATCACTAAATGAAGACTGCTTTAGTCCCTCTAGCTCCCTCTATGCCTGCTCACTTTTCAGATACCGGTTCAAGCACCAATGCCCTTGGCAGTGGCTCATACTGGTATCATAGTGCCATACTTTGCTGTAATTTGTCTCCCTGAGAAAGAGTAAAGTCCTAAAGAACAAGAACTGGGCCTTTTTTGTCTCTGTATTTCCAGTAACTAACTTAGAACTTGGCATATATTACATATAGCCATATAAAAATAATATGTATAAATAGATGTATATAGGAGAGAAGACAGGAAAAGGAAAAAGACATAAAGGGTTTCATTTAGGAGTTTACAGAATATGTATTAACTTATTCATGTTTTTTAGTGGATGCTCGGACTCATTCCAAATTCCCGTGACATTCCTAGGAAAGTAATGTTGATAAAAACCTCTTTGAAGGCACTGTACCTCTGAGCAGAAGAAATCACAGTACTACAAACGCTTGTACCAAGCAACTCTCCCCTCCAGCACAATCCCACCCAATTATCGAATCTCCACTACCCATGGATGGTATTCAATTAATATTTGTCAGCTGAAAAACTAAGTAAATCTATCCTAAGACCGAAGAGAAGGAAAAGGTAATCAGATCAAAAGACTTCAGCATACCACAGACTTCTCTTTATGTTCATCTTTTATTGTAAAAATTAAGCAGTTAACTGATTATATACATAAAATACATAAAAAATTAATCTTGGTGCCCTCATAAGGTATATGGGTCAGGAGATAAGTGAAGTGTCCAGACGAAAGTGTCAGTGTTCCAGAACAGAAAGCCAATGACACTTGTGTCTTAATTACTTCCTGTGCTTTCAGCCAACTGTGATCAATGGCATTTGCTCATGCCCCATACATGGATTTATGGAAATTACTTAGTTTCAGCTAAACTAATCCTTACAAAATAGGCAAGTGGCTAAAAAAGATTATTACAAAGATCCACAGACTGAAGATACTACTAAACTAATAATACTAATTCTATTAACACTATAGTACCAATAGTACTAATACTACTACTAAAACGGCAAAGTTGACATTTCTTCTGTTCCTAATATAAATTCATCACCAGCCACATGTATGATTTCAAAACAATGACTGCCAACCATATGCTACCCAGCAGATCCTTAGAAAAAAATAAAAACACTTAATCTGCTCCTTCAAGGTAAAGGTGACATTTTAACAAGAAAAAAAATACTGATTTTTGAATAAAATAAAACAAAAAAACTCAGGTTTTGAAGACAAAATTTTTATATATTTTTTTAAGATTTTATTTATTTATTTGATAGAGAGAGCACAAGTAGGCAGAGAGGCAGGCAGAGACAGAGGGGAAGCAGGCTCCCTGCTGAGCAGAGAGCCCAATGCGGGGCTCAATCCCAGGACCCTGAGATCATGACCTGGGCTAAAGGCAGAGGCCCAACCCACTGAGCCACCCAGGCGCCCCTGAAGACAAAATTTTTCAAAAGGGCATTTGAAATGTCATAAATTTGGAGACCTAAAACAATCTAAGCGTTAAGACTGCACTACTGCAAAACTACTCATATCTATACACTTAAACTTTCTGAGAGAATTTTCTACCTATTTTTTCAAGATGCCAACAGAATAACAACCAAAGACTATGAACCTATTTTTTTTTTTTTTTACTTCTCTTCAGCGTAACAGAATTCATTGTTTATGTACCACACCCAATGCTCCATGCAATATGTGCCTTCCATAATACCCACCACCTGGCTCCCCCAACCTCCCATTCCCTGCCCCTTCAAAACCCTCAGATTGTTTTTCACAGTCCATAGTCTCTTATGAGAACCTATTTTTTTTTAACTCTAAAAATATAGCACCTTTCAATTAGTTCACAAGAACTGACTGACATCATGAAAGATGAAAATTTACCAGCTGGATTGTATTTCTGGATATAATTGGTGAATAGGACTAAAACATGAGTATTATGATTTAGTAATTTCAATTATCTTTTTCTGAAGTATCTTTTTCAGTTATGATAACCATTAAATCTGAAGCTAAGTATCAAAATATACAGAACTTATAATCAGACCTTTGTGTTTCTATACCACAGGTTGTGAAAGCAAAAATTTAAAAAAAAAAACATGAATTTCAATCACACTGCTCTCATCAAAAGTAAAATTATGAATGTGAACAGTTTACTATACCTTTTTAAAGGACAGTATCTTCAAAATTTATCCTCATTTTTCCACTTTTATGTAATTTATAATGTATATAATAAATAAGCAAAGTGGTAAATATGCTTGTGATTATAAAATAAAGATATGTTATTGGGAATGCATGTTCAAAAAACTTTAGATATTACTACTTTAGGTATGGGAAGCAGTTGAAAGATTTTAAGCTAAAGGAGTAAAATAAATCAGATTTGAATTTTAGAAACATAATCCTAGCAATAATAAGCAATGAGAACGTGTTAGGAGGTTAAAGTGATTTAAAAAAAGAATCACTGATACTATGCTCATAGCAGTATACTACAGCTCATCCTATAAGCTCCCTGGATCTGTGGATCTTTGCACAGTACACACAAGCATATTTTAACAGAAGTCTCCTGCAAAGCAAGGCCTCCTGTTCTGTGGTCTAACTCAGAGGCAACTGGGACCAAAGAAAAAGGCAACGTGGAACCACCGGAGGGGAATTGAGAGCACGTTGGGGGCTGGCGGACTGTTGAAATGCCTTATTATTTATCTGTAGGCTAGGAATCAGGCTAGAAAAGATCGAGCACCTCTCTTTTCTGACAGTCCCATGTATAATTTTTAAAAGATATAAAAGTTATTTTAAAAAATAATTTGAAAAATAGAACAATTTATAAAATGAAGTGAAATACTGCCTCTCTACCTCCTACTACCCTACCAAGTCCACCCATAATCACGACTGTTGATGTTCAATGTATTTCCTTCCAGACCGTTTTCTATGCATATATATTTTTGTATGTGCATATATATGTATGCATGAGTATATGCTTTTGGACAGTATTTTTATATTCTTTGGCTTTATTAAAAATAGGCTCATATTCACGCTGTTTTGAAACTTGTTTCTTTTACTTGGCAACAGATGACAGCCACCCCTTTAGGACAGTCCACATGGATCTAGTTCCTGTTTGGCAGCTGCAGGGAACGCAACCTTGCTGGTATGACACGGTTATTTAACCATCCCTTTGCTGGGGTGCCTGGGTGGCTCAGACAATTGAGTGTCCGATGTTTGCTGTAGGCTCAGGTCATAATCTCAGGATCATGGGACTGAGTCCTGAGTTGGGCTCTGCACTCAGCAGGGAGTCTGATTGAGACTCTCCCTTTGCCCCTATCATGCCTGTGTACCCTCTCTCTAACTCTCAAATAAATTAATTAATTAAAAAAAAACCCATCCCTTCGTTGAGGGATATGAACAGTGTCACTTTTACAACAGAGCAGCAGTGAACATTCTTACACATCTAACCTTGTACACTTTGAGTAGGATGGGTTTCTGGAAGTCAAGTTTTTGGGTGAAAGGGTAGGTACATTTCAAATGTTGATAGTTACTGTGGAATGACTAGACTGGCTTAAACTTCAAACAATGAAGTTCAATCATTCATTCTTACTAGGTTTTTTTTTTATAGATTCCGAGGTTTAAGGAAAGACCTCAGCAAATGAGCCCTTCAATTTGTATATGAGAAAATGATGGTTCAGAGAGAGTGGTTTGGGCCCAAGATCCCAAAGGCCCTGATGAGATCACGGACCAGCAGGAGTTCCACAAGTGGTGGTTACTACTGAAAGCCAGGACAGCAACTTGAGTTCAGTGACTGCAAATATAAACGTTGGTCCATCAGAGTTACTAATAAGAAGGAAAGGGGACTGTCATCTCCTTTTCCTTGCCTACCCTTGGCAAGAAAAGAAAAAAAGGCATTTGTATCTTTAAGGAAAAAGATACAATAGCAAGAGGGAGCAGAGAAGGAGGATTCTCGAACTAGATGGAGTAAGGGGCACCAAGAGCGAAGGAATCATAAGTTCAGCTGCATGAAGTGAGCAAGTGTGGTGGAAAAGACTCTGACATGGGATGACCTTAGAAGAAAACCTTCCACAGCCTCAGTGGGTTGTATGAAAAGTTTCTTGGTTCTAAATATCTCCATGTGGCATCCAAAATGAATGCCAGTACTGAAACCAAATTCTGAAGAGAAATATCAGAAAAGAACTAACATCCCACAATGAAGAAACATCTTCAAAGAAGATGTTGTTATAAAAATACCACAAAAGTACTTTCCAAAAAATTCCAGACCTAAAAGTAAAGCTTTAAAATGAAGCTCCAAGCACAGAAGCTTTGAATCCTTTGCTCTGTGCCTGAAGAGGCCCATTTAAAGGAAGGTACTTCTGATCAGATAACATTGTTGTTATTCCATCAGACCTAGGGGGACATAACAATGAGAAAAAGAGATGGCAACTGTACCTTCTGAAATTAGAATGGTCAAGAACCAACGGGAGCAGGCTTTTTCTATAAAGGGCCAGCAGGCCGTATGGTCTCTGTTGCAATTATTCAACCCTAATGCTGCAGTGCACAAAGACAGCCATAAACAAAATATAACCAAATAAGCATGGCCGTGTTCCAATACAATTTAATGGATACTGAAATTTGAATTTCATATAATTTTCATGAAAGATTATTTTGTTTTGATTTTTTTTTTCATTTAAAAATACAAAAACCATGCTTAGCTCATAGGCTATCCATAAATAGGCAGTGGGCTGGATTTAGCATGTGGGCCATACTTTGCCCACCTCTGGTACAGAGCAATTAAGTCTCAACTGAACTGAATTTGAAAGTTGGTAGAAAGATGGAAACATCTGAGGCCCATCCCTAAGAAAGTGAGGTTAGAAGACAGAAAGGTAGAAACATGTTGTTCTTAAAAAAGAGTTTCAGACATTTACCTTAAATCTCTTCTCTTGCTCAATTCCTCTGGTGGGATTGTCCAGGGCAGGCCTTGAGGGAGACAGTCTAGAACTTCGGAAGAGAAATCAGAGAAATCCACACCATACTCTGTTAGTATTCCTTCTGTTTCAGGCTCAATTTCACCAGCCTGACCAAGGCTCTTAGCCAGCTGCCTGTGAACAGGACAGAGAGGAACAAGTATGTCAGTGAATAAATGGACCATAGGCATCCGCTTCCTCTCTAAAAGTGAGGGTAGTAGGTAAATCTTCAAAACCTCCTGTCCTTTGCCCAGCAAGAACATCATCACCAGTGAATGGGGGCAGAGGGGTAAGCAGAAGAGACAATGATACTCTTATCCTATTAGATCCCTAACTACAGTATAATTTTAACTTTCTTCAGGAATTCTGATATGGGGAGTTGGGCCAGATGGCCTTTCTTGGGCTTCTTGCAATTGTTTTTCTTGAAAAAGTCAAATTGAGGAGTGCCTGTGTGGCTCAGTGGGTTAAAGCCTCTGTTTTCGGCTCAGGACATGATCTCAGGGTCCTGGTATCGAGTCCCGCATCGGGCTCTCTGCTCAGCGGGGAGCCTGCTCGCCCCTGCCCCTGCCTGCCTCTCTGCCTGCTTGTGATGTCTGTCAAATAAATGAATAAAATCTTTAAACAAAAAAAGTCAAATTGATATTGTTAAAAGCTTTTGTCAATCCCTTCTCTTGCAAACACCTTTAGAGACAATTCTGATTAGCCCAGTTTGCTGTTAAATCATTAGTTTCACAGTGCCTATACCTTTTTTTAAAAGACGATTTTATTTATTTATTTAATAGAGAGAGAGATCACAAGTAGGCAGAGAGGCAGGCAGAGAGAGAGGGGGGAAGCTGGCTCCCCACTGAGCAGAGAGCCCGATGTGGGGCTTGATCCCAAGACCCTGAGATCACCACCTGAGCCGAAGGCAGAGGCTTAACCCACTGAACCACCCAGGCGTCCCACAGCGCCTATACCTCAAGTCACACTCACTAGATTAGATCAGACACTTATATTTTTTTCACAATTCTAATTTTTTTTTTATTTAAAAGATTTTATTTATTTATTTGAGAGAGAGACAGTGAGAGAGAGCATGGGAAGGGAGAAGGTCAGAGGGAGCAGACTCCCCATGGAGTAGGGAGCCTGATGCAGGACTCAATCCCAGGACTCTGGGATTATGACCTGAGCTGAAGGCAGTCGCTTAACCAACTGAGCCACCCAGGCGCCCCCACAATTCTAATTTTTACCTTAATATTTTAAACTATTTTATCTGAACACACTACTAATATATTTTCACTGTAAGAAGTTAGAAAATACAGAAATGCATCATGAAGAAAATTAAAATTAATAGCAATCTGCTCACTTGGCAAACTGCCATTCACATTTTGGGGTATTTGTTGGTCCATTAAAAGTAAGTTGGTCCATTAAGAGTAAATGACTGCATTTAACAGAATAGCTCTGATACTCCAAGTAGGGTTCCACCTTTTAGAAGGCAACTATACCTCTTCATCTATAAATATACCAAAATTGATCGCGCTCAATTTCGTAAGTCCTGGCATGTCACATTCAGGCCATAAGTCAAAGTTCTGTGTTGAATACAGACAGGCAGCAGGAAATATGACATTCTTCCTGCAAGGGGTTTAGCTCAGGCATTAGGGCTTTCTCTGGAGCCATTCAATTTCTCTGAAGAAGACTGTGTTTCCTACATAAGGGTAGAAGATGCCTGGCTGCCAGAGTTCTTAGGTGCACCACGGTAGAGGGAGATTGGGGATGCAGTTGCCTCATGGGCAGACTTCTAACAAATTCCCATCTTCAGTCTTGTTACTGGAACAAGGCAGTGGTGGCAACAGGGTTGGCCCCACCTCTCATATGCCAGCCACGAGAAACCAGCCCAGAGTGGACACAAACACCTGTCTACCCATAAGTTCCGTAGCTATGGGGTGCCTGTGGGCTCCTTACATACAACATGGGCTCAGACTGAGTGTCATTTCCCCAGAAAGCATATCAAAAAGCCAAAAGCAACAAAAGTATGAGGGGAAAAAATACAGGAAGATCCATACATATTTGGAAATTAAAGTAACAGGAGGCTAAACGAGAAATAAAAAGAAGATCAGAAAATATTTCAAACTGAATAAAACACAATACATCAATATTTGTAAGAAGCAGCTAAAGCATTGCTTTGGGGGAAATTCTGCTCTAAATAAATGTAATGCTCATGTTAGAAAAGAAGAAATGTCTCAAATTAGTGATCTAAAGCTTCTATCTTAAAAAATTGAAAAAAGAAAAGCAAATTAGATTTCAGGTAAGCAGAAGGAAGAAAATAATAAATAAGAATTAAGGGACAGAAAATAAATAGCTATATAGAAAACCAATAAAATCGGGGCGCCTGGGTGGCTCAGTGGGTTAAAGCCTCTGCCTTCAGCTCAGGTCATGATCCCAGAGTCCTGGGATCGAGCCCCGCGTCAGGCTTTCTGCTCAACGGTGAGCCTGCTTCTTCCTCTCTCTCTCTGCCTGCCTCTCTGCCTACTTGTGATCTCTGTCTGTCAAATAAATAAATAAAATCTTTAAAAAAAAAAAAAAAAAAAAAAAAAGAAAACCAATAAAATCAAAAGCTGATTCTTTGAAAAGAGAACAAAATAGAAAAGTTTCTAGTGACGCTAATCAAGAAAAACAAGGAAAGATCAAAATTACCAATATCAGGAACAAGACAGGACACATCATTATAGATCCTACAAGCATTGAAAGGATAATAAAGGAATTATAAATGACTTTAAGGCAATACACTCAATATCTGGGATCAAATGGATAAACTCCCTGAAAGACAAACTGCCTAAGATTATTCAAGCTGAAACCAATACATGAATATTCTATTTAAAACACTGAATTCATAGTATAAAAACCTTCTCACAAAGAAAACTCCAGGCCCAGATAGCTTCACTGGTAAATGCCACCAAGTATTTAAGAAAAGAATTAATACCAATTATATACAAACTCTTTCAGAAAATAGAAGAAGATGAAACACTTTCCAACTAGGCTCATGGTGTTGATGGTATAGTGGTGAGCATAGCGGCCTTCCAACTAGGCTCATGAAGCCACCATTACCTTGATACCAAAATCAGAGAAAGGATTCATGAGATCAATATCCCTCATGAACACATTCTAAAATACTTATGTAAGATTAACACACAGAATTCACCCTTAAACAATATGGTGTTGAACTATATGGGTCCACTTATATGCAGATTTTCAAAAATAAATACAGTACAGTAATAAAAATGTATTTTCCCTTCCTTATGATTTACTTAATAACATTTTGTTTTCTCTAGCTTATTTTATTGAAGAAATAGAGTTTATAATACATATAACATACAAAGTACATGTTAACTGACTGTTTATGTCATTGGTAAGGCTTCCAATCAACAGGAGACTATCACTAGGCAAATTCTGGGGCAATAAAAGTTAAACAGACTTTCAAGAGGTCAGTGCATTGCTCAAGGGTCAACTGTATATGTATAAAAAAAGATAATACACCATGATCAAGTAAAGGTTTAAAGATCGGTCCAGCATTCAAACGTCAATCAATATAATTCATCATATTAGCAAACAATGAGAAAAACATGCAATCATTTTGACAGATGCAGAAAAGCAATGGACAAAATTCAATATCCATTCATGATCAAAACTCTCAACAAAGGGTAATGAACAGGAACAACCTCAATTTGATTAGTGGCCCCCAGGAAAACCCTAGCGCAAATACCACAACTTAATGGTGAAAAACTAAATACTTTCCTCCAGACCAGGAAGAAGACAAGGGTGTTAACTCTCACCAATACAATTAAACATGGGGTTGGAGGTCCTAGTGAGTACCATAAAGCAAAAAAAGAAAGAAAAGCCATGCATATTGAAAAAGAAGACTTCTACATTGCATGTAAGTGGGCCAAAGGACTACAATTTCCATTGCAGAAGTGACTAGCTTCCTACATAATGCCAGGCATTTATAGAACACCCCTCTCACTCTATGAAAACCAATAGCCGGCACCCTGTGTATGACTTAGACTCTCCCTCAACTCATGACTTTGAATGTGGAGAGAATGACACAAAGACAAGAGGAGCTCAGGATTCATTCATGGCAGCTAGAGTGGTTTATAGTGATAGCAGTGGTGGAAACAGTGTCCAGTGGCAATGTTGATCTGTAAGAGCAGTGGTAGAAGCCATTGGCATTGTGGCCAAACTAATTCTGATAAAAGATGATGGCTGGGTGTCTCGTCCTTGCCTCTCCAGATTTGCCTTGGTTCCTATCTACATTGTTTTTAAACATTCGAGACTCTTACTATTTCTGTGAGCCCTTCAATATCCTTCTGATAAACTCCTTTTGCAACCAGAGTTAGTTTCTCTTATTTGCAATCAAGAAGCTAGACAGGGAGCTCTTGCCTGGCTCAGCTGGCAGGAAAGCAACTGTTGATTTCAGAGTTGTGAGTTTAAGCCCCACGTTGGGTGCAGAGCTTACACCCTTTTTACAAAAAAAAAAAAAAAAAGTGCACCTGGGTGGCTCAGTTGGTTAAGCAACTGCCTTCGGCTTGGGTCATTATCCTGGAGTCCCAGGATCGAGTCCCATGTTGGGCTCCCTGATCAGCAGGGAGTCTGCTTCTCCCTCTGCCTCTGCTTGCAGCTCTGCCTAGTTATGTGCTCATGTTCTCTCTATCAAATAAATAATAAATAAAATCTTCCAAAAAAAAAAAAAAGTCCAGACAGTTCAAAGACTCAAGTCTCATTAATTTTCAAAATGATAGTTTTTGAAACGACTACATTATTACCTGTGTTCACTAGAATGAAGTTTTTCCACTGAAGATTTAAGGAACCTGTTGTTACTGTCTCCAAGGTCTGAAGGACATTTTGGAAATAAATGGAACCTGAGTTATTTCCAATCCATCTATTATTTTCAGAGCTTCCCAAGGTTCTGTTTCCTACATTCATCTTCTAATACCTATGTCTTTAACTGTCTGGGTTCTTGGTTCAAAGCACAAGAAACTAACTGGTTGAAAAAGGAATTTACTGAAAAGATACCAAACAGCTCACAGAAAGTGAGATGCCTAGAGAACCTGAAAGAGGGATGGAAAAAAAGAATTACATGCTCAGTCTCTAAATTCCTGATTCCAGGCTAAGCTGAAAACTCAGAGACTTCCTATATGCATCAAACATGTATTTTGAATCTCTTACAGCTGCCAGGATAAGCTGAGGGGTAGGGGGGAGTTTAAAGGGCAATAAATCATCACATCATTGAATTCAGGATCTCACTAAATCTCTGATGTGAAAAATGGAGGTACTAATCAGAAAGAGTAAGACTCAGAGAACCAGACTCTCTCTCTCTCTACACATACACACACACACTACTATATAGGAGGATGCAGAAAGGTCTGAGGACCTTGATGCCTAGTTCCAACTGACCTTCCATTGTCATGAATCCTAAGTGGACCATGATAGGGTTATATCCGTTCTAAGGGTGGTCTCTGAAAAAAAGAAACTTCCACCCTGAGAGCAGAACTTTAAGCAACATATCCATGGTCTACTTTGGCTGAAGAAACATGGCTCAATGGGCAGTTGCTGTAAGTTTAGCCAGATGGATAGAGACCTGAAAGAAGAAAGATTGGAGTACTGGTGACAAGGACGTCTAGGGAAGAGACATGTGCGTGAAATGGGTCTACTGAAATGAGCCCAGAGGACGACTCTGTGCTCTGTGAGAAGGCTCAGCAAAGACTTCCACGGTGGAGGTAGGATGATCTGTCCGGAGAATGTCAACCAACCTCCCTCCCCAACCACCACTGTGCTTGCTCACTGGGACTACGAACAAAGTACAAAGTAGCAGGAATTTAGCTCTGTGCATGAACTTCCTCTCACTAATAATGATCTGATGACCACACCTGCAGGATGCCAGCTTGCTGGCAGCAGCAACCAGCTCTGAGCCTCTGACTCAGAACCAGTCAGCACCGACATAGCAGACCAAACTTGCTGAGCCCTTCTATGATGCAGAGGGCAATCATTTCTCTCCATTAAAAGAAACATTAACTCTGGGTTGGGGTTTGCTACCTTCATTTGCTCCACCCGCCTTGCTTACAGAAACACAATCCACAGATGTACCAAATTATCTTTTAAGCTATTATGTTATATTACTCAACACCATAATTGAGGATTTCATCTTATAGGAGTAGCAAAGCCCACTGAATTCTCTGATTAGAATGGTGTAATATATTGTACCAATGAACTAAATTGGGAGGCAATACATTTTAAGGTTGGAGGGCTATCCTCTAGGATACAAAGTTGCTCTTAATATCCTAAAGCTGAGCACATGGTCTGGGAACCAAGAGTACAAGGGAGGAGTTGGGCCTTTCAATATCATATTTAAGACCCACTTCAATACTTCAATAATACTCACCACTACAACTGAGAGATTTTAATATCTCTGGAGATATAGTCATGATTCTTCTGAATTGGAAGCTAAGACTACAAGAATCCCAACTGATATAACAAGGCACAAAGTATACTGCCCATTTCCTAAAAAAAAAAACATATTTGCAATTCAAGCCAGCTGAGAGATGACTCAGAAGTAAAAGATTCAAAAGTGGCAAGTAATAATATAGAGAGATTAATCATAGATTATGTTGAGACATGAAATTGCCAATATAGACCATTTTTTACCTGTAAAACAAAACTTCATAAGATTCTCCCCTACAGTACTTAAAAATCACATAAAATAATTAATTATACATAAAATCAAATAGCATCCATAGTTTCTGGTAGAAGTATACACAATGACGTAGATGATATAGAGGTTTTAGAGAATGAAATTAGCATGAAAAGAAACATATTCTTCTATGTGGTGATAGCATCAATACCAGTTTTTGTAAGGTAGACTTAAAGAACACTGGCCGCCCTATTCTTACTTGGTGACATTAGAGTGGCCAAAAATGATGATTTTATGCCTGAAGTAGAAAAGGGCCTAAACATTTGAACAAAAGGCATTTTACAATATCCAACTTTTAAAACAGAATACTAAAATCTGGGAAGACCTCATTACTTAAAGATGGAACGGCAACATTCCAGGCATTCTATTAAACAAGAAAATACTGAATGTTAAAAGGAAGAAACAAAGGAAAAGAAATTGCAGAAGGATAAAAATTACCATGTAAGTATGTGGCTACAGAAATCACTATCTTGACCAAAGATATTCATGAGGCTATATCACCACTATAAGGAAAGAACTCGAAGTAAAGATGCAGGTGCAGAATAAAAAAAAAAATTAATTTCACAAAGGAAATAAAAACTAGTGCTTCAGACCTAGGAAATAAGTAGAAAAAAAAAAAAAACAACCCACTACAAAAATGAAAGTCATATAGGAGGTAACTAATGAAGAACTGACTGAAAAAAATAAGGTTCATCAAGATATAGCTTGACAGAAGTTGAGAGAATTGAAATTGAAAAGTAAAAAGAATTTTTAAGAGATTATAGAGAAAACAGACAGATATGAAAGGCAGATGAAAGAGATCCAACATTAGCATTACTGGTATTCCTGAAGGAAGGAACTAGATACATGGAAGAGAAAACATTTCAAAGATACTAAGACAACTTTCCTGAAATAAAAGAAATTTCATACTCTAAGAAAGGGCATATATGCCATGTCTCAGGAAATCTAACATAGAAAAACACCACTGAAACACAGTCTAGTGACGTTACTGGATTTTGCAGATGAAGGATTTCTAAATGCAAGAACTCAAGGAATACAGTTTTCATAAACTTTTTCCGAAAAACTACTAGATGAAGAACTATGGCCTCTCAGAGATGGAGAAATTTCTCCAAAAAAGACACCTAGTGCTGAGTCCTGAATCTACCTCTGTGGGGAAGGGAAGGTAAGAAGGAAGGATGACAAAAGTAAGCAGGTGAAGATGGACCTAATATTAATTGTCTAAACAAGTCATATCAGTCATTGAATGGACCTTTACTGAAATTTAATGAAAAAAACTCTTTTATTTTATTGGTGCTTTTTGTTCTGGCACAAATTTTCACTAGGCTATATTCTGAATCCAAAGAATCTTGCTTTGTTTACTAAAATTACAATATGGCTCATAAAAACAAAATTATATTTTGGTTATGACTTCCAAATGTCATCAATGACTCCAAGTTTCTGTTAGCAGTAATTAACATTTATTTTACTAAGTTCCAGAGAACATTTCTCAAGTACCTTATTTAAATAAATTTATTATAGATTTTCATTGGAGATACAATTGAGCACAGCCTGCAGGAGACAAAAATCTAACAGGTCAGCATGCTGAAAGAGCTTAGGCATTTTCGACTTTAGATGTCCCAGAAAGACTCTCATGCTGTCGGGGTGCCTGGGTGGCTCAGTGGATTAAAGCCTCTGCCTTCGGCTCAGGTCATGATCCCAGGGTCCTCGGATTGAGCCCCACATCGGGCTCTCTGCTCCGCAAGGAGCCTGCTTCCTCTCTCTCTCTCTCTCTCTCTCTCTCTCTCTGCCTGCCTCCCTGCCTCTCTGCCTACTTGTGATCTCTGTCAAATAAATAAATAAAATCTTTAAAAAAAGAAAAAAGACTCTCATGCTGTCTATTTTCTCATAAATTCTTCCATTACCCTAAAAATCAGAATACCCTGGGATCTAAACAAAAACAAAACCTACCAGGGAACGGACTCATACATTGTCTGTCTTACAGAAGGGTTTGCTTTCATTTAACAAAACTCTTTTTTATTCTGTTATGTTAGTCACCATACAGTCCATCATTGATTTTTGATGTGGTGTTCCATGATTCGCTGTTTGCGTATAATACCCAGAGCTCTATGCAATAGGTGCCCTCCTTAATACCCATCACTGGGCTAACCCATTCCCCACCCCCTCTCCTCTAAACCCTCAGTTGCTTTCATTTTTTAATTCTGGTGTAAGTTTTACTTAAGATGAATACTGAAAGTAATTTTCTCTTTCATATGTTATAGTTCAAATATTACAGCTTTCTAAGTTTCTGTCTTCTCATCATTATCGTAAAAGATGACTGCTTCCTTTTGGACAGCTATGATTCAATGTTGCATCAAAATGTCTGGCTGATTCTCTTAAAGACCACATATCAGCCTACTCCGCATTAAAATATGTCTTTCAAAAATAACTTTGAAGTTCACAGCCAAGAGATCTTAAGGAGACATGACAACAGCTAAATGTATAGGTATCCTGGAACAGAAAAAGGACATTCAGTTTTTAAAAATCAAGGATTTCTTTGGTGGGAATGCAAGTTAGTGCAGCCACTTTGGAGAACAGTGTGGAGATTCCTGAAGAAATTAAGAACAGAGCTTCCCTATGACCCTGCAATTGCACTGCTGGGTATTTACCCCAAAGATACAGATGTAGTGAAAAGAAGGGCCATCTGTTTATTGCAGCAATGGCTACAGTCGCCAAACTGTGGAAAGAACCAAGATGCCCTTCAACGGATGAATGGATAAGGAAGATGTGGTCCATATACACAATGGAGTATTATGCCTCCATCAGAAAGGATGAATACCCAACTTTTGTAGCAACATGGACGGGACTGGAAGAGATTATGCTGAGCGAAATAAGTCAAGCAGAGAGAGTCAAGTATCATATGGTCTCACTTATTTGTGGAGCATAACAAAGAACATGGAGGACATGGGGAGATGGAGAGAAGAGGGAGTTGAGGGAAACCATGAGAGACTATGGACTCTGAAAAACAACCAGAGGGTTTTGAAGGGGCGGGGGGGGGGGGTGGGAGGTTGAGGAACCAGGTGGTGGGTAATAGGGAGGGCACATACTGCATGGAGCACTGGGTGTGATGCCAAAACAATGAACACTTGTTATGCTGTATATAAACAAATAAAAAAGAAAAATCAAGGATTTCTGAAAAAAAGTATGGACCTCAGTTAATAATTTTTAAAATTCATTAAACATTAAAGTTAATAACATTAAAGTTCATTAACTGTAACAAATGTACCATACTAATATATTAGTAATAGGGGAAACTTAGGTCTGGGGTATATAAGAAATCTCTGTACTATCTTAACAATTTTTCTATGAATCTGAAAATGTTCTAAAAATAAAGTTTACTTTTTAAAAACTGAATTATGGAGGGCACATATTGCATGGAGCACTGGGAGTGGTGCATAAACAATGAATGCTGGAACACTGAAAAGAAATAAAATAAAATAAGATGGAAAAGGGGCACCTGTGTGGCTCAGTGGGTTAAAGCCTCTGCCTTTGGCTCAGGTCATGATCTCAGGGTCCTGGGATCGAGCCCTGCATCGGGCTCTCTGCTCAGCGGGGAGCCTGCTTCCTCCTCTCTCTCCGCCTGCCTCTCTGCCTACTTGTGATCTGTCTGTCAAATAAATAAATAAAATTTAAAAAAAAGATGGAAAAAAATGAATCAAAGGAGTAAAAGAAATAATCTAGATTTCACTAAAAGGTAAATGATAAACTGTATCATAGCATTTTTGTTCATTTGTTTATTATTCATTTCAGAAAAATAATTGGAAAATGTAGCATCATAAAAATACTGACATAAAAAAACATGAAATGTTCAAAAGTATAATATAATTTAACTATGTAAAAACATTTATGAAAAGTTTGAAGGGGAGGGGCGCCTGGGTGGCTCAGTGGGTTAAAGCCTCTGCCTTCAGCTCAGGTCATGAGAGAGATCACGAGTAAGCAGAGAGGCAGGCAGAGAGAGAGGAGGAAGCAGGCTCCCCGCCGAGCAGAGAGCCCGATGCGGGGCTCGATCCCAGGACCCTGAGATCATGACCTGAGCTGAAGGCAGAGGCTTAACCCACTGAGCCACCCAGGTGCCCCTGTCCTTTGGTTTTATGTCCTTAATGGCCCATGCTACTTTCTAACTGTGTCATAGTGCTTTAGGTACATCTCTTCTCTACCAACAGATGAAGAGGATCATCCTAAAGAAAAGAAACATTATTTCCATATCTTACACTGACACTCGTTCATCTTAGGTGCCCAAAACAGGATGATGTAGTGAATAAATGAACTAATGCTTTTGGGCCTGGAAAAAGGGCGTACAATTCCTCCTTGAAACTCCAAAGACATGTATTTAGGTATCTTGATCCCTTGAAAACTAGTTGCCACATTAGCAAAATTATTAATATTAGCATTTCAAAAATATCAGGAAAAAAAGGCCTGTTGAACTTTCATCACTTATCAGTGGAGAAAATATCTTCTCTTCAATCGTGAGTTGCCAGTTTAGGAAGATAAGAAAAAGAAATAAAAGTCATAGGGATTAGAATAGAAGAAATAAATTTGTTGTTATTTACCAATGATGTGGTTATCCACATGGAAAATCTAAAGAAAACTCTGTCCAAAGTATTAAAATTAGTAAGGGCATTTAGCAAGATGGCTGGATACAGGATTAATATACAAAAGTTCATTGTAATTCTATATGCCAGTGTCAAAAAGTTAGAAAATACAACTTAAAATGCCTGTTCTTCATAAGTTAACATTAGTAACATGAAAAAACAAGTCATAAACTGCAGAGAGGATATTTTCCCTACCAGTAACTGCTAAAAAGATTACTTCCTAGAATACTTTTTTAACTCCAAAAAATCAAGTAACAGCCCAATAAAAAAATGAATGTTAAAATGAGGGGATGAAAGTTTAAGCAGGAACAGAATAACTGGGTAACCTAAAAAAAACTTCCTCCAAATCTAATAATTACAAGGGGAAAACAGTTAAGCTAGGAATTCTGCCAAGTACTTCCTCAGCCAAGTGATCAAGGTTAACATCACCAGTAATACAAAGTGACATCATGTACTTCCTGATATGACACACGTTGCCTCTGTGGTATCCTTCCCAATAATGCCTAATCTGAATCTAATCATGAGAGAATGTTAGACAAAACCAAGTTGAGAAATATTTTCAAAATCACTGACCAGCACTCCTCGAAAGTGCCAAGGTCATGAAAGACGAGGCTGGCAAACTGTCACAAACTGGAACAACTACAATGTGACAACTAACTGAAATGTAGGACTCTGGACCAGTTTCTCAAATAAAAAGAGGATATTAGTGGAAAAACTTGTAAGATCTGAATAAGTTCTATACTTTTACTTAATAGTATCATATCAAGGTTACTCTCATGGTTTTCATAAATATTCTATGGTAATGTAAGATGTTAACATAAGGAGCGACCAGCTAAAGGTATATAGGAAGTCTCTGTATCGTTTTGCAATTTCTGAAAATTTACCTAAACAAAAACTTGACTGTGAAATAAAATGTAAAAGATATGAAGACATTTTCTAGAAAACATAATGACCATAAATATATGAAAAGATGCTTGATCTCATTAGTAATTGGGAAAATATAAACTAAGGTCACAAGATACTATTTTACACCCACTTGAACGGCAAAAATGGAAGAGTCTAACTATACCCAGTGTTGCTAAGAATGGGAAGCTACAGAAGCTCTTACACACTACCAGTAGGACTAAAAACAGGCACAGCCAGCCACTGTGCAAAGTGGTTTGGCTATAAAGTTGTAAAGCTTGGGGAGCCTGGGTTAAGCCTCTACCTTCGGCTCAGGTCATGATCTCAGGGTCCTGGGATCGAGCCCCACATCAGGGTCTCTGCTCAGCAAGGAGCCTGCTTCTCTCTCTCTCTCTCTCTGCCTGCCTCTCTGTCTACTTGTGATCTCTCTCTGTCTAATAAATAAATAAAATCTTAAAAGAAAAATAAAGTTGTAAAGCTTAACATGCACATACATGTGACACATTAATATTATGCTTAAGTAGAGTCTAGAGAAACTTTAGTTAGTAAGCTCTGGAATGTTCATAGAAGCATTATTTCCATTAGCAAAACCTTGGTTCAACCCAAATATCCATCTAGATAAATAAATTGTGGTATATTTCAGGAGATGGAAATATTATGAATTAAAATGAATGAAAAATATAAATAATGAAATATAATAAAATATATATTTTAGAAGCAATGTTAAATGAAAAGAGCAAGTCACAGAAGAATATATGTAGCATGGTATTCTTTGTAAGGTTGAAAACAAGCAAAACTAAGACTTTTAGGGATAATGAATACAGGTAAAGTATAAAGAAAAACACATTTTGATTAGCATGTTTGAGAAAGTGGTTATCTCCTGGGGAAAAACTAGCAGTCAGGCTAGAGAGGAACACAGGGCACTTTAACAATATTGTGATCTAATTCTTAATCCGGGTGGTGAGTTTGTGAGTTGGTTTTATTACCAATATTCAAAAATTACATGTGTTACACATACACTTTTATCTGGGAAACATATTTCACAGTGAATGTTAGCAAATATTTTAAAAACAGTGTTTTAGACAAATATACATCAAACCCTTAATAATGATTCTTTCTGGGGTGAAATTCTAGAAGTTTTTTACTTTCAGTGGGACCTGTTTTAAAGAATTTTAATGGTAAATATATAATATGTATTCCAAAAATTAAATTTTTTTCTAATTTTGATAATACAACAAATAGTTTTGAGATAGAGAGCTTTCCTCATTAGAGTTATCTGTAATGATTACCACCTCAATATTTCTCACTCACCAGAGTTCCTCCACAAACACCATTCCCATTCACAATAAATAACATTACAACTGGGTCCTACTGTAGAATCAATGGGAACAGTGATGAAACAACATTCCTAACTTCTTGTAGTTAATAGGTAGGGGTTGTGTGCATACATATGTATGTATGTTTGTGTGCTTATAAATATTTTATATGAATATGCATTAGGTCCAGGTAATACACAAGTGAAAACCTTATTGAGGGAAGCGACCAGCTACAGATACAAGAAATGATTATAAGAAAGTCCTCTTTGCCTTAAGAAAACAGAACACTTAACAGTCAACATTAGTGTTCTCAACCATCCATCCTCCTGTTTCCACCACATATTCTTACAAAGTTTTAGCCTTAAAATGAGGCCATCCACAGGACGACAGGCATACATTCTTGTAGTGATTAGCACTCAAATAAATGCTCTCCTGCATACTGGTCCATGCTGGAAAATGCACGTGAACAGTTGCAGTGGTATCAGATCCTGGAGAAGTTGTCCTGGGGAGGACAATCCATCACCAACTGCTCTTGGGGCCTAGAAGTTGTGTTAACAACACACAGCTAAGTGTGTCAAATACAACATGCCTTTAGCTGTATATGTTATATATTATTTTCTATAACGAGGAGGACAGAACATGTTATTTTCCTTCTTTCTGCCTCATTATCATAACCCAGCAGGAAGCAGCAAGTAAGGAATGGGGATGTCAGGGAAGGTGGGCAGATCAGTGAAAACAGCAGCATGTGGAAAAGAAAAAAGGCTCGATGATACTGCACGATTTTAGGGAAGGCCCTGAAGACTGAAACAGAAAAGCCAAATGTCGATGTGAAGGGAGCAAAAAGGAGGATGAAAGCCTTTAAGGAGTATAAGAGAAGGCTGATGGTAGCTCGCGTCTCTCATACTTTGAGATAGCATTTTCAAGAAGATGCACGAGAATTTGCGGATGAAGCTAACAGCCAGGGAGGAAGTGTTCATGACTGCCCACAGCACAAGGGAAAGAACAGTTTGGTGACCAAAGCCTGGCTCAGGACCATTCTCCTCCACCCCTCTGATTTTTGCTCTGCTTTGACCAAAATGCTCTCAATGTTGACGGAGCTTTTCCCAAAGCTGATCCTTAGAGGCCACAAGGTGGAGCCCAACAGTCATAAAAAAAGAGCCCCCTCCTCAGCCTGATTTGCTGTTTGTCTATCAGCCAGTGAAAGCCATACCCTCTGAAAAGGACTTAGAAAGTCTAAGTTTCTTATAACTCAGTTTCTTCTACAGAAGAGTCTTCAGATAAGGGACATACTCTTGATAAGACTGAATATTCCTTTTGCAAAGAGGGAAAGAGTGGATAGAGCTATTTTTCAATTTGCTAATCTTACAGGCTATGCCTCAATAAAACTCATTTCTCTGTTTTTTCTACTAACCTAGTTACTATCTCATTTTCCTACTAAATACTACTTAATATAATTTAATGACCACCTCCCCAATTCATAACTACCTCATAAGAAATTCAGCATCTACCAAAACTGGATGACATGTTAAAAGTACAGTATTTGCTTCCATCAGTCAGTAAATTTTTCTAATAGTCTGGTAACTGGCATCTGACAGGTCAAAGCTGGGAGATGAAGACAGCAGAACAGACAACACTCCCCATCTCCACACCGACCAACCACTTCCTCCTCCACCACAAGCCTCACTAATCAGAACTTCCCTTCCCTTCATCTCACCCAGTCACTCTCTTCAGTGGAAGCTGTTCTCCTTTGCTCTCCTTAAAATGAGCAGCACTGTGACCCCTTGTCTATTCTTCATTTCAACAGTCTCCCACTGAGCCTAGACAATCCCCTGTTCAACTCAAAATTTCTCAATCCTGTTACACTTGCACTGGCCTATTTATTTTTCCTCCTCCCCATCCCTTAAAGCTACCAAAGTTTGCTAGAATAAATACAATGTCTATCTGCTCCAGGTCAATTCACATTAAGTATCTTCAGTTAGTCTAAAGTGTTGCCAAGAACACTATCATGTTCCCTACAGTAGCTTCTATAAAACTTTTCCATTTTCTTCGAGAATTATCCTTCAATATTCAAGAAGAAACCATGACAAATCTAGGAGAAAGTGACTACGATCTCTTCATGTTCATGACATCCTGGAAGGGGAAGGCTGTTACTCACACTGTACTTTAGGATGGCAGATTTCACAAAGGTCTCAGAAAATATAAGCATGAATTCCACTGTAAGAGTTTCTAAAGGGAAACGTGATTTAAGAGGGTTGGGAAGCTCTTAAAACCATAAAACTGATTACATAATTACAAGTCATTCCAGCGAGGAAGCCAATGTGGTTTTTTAAGTATCCTGGACAAGAGCTTTGTACTAAACAGAAGTACTAAATATGTTGTATGTATAACAAACAGTAGTGATCCCTAAAAGCCAGCAAGGGTTCATTAAGAACAGATTACCTTTAGGTTTTTGCTGGCATTACAGAACTAAGAGTCACGCAAATGTGGCAGATAGGATGTACAGAGGTAACAAGGCTGAACTGAGATCTCTCATGACAGTGCTAAGAACAAAATGAAAACTAACTTTCTAACAACCAAAGGTCTCCGGGACTGTAATAGTCTTTGGTCTCCCCTTAGTGGGAGGCACCAAAGTGCCACTAAGGCTGCCAGAGAAGCAAAGTTTCCGTGGAAGGGGACACCAAGATGGATGGCCTCCTTAAGGCCATCTAACCAGGCAGCAAATGTTTACTAAGTATCCATGTCCTAAAGGAACTCATGGCCAAGTAGATGACTTGTACAAGCAATTACAAGTCAAACAGGCCGGAGCTACGATAATGGTAGTATTACAAACTATGGGAGCACCCAGGAGGGAGGACTCAGGGAACATTTCTCAAGTGGACAAGGGAGTTAAGTTTAAAAGTTGAGTATTTCACAAAACAAACAGCAGGGAGAAGAGAAACCCAAGGCTGGGAAAGCAAGTATAGTGTGCAAACGTCTGGAGCTATGAACACACACGGTCAGCTTGGGAAATGGCAAATGATAAGGCATAAGAGAAGGGAAAGGTAGGAGCTGAGGCTGCTCGCAGTGCATCAGGATGAAACGCCATCGTGTCTCCCCAACACTCAAGTCAGAGGCCTGCAAGTTCACCCGAGGTTCTGTCCTTCTCATTCATGCCCCATTTCTAATTGGTCATCATCTCTGGGAGAATTCACCTTCCTCATCCTCCCTGAATCTTTTCATCGCTTTTGCTTCCTTCACTGCAATTCATTTACTCCAGATTCTCCCCATCTCCTCTGTGCTAATACAATAGCCTGTTATGACTGTTTGCTTTCAGTCCCATCCCCTCCTGTTCACTCCGGACTCCGTCCAAGTGATCTTTCAGCAAAGAGGCCTCCATTCTCCCAGAAACAATCCTGGATTTCTCCCTTCACCCATGCCCTCTGGACTTGCAGAAAACTACTTTATTCCTATGGAAGAACTTACAACATTCTGCTTCGTACTACAGCTAGAGCTAAAGAGACAGGCCATTCAATCTCTCTGCTCTATCCACGCTCATTCCCAGATACTCGTCCCACAGTCCCTGCTGACCGGGCAGTGGGCCGTGTGACCTTGGACCACTGCTTCTGGTTAAAATTACTGATCAGGGCAAATAACTGTCTCAGGCTAGACCAGTAAGATTTTCTACCCTAGAATTTCTGTATCATGACTAGACTTCAGTGTGTGACCTACAGGGGACTGGCAGCGCCATTTTGTGGCCATGTACGCTTTTGAGCAGGTAGGTGGCTATGGTGCAGAGCGACACAGTCACAGAGCTCATGTGCAGAAAGCGGGACAGAAAAGATACCAGGTGGTGGCTGGACTTGTCAGGATCATCAAGAGAGAAGCTGTGATTCTTCTGCCACCTTGTTGGTTCTGAGATCCTCATGAGGCCTGCCTCCATTTCCTTCCCTGGGTTTTAGGAGAACCATCAGTTTCTTATATTAATTTCTACTTTTATTTAAATTAGCTCAAGTAGGACTCCATTTCTTGGAATCAAATTAACCCTCTGACGTTTACGTACAAGTCCTTCTGCGTGAGGCTATAATTTCTTTGAATAAAGAAACCACACTGTGTTTACCTTCCTATTTCTCACATAATATAGCAGAGAGACTCACACATAGTTGATCAACACCTGTCTCATGAACTGAATTTAACTACAGAAGAAGTAAATGACCTTGGGTTTGAATCATTAGGAGCAATGACAAAGACAGATGAAGGTCAAAACCTTTTAAGAACAGAGTGTAGGGGCAGGGAAGAAACTCAGAAGGAAGCCACTTCAGCTAACCTCAGCTTTCGGGTAGAGTTTCTGGGCAAGCGGACCACAAATGCTCACAGCTCACACTCACAGCAAGCACCATCTTCGTGCTCCTGGTCCAGACCGGGCAAAGATGATAGAGCAGGCCCAGGCAATCCTAGCCCAGGATGTTCTGACTGGGAAACAGTAACCTCAGTGCCTAAAGATCAGTAACTGATAGCCAGAACAAAATGGCAAGGCAACCCCCACCAGGCTCAACAGTGGCAGCCCAGACCCCTCAGAAGAGGGACACCATCTGACAACCTCATCAGGAGAGCCTGCCACATTTTCTTTCTTCTTCAGATAAATTTTCTCTTCTTCACTAAGATCTTAAAAGGCATTATTTCCATAAATGACAACTTTTACCGTCTTTATACTAAGAAGGCAGAGCAAAACTTCGTAGTGTTTTCCACCCAAGTATGAGAACTTCAAATATTTTTATTTTGAGAAGGACATGACTAATATATGGCCATTATTTTAGAACGTTCTTTTTTGCAACTATCCTTGCTGCTTCAAAGACCTGAGTCCTTTTTCAACTGTTGTAATTTACCCGCAAGGAAAAGAGTTCTTGATGAAGTAATGGCACAGCTGTGAAAAAGGAACCTGTAAGACCATTCCAGCAATAAGAGAAACTCACATCATGAAGATTTCTTGACTACACCCTTACAACTTGACGGCTAAGGAAGCAGTCCAATCAACTATACACAATGGGATAAGGCAGATAAAAGACAAGGCTGGATTTCCTGCTCTGACGTGAAAGTCTTCCCTTTTCGCTGCCAGCAGAGTGTGGCAGGCACAATCAACAGGGGCCAGGTGGCACAGCTGTTATCAGGCTTTTGGAGCTGATGGTGAGAAACTGGCAAGCCTCAGAAGACTATTTAGGACCCAAGGGGTTGACGTAACCTTTGGATAACGGGTTAGGTTTAAAAATGATGATACTGCAATTACTCCACTTGAGAGCAAAAAAGAAAGTAGACTTGCTCTTGAGCGGCTCTGAGATCATATAAATCACACCAATCTTCACATCACTGAAAAACTGGCACAAGACAGTGTTTCTTAAATGGCACAAGGTATAACACACAGATCTGGTTTGACTTATTTTGCCAGACATGAGAGGCTAGGTACTGAACAAATCCGATAAAAGCAGTGCATGGTGGCCATCCTTCCAGTGTGGGTTCTCAGAACCACCATTCCCACAATGGCCCATTCCTGTACATGTCAGACGACCAGCAAGCAAGTCACCAAACTGGCTCAGAAATGTCAGAACAAACTTCTCTAACTTGTACACCTTTGTTTTCATTTTGTGCGATGCATAAACCAGACATCATCCATCTTAAAGGGCTAAAAATACAGCTAAAACTTACTATTGCTTTTCTTTCAAAATAAATACAATTATAAGAAGAAAACAGATACAGCTTTTGATCAAACAGCTGGGGCCAGCAGTTTCTTCAGAACAAAATGAAGCGGTTTATCCATGATGCTCTGTGACCACATCATCTATATTTAAGTTAAATTGGTTTCTAGCACCTTCTATAAAAACATGGTACCCTTTCCTACTTACTGTCAGGCAACTTAATTTTTAACACCATAAGTAAAACCTAGGAAGGAATAGATACCAACAAAGTGCATCATTAAAATACACTTTTATATTTATATTTTGGCAAAATAATAAATTTATTACATATGATTGGCAGATAGTTGTTGCTGATGTATTATCATCTCAATGTTTGTGGAAAATTTCAAAATAAAAAATGTTATACACCATACAATCACAGGGGTCCCTGAAGGTCTCCAAACATTTTTTGAACTGATTGACTTTCACCTACAAGACCTGGTCCGAGCCTTGAAACTGCAGGAGGGGAAGCTTGCTACTCATGGTGGCTGGAATTTTCCCAGCCACAAGGAAGAGATTCTACTTGAGATGAGAGGCCTTTTCTAAAGGGACCGACAAAGCCCCTGAAAGCAGAAAGGAGAGGAGACAGGGCAGAGGGGAATGGGGCTGAATCAGAGGGTAGTCACAGGGAAGGCAAAGAGCCCTCTCTAAGACCAGCCTTCCTCTGTGCTCACCAACAGGGTAACGACTGCCCTGTAACAGTAGTAGGTAGCTCTGAAGAAAGAACTGTCTTCTAGTAATTTCCAGAACCCGAAGAGGGGGCCCAGCAGGATCCTCTAATGGATCCTGGAGTACCCAGGATGCTGGGGAGGTACTTGCCCTTCATTAATGAGAAGCCCTGGCCAATGGTCCCAGGACCTGGAAGGCACCGGTCAGGTTGTTTTGCAAGGACAGCCCTTGACTAAGACAGCTGGGCCCGCATGACCGCACTGGAATTGGTCACACCAGCTCCACAGTGACCAGCCCAGAACCGCGTGTCCTGGCCCCAGTGTTCCCAAGACACAAAGCGGACACCCATCCTGATGCTGGAGAACACGTGCAGGACCTGAAAGCAGACATTGTTGTTCCCCGCTGGATGTGAAATGGGCGTAGCAGAGAATTTATCCAGGGCAGTCTGGCCGGCATCACTCAGACACAAATCTCAATCTTGCCACTATTTAGCAGCTCTAGCCACAAATCCTCCTCCTCCAGGTCCAAGACCTGCTTTTTGTGACACCAGCTGAAGGAAGACATAAAACTGGTCTGCGAGGGGGCCCCAGGCACCACTGACCTATTCACCTCCACCACCCAGCCTTCCTACACACACCCCGCCACCATGCTCCCTTATATTTATATTTTAAAGCACAGAGACTGGGGTCCCCTGAAATGCCTGGAATTTTGCATATTTTAACACTAGCATCTGAACGGAAGAGTCTGATTGTTTGATACAATAAATCCCTCACAGTTCACAGGTATGAACAAGGTTCATGACATAATGGGAAATAAGGAGAGACTTACAACATGCTTGTGTTTTACGTCCCAAACCAAAAACAAAAAGAGGTGACTGCCTGGCAATTCAAGGAGCCTACAGGTGACCAAAGTGATAGCTAAGAACAATTTCTGAAAAACCAGGACCCAAATATGCCAAGTGCCTATGTTTTAATAAAGAAATAATAATTAGAATACACAAAAGCGTTTACCAAAAGGCCACCTAAACTGAGTTCTGTGTGCGCTCTGTGGTTTTTCCTGCCAGAGATCACCTACCCCAGGGCAAAATTGCTGTCCTCCTTCCAGTCCACGATGCGGCAGATGAACAGTGTGTTGGCATAATCTTGAGGTCGGGTCACAAAGTCCTGGGGACAGTCCTTGAGAGGCACATAAATTCTAGGCACTCGGTGGTCGGAGGGAGAAAACAGGGCGTATTTCCTAAACAATTCACTGTTCTTATCAGCCAAGAGTTTGAGAAAGCCAGTTGCTGCCCGGGAATGTTTTTTCTCCAAGATGTAAACCACCTGAAAACACCAAAGATATAGTCAAACGTTGTTTATCCTCAGGGCTGGATAACAGTTGGGAGAAGTCAGCAAGATATTATTTGGTTGACTAGCTAGGCCCAGCAGCTTCTCTAGATCCAAACGAAGGGCCTCTCAGTGATGCTCTGTGACTGAGTAATGCACATATTTTTAAAAATATTTCATTTATTTATTTGACAGAGCGAACATAAGCAGGGGGAGCAGCAGGCAGAGGGGGAGAAGCAGAAGGAGCAGAGAGCCCGATGTGGGGCTCAATGTGAGGCTTGATCCCAGCATGCCGGGATGATAACCTGAGCCAAAGGCAGATGCTCACCAACTAAGCCACCCACGTGGCTCCCTAAGTGATGCATATTTAAGTTGCAACAACTTAAGTATCTAGCAAGCATATTTACCCAAGGCAAACCATGCAATACATGGACATATTACATGAAAGTGCTTTTATTATTTTTTTTTAAGATTTTATTTATTTGACAGAGAGATCACAAGTAGGCAGAGAGGCAGGCAGAGAAAGGGGAGGAAGCAGGCTCCCTGCTTAGCAGAGAGCCTGATGCGGGGCTCAATCCCAGGACCCTGAGATCATGACCCAAGCTGAAGGCAGAGGCTCAACCCACTGAGCCACCCAGGCACCCATGAAAGTGCTTTTATAACAAAAACCTATTCTTAAGGACGTATGTAAGACTCTAGCAGGAAGTATGGTTCCAAGTATTTGCCCTGCATTACATTTTTCTCACATGAAGAGTTGCTTTTAAAAAAATGTTATTAAACATAAATAAGGAATTGGTCTTTATTATGCCCTTTAAATGCTGGAAACCAGGGTGCCTGGGTGACTAGGTTGGGGCTTTAACTCTTGATTCCAGTTCAGGTCACGATCTCAGGGTTGTGAGATTGAGCCCCGTATCAGGCAACACACTGGGCATGGAGCCTGCCTAAGATTCTCTCCCTCCTCCCCACCCCCTACCCCCCAGCCCCTGCCACCACTGCTCACCCTCTTTACCTCCTTCTCTAAAAAAAAAAAACCCAAAACAAAACAAAATAAAAAAAACAAAAAGGCTGGAAACCTTTTCACCTTCCTTCTTTCCAACATTAAACCCATTCTCTCATTTCACCAGGCCAAGACTCAGGCCACCACAGCACTACAAGGACATACTATTTCCACCAAGAGAGACGTATTCTCGAAGAACGTGAATCCTCTACCCACCCTGGGAAGTCCTTCTCCCTGAACTATTCCCCTTTCCCACTGCAGACAGTCTGCACTCTGACCCGCTCACCGAAATTACTTGCCAGCATTCCACTCTGACCCCTGAGCAAAGGTCCAGACTGCTGGTGAGCTGGCTGCCGCTCTTGTTCGTGTCTCTGACTCCACGTGGGGCCTCAGTCTGTCTGCTGAGAGCCTCCATCCAGGCAGCGTGCCTCTCCTCTGCCCCAGGGACACCTGGTTGCTGCCCCGCAGGACATCTGTCCTCTCCGGAGGCAAATCTCAATCCCGTGAGGGCTCTACTTTCTCCTGACCCTTCCTTCATCCTTGGAAAACACCACTGTTTTGAACAAGCTGCCGTGTCCTCTGTACAGGAATCCTTGACCGCGTCCTCATGTGTGTTTGTCTGTCCCAGGCCCTTTGGACAGATGCTGCTCCTTCTCCATGCTCAGCCCTTTGTTTTCCTGTGCTGTCACATCCAGACCATACTTTTCCCTCCTCGTGTGTATGCCTGCAACCTTCCATGGTTCAGGCTGTCCCCTTCTTGTTACTGTCATCCATGGACCTCCTAGTTACTCTGTAGTACCTGGCTTACACTTCCCAGTGAATGACTCAGCCACTGTCTTGCCCTCACAGTCCCCATACCTCTTCAGTACCAGTGGCCCTCACTTCCGTTCCATTTTGGCAACTCATCCTCATGGCCACCACTCAGCATCCTCAGGTCTAATCCCGATCGTCTCAGACTGACCCATTGTCCAGGTTCCCTACTCTCCTGTGCCCCGCTCCACAGCTTCTTCACCACATCAAGACTACTGGCACCTTGACCGCAGCCTGCTTTCTGTGTCTGTTTGCTACTTCTTCAGCCTGAATCCTTTCCTACCTCTGAGGGACATCATCTTCCAGCACTTCTAGTCCTCTCACCTCTGTCATCAAATGCCTCACGTCTCTTCCCCTTCCACTGCACCCACCCTAAAAGTCCCAATTCTGGGACAGTTTAACCACTGCTATTCTCCAATCTCAAACACAAGCTATGGAGTCCATCAGAAGAGAACTACAGGGGCGCCTGGGTGGCTCAGTGGGTTAAGCCTCTGCTTTCGGCTCAGGTCATGATCTCAGGGTTCTGGGATCGAGCCCCACATCAGGCTCTCTGCTAAGCAGGGAGCCTGCTTCCCCCTCTCTCTCTGCTTGCCTCTCTGCCTACTTATGATCTCTCTCTCTGTCAAATAAATAAATAAAATCTTTAAAAAAAGAAAGAGGAGAATTACAATGATGCAGATGGAAGATGGAAACCATTCCACACACATTCATGTTATATCATCGTTGCTCCAACCTCAAAATCTCTCAGGTATTTTTAAGCTGCTCCCAGTCAGCACAGTCTATAAGCCCCACTCTCCTAATGCTCCCCTCCTTCTAGGACTCCATTGGTCTGAATGCTGAATCTGCCTTAAAGCCCCGCAACTTCCTGAAGCTCTGTTCACTTTTTCTAGTCTGTTTTCTCTCTGTTCAGTGGGGTAAACTCGACTGATCTCTTCTCAAGTTAACTAATTCTATGCTGAGTCACCTCTACTACTGAGCCCGTCCTCTGAGTATTTTATTTCTATTCCTGTGTTTTTTAGTCCTGTAATTTCCACTTGGTTCTTTTTTTTTTTTTTTTTTTTAATATATAGCCTCTATTTCTTTGCCGAGATTTTCTATTTTCTCATTTGTTTTGAGTTTTTCATCGCTTGTTGAAGCGTATTTATGATGGCTGATTTCAAGTCACCGTCAGCTGCACTGTCTTGGTGTCAGCATCAGTTAGTTGTCTCTCCTCACTCAGGTGATGATGTCCTGATTCTTGGTATAATGAATGATTTTCTATTGTACCTGGACCTTTTGACTATTATGTTGGGAGATGCAAGGTCTTACTGAAATGTTTTCTTTTAGGCAGGTCACCCTGTCATGTTTTAGCACAGAGACCCTGAACTACTTTTGTGGGCTCTAGTTCCAATGACAATTTCATCAGCAGAGACCGCACAGTAGTATTTTGATGTGTGGCTGACATGGAACCACTGGGACTCCAGCCACTCTCTGCCGGTACTGCCTGAGGGGGTGAGGAGAACTTCCTCAGGGCTGGCCACCTCGTCTCTCCAGTACAGATCAGGAACAGATCCATGTCCACACAGGGACAAAGAAACTTCCCATTCAGGTTGTTAGTTGTGGTAGGACCCTGCTGCTGCCTACGTGTCGAGTGTCTCTTGCTGGGAAAGCAGGGTCTCAGACCCATGAGGAAAAAGGTCTCCTGGACCACATACCTGTTGGGAGGGGATCCTCCTTACTGGTGTTCCCCAGCCATCTCCAACTTCTCGGGGAGGAGGGAGGAGTCCCTAACTGACTTGCCTTCCTCTCTTCACCCTTCGGAATTCTGCCTCCTGTCATTTTCCAGGATTTATAGTTGTACTACCAGGAAAGAGCAAGGAGAAACGAGTCTATGCCCTCTTGTCTGAACTAGAAATCCTTGCTTTTTTGTTTTAATATCTGACAGCATGAGAAGTGTATGAACTAGCTTGACATCACCTGTGATTCCCACATTAGTTGGAGAAATTACTTGGCCACAGTGTAAGTTTTGCATACAAGTGCTGCATTGCCTTGCGATTTTTGACTGAATTCACTAAGAAGCTATCAAAACAAACAAACCAACCCAGCAAAAGAGAGGGTACCATTGAGGGGGCAGCAGCAAACTGCAGAACACAAGTTCCATCTACAAAAGGTGGCCTATACTCAGCTCGGACTAAAGTTATTGAAGAATGTGGCCCAGTGTTGTCGGACGTTTTGTTTTATCAAGAGAAGCCAGAAGTCTCTCATTCTTTTTTTTTTTTAGTAAGCTACTTAGTCAAAAATTTTAAATGCTGCGCAGGTCACACAAAACACAAGTTTATAAGCCAGATCTAGCCTACAGGCTTTCCATTCATTACAATCTTCCATACCTAGCATGCTGCCTGGTATATGGGTATATGGTTGGTATTCAAAATGCTTATTAAAATAACTGGCAGGCAGTTGAGGGTAACATAAATGTAATATAATTCAGAAATTCCTCGTGTCAATCTGCAAGAGGTACTAGACTGATAGGCAACACTACCACAGCAAGTCGAACATGCTGAAGAGCGTCTGTGGCAGAGAAAGCCTCCTGCTTATTACCACCTACTGAACCACTTCTTCTACCATAAGCTATCTGCACAGCTAGGGTCAGCCGTGTTTGATCCCATATCTGAATATGCCACTAGCATATATAACTGAAAAATAAAACTGAACTATGCAGAACAACAGACAGGATACAAAAGCAGTTTTTTGTGTCTACAATAACTGAATTAAATACTTGGGGGAAAACTAAAAAAGACATTAAAAACTTACTTCTGAATTCAATGTAGACATGACAACAATAAAAAAAACTGAAGCAAAAAACTAAGAATCTAGAAGGCATCTACATTCGTACTGTTTCATATAGTGCCTAAATTCTCACTCCACTTTACATAACCCAAACTGGAAATCAAAGACGTCACGTTAGGGGAAACTGGGTGGCTCAGTCCTTAAGTGTCTGTCTTCAGCTCGGGTCATAATCCCTGGGTCCTGGGATTGAGCCCCACATCAGGCTCCCTGCTTGGCTGGAAGCCTGCTTCTCCCTCTCTCACTTCGCCTGCTTGTGTTCCCTCTCTCTCTGTGTTTCTCTCTGTCAAATAAATAAATAAAATCTTAAAAAAGAAAAAAAAAGATGTCACATTATGAGTGTGGTTTAAGCAGAAAAAGATAATGCAGAACTTCAGTAAACATACCTACACACAAAGGAAAGTCTGTGGATCTTCATCCAAACACAGGCAAATCAACATATATGTATCCCTTTAAAGTTATACAGTTTATATATAATAATCATAAAAAGCTAATATTTTATGATTCCTTGCTCCCACTGAATTGCATGAGACACCTCTGACAGGTAGCTCAGGTGACAGTCATTTGGACATATGCAGAAAATCTGTGGGCAATGACCTTTGCTGATCTTTGTAGCGACTTCTCCAGTAAAGCTCTTGGGTCCTGTGACGTGGAGGTGCTCTCATCTTTTGTAACGGGAGCATCAGCATCCTCTTTTCCTAAAATAAGAAGAGAGAGGAAAAAGAGAAAAGAGGAATCAGTTAGATGCCTATCTAGTAGGCATATAGACTCACAGGATTTTTTTTTAAGATTTTTTTTTTTTAGAAAGAGAGAGAGAGCACGCACATGCAAGTGTGCAAGCGTGAGTGTGGTGGAGGGGCAGAGGGAAAGAATCTTCCGAGCAGACTCCTTCCTGGCTGAGCAGGGAGCCAATGTGGGTCTCAGTGTCCCAACCCAGGAGATCCTGACCTGAGCTGAAACCAAGAGTTGGACTGAGCCACCCAGGTGCCAGGTGGGATTTTAAAATTTGGAGCACCATTTATTTATCCTAAACTACTCACTTTACAGAAAAGGAAACCCTAGCCCACAGTAGTCAGGAGACTCAGCTAAGGTCAATCACATCACCAACTTGCATGAATGTGCTTATGCTCAGGAGCCCACATTTGAGCTATTTAACGTTATTCAAATGCTAAGCATCATACCAGTGGAGATATTGAACTACGCTGAACTGAGCTAAATGGGTTAGGCATCAAAATGCCAAACATACTAGATGTGAAATACTGCCCCAGCCCACAGTGAAGACGAGAGATAGGTTAATTTATTATGCACAGCTGCTGAAATCAAAATAAATGTTAACTTTTAAAAGTACTTTGGTACCAGCCATAACAAACAAAATGGTGGAAAATAGATTATATTTATTAAATAAATAAATAAATAAGCCAACCCTGATTTTCCTGGCTTTTCTTAGTGACATTATATAAAGAGTGTTTAAAGTCTTTAAATGTTTAATTTCCTTTCTTAAGAAACTTATAAAATGCACATTCACCCAAGAAACTGAAACCACATCTCCCTAATAAAGAGGGAAGTTAGGCTCTGTACCAGAAGTATTAAAACCACTCCTGAACAAATGCAGCAAATTACACACTTCTGAACATTTAATATTTTGTATTTTCATATTTTACTTTAGAGTTCCCCCACAAAATAGTCTTATCCAACTATACTGGAGTTTCTGGATTTTAGGGGTCACAGCGCATTCATGTGGGCTCCACTCCAGATAGCTAAGAGAGACTTGTACTTATCATCATTTAGACATTACTAAAGCCAAAATAAATAAATAAATCCTTTTCAGGACTGGCTGCCTCTTAGCCAAAGCTCAGCTTTAAGGCCAAGTTTTACCATTCTGGGCGTACTCTGGAAACACTGACATGATCTGACCTACTGGGGTTTAAGAATGATCAACTGTTTGCTTTTCCATCTATGCTGAAATATGCCTACCATAGTGCCCACTGAAAGCAGAATTCTCACTGTTTTCCCAAAAGAAAAAACAAATGAGAACTTTCCCATTGTTGATCACCCTGTCCATCAGTAAAAGAGGATATCCATCTTAGATGATATTCACAGTTCAGGATTTTAGAACATAGTTCAGAATTCTAAGGTCATTAGAAGCTTCCTGAACAACATCTCTTATACTCTTGGGGAGGAAAAAAACCCACAAAAGTTGTTGATCTGCTCCATAACGTATCTTGCCAGTGTGCTCCACAAAACAAGGTCATTCAGGAAAGATTAGGAGGCTGGAAATACCATGAACCAGTACATTCTACCTAGATATCTACTATCTGAACTTTCAGTCTCAAGAGTTGGCAATCAAGGGGGTTTTCTAAGGCATTCCAAATCCTGGGCATGCAACCTTCTATCACAGTCACTGATGGTTCCAACTTAAAATGACTATTGCCTTAGACTCCACCCCAACAACAAGCAAGTCTTCTGTTCTAAAGGTTATGCCAGGTTGCATCCAAAGAAAGAGGGCTAGCCAAGAAAGCGAGCCCAACTGTGATTTTCCAATATCCCACCTACATATGACCTTTCCAGGTTCTGAGTTCATAAGGATATCCTGACAGAAACGAAGCTTTGTTCAAAGATGTATTCCAATAAATCAAACTGAAGCTTTCAGCCCTGCAGGTGAGCATCAGAGATACGTTCAACAAATGTGAGGAAACTCAATTCCAGGTTAGAAAGGTGAACCACCTTCACAAGTTTCCAACAACTACGTCTCCCTACCCTAACAGCAAAGTTGTTAGGTTAATGAGAGATCTGACACGTTGTTTAATCATGAAATTCTTCATTTATTCATTTATTCCATATCTATTTATTGAGCAATGCGCATTAAGGATTCAGTGAATGAAAGAAATATGGTTCCAGCCCTTAGAGAACATATACTTTAATGTGCAAGTGATATTCAATAAATAACCAATCAATAAATCGTGATGAAGGCGAAGAAGGAAAGAACAGTTTCATGGAGGAAGAGTTCTCTCAATATACAATTTAGATTAAGAGGCAGGAAAAGAGGCCCTGCATGGAAGTGACATTTAAGCTGACACCGCAGGATGGTGTGTTCAGGAGTAAAGAAGGGGACAGAAGACCCAAGGTGGGAAATGGTACTGGGAAGGGATGGAGGTGGGAGGTGCCTGGCACAAACGAGGAAAAGAAAGAAAACCAGGTAGGTGGAGCATAGTGAGCCTCAGAACGGGCATGGCAGTGATGAGGGTGAGCAGTAACAGGAGTCAAGTCAGCTGGTGTCTTCTAGGATTGATGCGTCCTAAATTGGAACCTGGATACACGGGGAAGCTGGCAAGGATTTGTGCATGAAAAGTGACACTGCCCAAGGGCAGGTTCAAGCAGGCTGAGAGCAGAGGCAGGGAGGCCAGCGAAGAGCTACTGGAGCAGTCCAGACACGTGAGGATCATGCTACAATGGAGGCACTGTAGGGAATGAAAAGGATCAACCTCAGACACATTGTACACTTGAACAAAGAGATTTTGGTAGTGATCAGACAGGAGACCCTACGGATCATTAGCTATGAGAAGTGAAGGGTGATTTCCAGCTTTCTGACATCTGTAGCTAGGTCGATAGAGGTATCATTATTGGCACAGGAGAGACCAGAGGAGGATGTGGAAACCACAAGTTCTACTTCTGAGGTGTTCCTCTTTGAGGCCACCTATGAAACCTTCAAATGATGACGCTGAATAATTCAGTATAAAGGTCTGGAACTCGAAGAGAGGTCCAGGCTGTGGCTTTAAACATAGTCTGTAGGCTGAGTCCTTCCATTTCTGTACTTTCCAGGCCAAGCTGGAGAGAAGAGATTCAAACCCAAGTGTGTTCCACTACTAAGTTCAGAAAGCTCTTCTTCCACAGCTGTCTGGCTCCAGGAATTAGTGTGATGTTGTCACTGTTAAGGAGATAAGAAAACTGCCCTGAGGGAGTGACCTGGGCTTGAAGGATGAATGGATGTGAGAGAGATGAGAAAGTGAAAGAACACTGCAGGCAAGGCCCAGAGCTGTGAAAAGGCCTGACAGGGTAAAAGACTAGCAAGAGATTTATTGTAGCCACTAATAGCCTGAAGATACAAGGGCTGGATGAGAAGGCTCTGGGGTGCGGAGAGGAACAAGGCTGGCAGAAAGGTCCTGCAGCAGACACTCAGGTTACTGCCCAAGATCTAGTCTCTTCTTTCCTGGCAACAAGGACTCCAATTTCAGCTGGGAAATTTTTAACCCTAAAGACTACATTTTTCAGCTTTCTTGCAACTTAGTGTAGCCTATATGTTTAAGTTTTAGCCAACAAAATGCAGGTGAAGGTGTAGTAAGTGACCTCTAGGAAGTGTCCTTAAAAGATAGAGGCCTAGCCTTCCCTCTTTCTTCCTTCTTGCTGGTTGGAATGTGGATGTGACAGCTGGACCTCAAGCACTCATTTTGGTCCCAGAGCTGCAGAACAAGGTACTTTCACCGGAGAACAGCACAACAGAATGGGCTTAAGACTGTGGAACTACCCTCTGAGCCCTGGCCTGCCTACCTCTGGTCTTCTTTTATATAACATAGAAATAGGTTTCTTTCTTTTTTTTTTTTTAAATGATTAATAGAAGATTTATTTAAACAATAATACAGAGAGTCATCACTGACAGACTTAATATGAAATGTTCCATGTTCGATCCAATTTTCCTTCCTGGATAAGTTTTTCTTTCCTATCTCTGACAGTTTTGAAAACATAAAACCAGAAGAAAAGGGGCCCAATTCCAAACAGAGCTCCTAAGAGCGAGGTCTTGGGAGTGGGTCTGAAATTGGGATAGATGTTTGCTGATCTTGCATAGGTCCAACGAATCAATGCAGGATCTTCGATAAGCCCTTGGCGTTTGGGGTCGTTGTACTGAAGCAGATACTCCCGTTTAAGTCGGGATCTTATGGCCAACCGCTCAGCTTGCGCCTTCAGGGCTTCCGGAGATACATTGTCTTAGACCGGGTCGAGGGTAGAGGGTAGGGTAGCCAGAGGCGAAGGCTGGTACTGGGCAACGACATCTTGGCAATCCGGTTTCTTTCTTATTTAAGTCACTGATATTTTATAATTTAATTCCATTCTCAACAGAACATACTTTCTAACATAAGGTCTAAACCATGAACTGACAAGCCTGGACACTATCCTATTAAGCATTTTAATGGTAAGGGACATATACGTCTCAGGGCTATGAGTTTGGAAGCAACACTGAATGAAGATCTTAGAAAGCTGGGAGCGGGGCTGCCGTCTACTGAGACACAATCAGAATCTGAATTAGATAGTGGCAGTGAGCAAACAGAGACGAAAATGGAGAGACATGTCTGAGAAGGATGACGCTAAGTATATTTCCATCACAATGGATGATTTAGTATATGAAAAATGGGCTTAAATTAAAGGAGCTTTCGACTGAATATCAGGAAAAATGGCCTGACAAAGCACTAAAACTCTATGATGAAATTACTAGAACAGAGCAGGCTGGAAGTCCTCACAAGGGTGGAGGGTTATGCACCCCCACAGCCTTTGGTTTTGCCATAGTGAAGGCAGAGATGGCCCATGCACTCTGTGGTCCCTTCTAGTTCAAAAGATTCTAGAAACTAGTGACTACCAAAATTCTTCATCTAAAAGAGAGAATTTTCTAGGAAATAGATAAACTACTAATACAAGCAACTATTCATTATATCCCCCAGCACATATTCTAGGAAAGAAAGTCAAATGAAATCCTAATCTCTTTCTACAGATTGTCTAAGACTTTTATTTTAAACATTTAAAAAGTAAAATGCCATGGTTTGGTAGGGTTGGTATGGCCACTAACATCTATCAAGTGCAAACCCAATACCTGATTCTGGTAAGAAAAATGATTCTGGGGGTGCCCAGATGGCTCAATCAGTGAAGTATCAGACTTCAGCTCAGGTTATGATCTCAGGGTCCTGGGATCAAGCCCAGTGTGGGGCTCCTCACTCAGCAGGGAGTCTGCTTGTCTCTGTCTCCTCTCCCTCTGCCCCTCTCCCCACTTATGCTCTGTCTCTTTCTCTCTCAAATAAATAAAATCTTTTTAAAAAATTACCTTGATTTGGTCGTCTCATATATAAACAACAGACTAACAAGTGATGATTCTTAACTCTTCACAAATGCATCAAAAGGTTTTCCGATGATTTGACTGTGACGTCAAGTGGGGGTAATGTGAAGAAAAAGGCAAGGAACTGGGCAAAAGGAGTTTCAATCTATCCAGTTAAACAAGTGACATCCCAGAAAGGGCGAGGAACATGTGCAAAGGCACACAGTTGAGAATAAATGGGAGAAAGAGGAAGGTTCAATGTTCAAATAAGCTGAAGGGACCAGGTATGAAAGGCCTTATATGACATGCTGAAGAGCATGTATTTTATATTATAGGAACAGAAAGCTATTGAAAATTTTGAGAATGCCATGATCAGAATCATATTTGGTGAAAAGTCAGTCTGTTGCTCCTATGAAGAGAATCTTTTTCTCTAGCTGGTTTTATGATTTTCTCCTGGCTTTTGATTCACATCTTGATGCATCTAAGTTAGGATTTTTTAAAAATTTTACTTGCAATCATTAGTCATCTTAAATCTGTGGTTCGGTATCTCAGCTGTTATGGAAAATTTCAGCCAGTACCCTTAAATTTCATTTTGCTTATTTTTTCACTCATCTACTTCTAAGACTTTAACTTATTTAGACCTTCCTCCTCTGTGTTTTCTATTTGTCTATCCATGTTATACTCTGGATAATTTTTTTTTTACTGTCTTCTAGTTTGTTAATTTTTTTTCAGCTTTATCCAATCTTCTATTAAATTCACCCACTGAGGCATTCTTCTTTAAACTATGCCATCAAATATACTACATTTTTCCTCATGCACTGAGTTAATTTCATTAAAGTTATGCTCATTTCTAGAATTTTTATTTGGTTCCTTTTCCAGTTTGCTTTGTCACATGTCGTAGTTTCCTACTCTTGACAGATATGTTCAAGCTTATCTTTTATTTCTTTAAATATAGTAGTTGTTTACAGATTCCACGATCTAAAGACATGTATGAAGGGCTGCTTCTATTGCTTGTGGTTGTTGATGGTTCTTGCCACTGCGATATGGTTTCCTTGGGTGCCTGGTTATATTTACATGCTCATCACTGAATAATTTGAGGCCTGGGTTGAAGAAACCTTCCTTTGGAAAGGATTTCCACTTGGTTTTGCCAGGTGCCTGGAGGAATACCAGCCCCTAAGCCAATTTAAGACTTGAGATTCTTTGGTTGACCCAGTCAGCTTGAACCTGGGCTGAACTCCACGTGAGCACTGGTATGTTTCAGGTCTACGCTTACCCACATGGCCGAGCCCTTTGGCGTCCCAGTTTCTTGTGAGACCCCAGCTGCTTTATTTCTGTCCCCCATTACTGCTGGTCAAATCTGCAATATTGCCTCTCTTTAATGTTGAAAGTTTGGGGTCTTTTCTTTTTTTTTTTTACTTTATGCAAATATTTTTAGTTGTTTCAGCAGGCAGAAGTGTGTTTGAATTATAGCCCACCATTACTAATGACAGAAAGTCCCCAGGATTTATATTTTACAAATATTTTTCAGGTGGCACGGTAGAGCATAGTTAGGGAAATGACAGGGTGAGAACAGAGGAGGGGACAGTTGTGACCTGTGCAGAAAACACAACAGGAGATAGTAAGGAAGACAGAGCACTATAACAATGCTCAATGTTACATAAGGCAAAAGCACAAGGGATAGAGAGAAGAGGTGGGTACTCTCACATTTATTTTTCTCAGCAACCCCATGAAGGAAGTATTACTATTTTGATTTTTAGAGGTAAAGGAACTTATCCCAAGGTTTATCCAAGGAGGTGTTTAGTAGAGGGGGTGTCAGAACCCAGCACGACTCTAAGTCCAACCACCACAGTATGATAAGATCTGGAAGAAAGACAGGTACGTGTGGGTGGGTTCCAATGACGAGGAGAGGGTTGCCAAAAATTTTATAATTCAGTTATAGACATTGAAAATTTTTAAATTTTACAAGATGCCAAATAATAAACAGCTCTCAATACAATTCCACTGCTTCCACCCATAGGAAAGATAAAGTAGTTAAATGCATAAGCTTTGAAGTCACAAGACCTAAATTTAAACCTCGGTCCTGTGACCTTGAATTATGTGATTTTGACACAAGTTATTCCTTCCATGTGAATTTCCTCCCTAGTTAATCTGGAACAGTTTACATGATTTATGTTTACAGGGAGTACCCTGGCACAAAGTACAATAACCAAAACTGTTAGATACTCTTAATATTGTTGTTGTTGATATCATTATCATTATCATTATTATCATTATTAGCTCCTGCAGTGAGTTTTGAGGGAATACAACCTTGTCATCCTGGGCACAACTGACTGGACATGGTTGGTGTTCCGGGCGATGGTGACATTATAAAATGGGTCACATTTCCTCCTCTGTAAAATGTAACCAATCTTACAGGGTTAATGGGAAAATTAAATGGAGTTAATGTGTGTAAAAGTGCAACAGTGGCTAGAACACAGGAGGCACTCAATGACTGCTATATAATGTATATTTAAAGTACTCATCACTCTTCTGAATGCTTGGTGCTTTCTATGTGAAGTAAGAAGAAACGAGCTGTTGCGAGAGAGGCAGGCAGGGGCCAGGTCAACATCAGGAAGTCTGGACTTCTCCAAAGGCAATGCAAAGCTATAGAAGAAAGTAGGCAGGAGACTAACAGGACTTATGCTTTAAGAAGTTCACACTGGCTGTGTTCAGAGTAGATTTAGAAGTGAGACAGGAGACAGAAAATTCACTTAGAGGGGTGCCTGGGTGGCTCAGTCAGTTAAGTGTCTACCTTCAGCCCAGGTCTGGATCCCAGGGTTCTGGGATGGAGCTCCACAATGGGCTTCCTGCTCAGCAGGGAGTCTACTTCTCCCTCTCCTTCTGCCTCTCCCCACTGCTCATTCTCTCTCTCTCTCTCTCTCTCTCTCTCAAATAATAAAATCTATGAAAAAAAGAAAAAAAGAAAGAAAAGCCAGTTAGCTTTTAATGCTTGAATCATACTAGAGAGGTAGTTAAAAGGCTAGACTGACAAGATTATGTGAATGCTAATGGAAGGGAAAGGATGGAGGTCATAGGGGAGAGTAAGGAATAGGGAAACCCGCATCAATTCCTTAAATTGAAGTTCTCAGAGTTCTCTGACCAGCAGCAACAGCATCACCTGGGAACTCCCAGAAGTGCAAGTTCTCAGGCCCCACCCCCAGATGGAGGGACTCAGGACTTCTGGGGGGGGGGGGCAGCAGTCTGTTGGAACAAGCTTCCCAGGGGGTTCTGATTCTGACTCACACTGAAGTGTGAGAGCCACACTATAGACAAACAGGCAGTGAGCCACCACAGGAAGAGCATCTCCAGGCAACCAGGAGGCAATCTAAGTTCTAGTAGGACTTGGTGAGTCTGAGGTGATCTGATGCTTAAGAGAGAAGTCTGGGCTAGAGACGGAAATGAGGATGTCACCTGTGTACAGAGGGCAAATGGATGAGTGGACTGGCCTCCTCAGAGAAAGTTTTGAATTAGAAGAGTCAAAGCAGGGAGAAACACCAGTATTTAAGAAAGCAGAAGCAGAAAAGACTACAAGGAAACTGAGGTACAGTTAGGAAAGTAGGAGAAAAATCAGGCTAATGTGGAGTGAGTCAACCAAAACAAACAAAAACAAAAACAAAAAAAACAAACAAACCAAAAAACTATAAAACAAGCATTTCAACATGGTCAGCAGAGTGGCCTTAGTAATAACAAGGTCACAGGCAACCTTACTGAAGACTCATTTGAAAGAAGGAAACACAGTGAAGTCCGAATGCAACGCATGGGGAACGGAATGAAAGGTAAATGGAGGAAACGAGGGTGTGGACTAGGCTCCGGAAGTCTGACTAGGCAGGACTGGAATAATACAGGGTGGTAGCTGGAGGGGTACAGAGAACTCACGACATGTAGTTGTTATTTTATTTTTTTAAGATAAGGGAGGCTTGGTCATGGTTAATTGCTGATGGGAAAGAACCACTACAGGAGGTGTGGCTGAAGGCGGCACAATTAGGACTGGGAGGGGGCCCTGGGCAGGAAGGGATGGTATCAGAACCCAGGGGTAAAGATTAGCCTTGGGCAGAAGGACAGAGATGCCACTTTCTCCGTAGGAAAACAAATTAGGGAGGGGATGAGTCTAGGCGTAAGTCATTTGTGAACGTGGTGGCTGAAAGCTGAGGGGGACCATGGAGCGCGGGGTAGAGCAGCTTTTCTCTGAAACCTACAAGCTAAACTCATCTGTTGAGAAGAGCTAGAGGAGGATACCCACTACATTCCAAGCTGGGAAACACAATTCTGGGGAGGATCAAATGCAAGTGGCATCTTCAAACAGTGGCCCTGAACATGCCAGGCACTGTGCTCTGTACATTCAAAATAAAACTATGAACTAGTTATTGAGCACCTACTGCACACATCCGGCACTGTGTTACATGATTTACATAACAACCACATTTTATATTCTCCAATAATCCAATGAGGTAGGCAGGTATTATCATGCCAATTACCCGATCAGAGAGATAGGAGAAATGAGGCTTATAAAGATCAAGTAACAGGCTTGCCCATGGGTGCCAGCCTCATGTATGTGGGCACCTCATGCCCTTCCCATGATGCCACACAGCCTTCAGGATCCTAACAGGTTTGACAAAGTAAGAATGGAAAAGAAAACAGGATTTCTGAGAGATCTGGCTGAGTGATAAGATAATGAGAGAAGTCAATCACTCTGTTTGGGGCAAATTTTGAGTTTGGGATGACAATGAGATACAAATATGATAATGTCCTCTATGCAGGCTGGAGATAAGGCTCTACATCTCTGGGCAGAGGTTGGGAATATCAGTTAGATAACAGTGTCTGAGAGTAGACAAATGGATATAGACTGGGGAAAGGAGGACATGACATATTAAGAGAAAAGGATGAATAAAGGGATGAAAAGAGTTAATACTCAAGCAGTAAGAGGAAAAATCCCTTTGCTACCAATTTTTCTATATTGTTCGAATCTGCATACTCATTGTGGCAGGTATGGCCACCCTCCTCACCAGGCTGACCATGCAGAGATGCCTTCAGGTTCCTGATTTGAAGCCGAAACCTAGATAGTGTAGCTTTCAGGCCCAAACTTGAGTTTCTCACAGAGTCATCTTCTCAGATGGGGCTCTGCACTGATTCCCATTCCCAGCTGTTAACTGTATTAATTACATCATCAACACTCTCCTGCTTTTCTCACACTCTCTGCTCCAAATCTTTCTCTTGCCCAGGAGAAACCACTTTTAAATTTCTCTCTACTAAAGCTTTAATTGGCTTTTAGCCTCATGGCTCCCCAAAGACCCAAAATGTAGGCACATAATGTAGCTGGCTTTAACTTACTAATTCTGCATCTTTCCCAGCAGACGGATGATTCCTCCAAGTTTAAGCTGACTTTCATTGGAGTTTTTCTTAAAGGGGCCAACCTTTAAATCTTATTATGATGTGATTATTTCAACACCAGAACACAGTGTTTACTAAAATCAAACCAGTGTTTCTTTACCAGACTTCTCAAGACTAGCTATCCATCAAAACTTCAAAAAATGGAAAACCAAAGCTGGCAGCATCACAATTCCAGACTTCAAGCTCTATTACAAAGCTGCAATCATCAAGACAGTTTGGTACTGGCACAAAAACAGACACACAGATCAATGGAACAGAACAGGGCCCAGAAATGGACCCTCAACTCCACGGCCAACTAATCTTCGACAAAACAGTAAAGAATGTCCAATGGAAAAAAATCAGTCTCTTCAACAAATGGTGTTGGGAAAATTGGACAGCCGCATGCAGAAGAATGAAACTGGACCATTTCCTTACACCATACACAAAAATAGACCAAAATGGATGAAAGACCTCAGTGTGAGGCAGAAATCCATCAACATCCTTGAGGAGAACACAGGCAGCAATCTCTTCGACCTCAGCAACTTCTTCCTAGAAACATTGCCAAAGGCAAGAGAAGCAAGGGCAAAAATGAACTATTGGGACTTCATCAAGATCAAAAGCTTTTGCACAGCAAAGAAAACAGTCAACAAAGCCAAAAGACAACTGACAGAATAGGAGAATATATTTGCAAATGTCTTATCAGATAAAGGGCTAGTATCCAAAATCTATAAAGAACTTATCAAACTCAACACCCACAGAACAAATAATCCAATAAAAAATGGGCAGAAGACATGAACAGACACTTCTCCAAAGAAGACATCTAAATGGCCAAGAGACACATGAAAAAGTGCTCAATATCACTTGGCATCAGGGAAATACAAATCGAAACCACAGTGAGTTACCACCTCACACCAGTCAGAATGGCTAAGTCAGGAAATCAGGAAATCGCCAACAGGTGTTGGTGAGGATATGGAGAAAGGGGAACCCTCCTACATTGTTGGTGGGAATGCAAGCTGATGCAGCCACTCTGGAAAACAGTATGGAGGTTCCTCAAAAAGTTGAAAATAGAGCTACCCAATGACCAAGCAATTGCACTACTAGGTATTTACCCTAAAGATACAAATGTAGTGATCTGAAGGGGTACCTGAACCCCAATGTTTATAGCAGCAATGTCTACAATAGCCAAACTATGGAAAGAGCCTAGATGTCCATCAACAGATGAATGGATAAAGAAAATGTGAGATACACATATATGAATGATGCACCCATCAAAAAACCCGAAATCTTGCCATTTGCAACAACATGGATGGAACTAGAGGGTATTATGCTAAGCAAAGTAAGTCAATCAGAGAAAGACAATTATATGCTCCCTGATATGAGGAATTTGAGAAACAAGACAGAGGATCATAAGGGAAGGGAGGGATAAATGAAACAAGACGAAACCAGAGAGAGAGACAAAGCATAAGAGACTCTTAATCTCAGGAATAAACTGAAGGTTGCTGGAGAGGAGGAGGGTGGGAGGGATGGGGTGGTTGGTGGATGGACACTGGGGAAGGTATGTGCTATCATGAGTGCTGTGAATCGTGTAAGACTGAAGATTCACAAACCTGTACCCCTGAAACAAATAATACATTGTATGTTAATTTTTTTTAAAAACTTCAAAAAATGAAAAAGATGCTAAGCTATTGGAGGGTTGAGTGGAGACTGGCCTCAAAGCATGGGAAGCTAGATTAGATGAGTTTTGTTGTGTTCTGAGTCTTCAATTCCACATATATCAAACCTATATCCTCTCTCTCTTATGTACCAAGCCTCTTAAAGCACACCCTACTGAACATCTCCAACAGGAATAATAAGGTCCAGCCCATTGTTGGGAAAAGGGGACAGAATTAAAATGCTGCCCTTCCAAGAGCCAGTCTTCTTTATCAGTTCACTGTGACCTAAAAAAGCAGGACCACAAAGTGATTATTAAGAGGCAAAAGAAAACAGACAGTTTGAAGAAGTTGATTTTTATAGACTGCATAGTTATCTGAGATCCACCGGGCCCCCTGGGAAGCAGAACAATGCACCACTCGAAAACAGCTAATGCATAAAGCATCTCTGATGGAAAATTGTTTCTCCTTAATAAGGTAACAAGCTCTAACTCTAAATGCAAATCAGACTCGTGTGGGTCACTCCAGCCAGGTTATATAGACATGAGTGAGTCACTGCTTTTGATGCCCAACTGGTGAATCTGAAGGTTTTACAATGGCTCCTATGTGGCTGCTGTGGACAGAAAGGACTCTGGTGCTAAGCAAGAGAGCAACTTTCGTCCTTCTTTAGCTTCAAAGAAGGAAAAAATGGGAGTCTTCTGCAGAACTTTTGCTGAATACGAGACTCTGTTCTCAGAGTTGCAAGTGGATGAAAGATGAGCAAAAACAGTTATGTGAGGGAAGAAAAGAAAATATTCAACCATAATAAGATTCATGATGGAATATAAATTGGAAAAAAAAAAGTAGCTATGAAGAAGAGTCACAGAAGAGAAAGATCACATATTTAGCTGGAAAAAAAAAATGAGGAAACCTCTTTCGATAAGCAGTATCTAATATGGCCCCCCACTGATCCTTACACCTACTGGACTCACACCCCTGGATAACCCCCTCCCTTCAAGTATAGGAAGGGCCCGTGTCTTGCTTCTAACAACAGAATATGGCCAAAATGAAGGAATGTCACTTCTGTGATTAGATTACATAAGACATATCTCCCACCCTGTTAGCAGACTCTCTCCATTACTGGATCCAGTGAAGACAGCTGCCACAGAGAGAGGCCCATGCAGCAAGCAGCTAAGGGCGGCCTCTGGCCTCAGCCCAAGAGCCCACAAGGAATTGAATACAGCCAACAACCACATAAGCGTAGCCTTCAGATGACTGACACCTTGATTACAGCCTTGTGAGAAACTCTGAAGCAGAGGACAGATCCGAGCCATGCCCAGATTCCTGACTCAAGGAGAGCCTTGTTTCCTCACAACACCTTGGACACCAAATGCATGGGTTTTCTGCACCAAGCAATTCCCTAACTCTCTGGCTGTCCTATAATTTAATTCAATTCTCACGCTACCTACCTAGGCTTAGCACAGACCTCACAGGTCAATCCCACGAGACTGCCCCCAACTTCATGTACATAGTGGGTTTTGAGGTTACCCACACTTCTGAGTTGGCTACGTATTGGGGAGAGAAGTTCCCATGATCCTCCCTCCTCAGGTTCAATAATTTGCTGTAATGGCTTACAGAACTCATGGCAACACTGGATGTACACTTACTGGTTTAGTGCAAAAAACGTTAACAAAGGATACAGATGAACAGCCGGGATGAAGAGCTATATAGGGCAAGGTCCTGAAGGATCCCATATGCAGGAGCTCTTGTTCCTGCGCAGTGGGGTGCCCCACTCTTCCACTCACCAACCCAAACCCTGCTGTCCTGAACCTTTTCTGAGGGCTTCATCACATAGGCATGATCAACTGGTACTCAATCTTCAGCCCTTCTCCCCTGCTTGGGGGATGGCAGGTGGGGCTGAAAATGTCAAGTTTCTAATCATGGCTTGGTTTTCTAGGTAGCCAGCCTCCATCCTGAAGCTATCCAGGGGTCCACACACCAACAGATGCTCCAATCACCCGGCAAGAGCCAAGGGATTTACGAGCTATGGAAGACATTCCCATCACCCCCACCATTCAGGAAATTACAGGGGTTTTAGGAGCTCTGTGTCATGAACCAGGGTCAGACCAAATATTAGAACAAAAGATACTCCTAGCACCTCTATCGCTAAGGAAATTCCCAGGGTTTTAGGAGCTCCGAGTCAAAAACTGGGGGCAGAGGCCAAATATATACTTCTTTTTATGCTACGCTGACCCACAAAAAATGCAAGTGTTACTTTAAGCCACTAAGTTTGTGGCAATTTGTTACACAGCAAAAGATAATTAATACACATGTAAAATGACAAATGACATTTGAAGACCAAAGGGATGATTTTCACAGGAGATGAGTAATTAAGCAGCATTCATGGCAGAAAAGAGGAGGCTCAGACGCTCGAAGGCAGAAAAGCACAAGGAGTGTTTAGGAGTGATACTCCTACACTATGAAGCCCAGCTTGGCTGGTTCTAAGGTCTGGATGGGTAGGTGCCAGAACATAAGCTGGAGAGGCAGGCAGGAGAACCCTGGTGGGCACAAACTGCCAAAGAGAGCTATCAGAGCTCATCACAGATGTGGTCTGAGAACCTCCACAGGAAGATTCATTGGACAAGTATTGTTCCAAGAGGCAACAGTCTTCAAAAAAAAAAAAAAATGATTTGGAAATGCCTATAAAGGGATGCTATGCTTTCATCTTTTTGAGATTCTTTCCCTACCATTACCTCATTTGATTTATGAAAGAATCTATGAAGAAGTCGAGACCGGTATTTATGATGAAGAGGGGTGTGTGTGTGTGTGTGTGTGTTTATAAAAAGGAAAATGAAGCACTAGTAGGCAAGAATGACTAGGAAAAGCTCTTCTTCAGGACCTTTTTCTCCCTACTATGAGTGTTGCCAGATTTTGTTGGATCCCCCCTTTCCTGGTAAGAGATGCAAACAGGCCTCACTAAACAGGTTTGGATCCTGGCCCCAGTGTACCAGAGTAAGCCCACCTGCTACTAAAGGTGCTTTGAAATAGGAGGATCAAAAACAGTGTCAGGGCCTAGGCCATGCCCACCAAGTTCATAAGTTACTGTGGCTTCTGGCTCAAGCAAATGAATCAGAGTTGAGGGGACTGGGCAAAGAGGGATCAGCTAACTGGGAGCAGAGATGAGAGACTTCACTGTGTAGCTGAGCTTTCACTCCAGGGCTAGTGAAAGGATATGCAAGGGTGGGGGGGCTGCTTCCACTTACAGGGATGGGGTGACTCATTCATGTTTGACTTTTTTTTTTTTTCTTAAAGCAGTATCTGAAAACCAGGCACAATTTTCTCCTATAAAATGTTTAATAAGATCTGTCCTTAATGGTGGATATTCTATACCCAGAGTAGGACAGCTGTCAGTTCTCTCTCCCCATCCAGAGCCACATGACCCAATTTTGTTTTGTTTTGTTTTCCCGTAGGGTTAGTTAGAATCTTCAACAGCTTTTTGTAAATCTCAAAAGGTTGCAGTCACCACTGCTCTATTAAGTAAAGATTCCCTGACATGTTGCTGCATGACTTAGAAAAACCTAGTTGGTAATTCTCAGGAGAGAAAGGACATTATTTAGAGTGACCCAAAGGGGAAATCAATGCCAGGAAGATGGACCTTGTAGGCAAGTAATCCTCTGTAGTGTCAATGAAAGGGTTTCTACCAGAAGAAAAAAAATATCAGAAACCTTAGGTAGCAGGTTAAATACGATGCTTGGCCAAAGGGAAGACGGGAAGATCGAATTGACTGAGCCTTCCCTTAGAATCTAAAGACCAGAAAACTTCACAGATAATCATGTCCAGAGTCCCAGGTAGAGGGAAGTGGAGATGAAAACTGTCCCCATCTACAGCTGATTTTTAGTTTCCAAGTTCAATGAATAACAAACTGAACTTTTCTCTTTCAATTCACTTTCAATTCAATGCAAAAAAGAGAAAGAGGGCCTCCTTGACTGAAGGCTGATTGTAAATAATTGTGAGAATTGTCTTTTTAAATGAAAATCATCTTAATCATTTGATAACTGCTAAGAAAAGAGAAACATCCCTTTATTTCTTGAAAATACTCATCACTTCCCTCTTAGTTCCATACAATTTTCTGTTAGGTCTTCTACAAAACTCTCAAAATCTTTATCAGTTACTTCCCAACCCCCAATCCTATCCCTGGGTTTCCCTTATTTACCAGCTTGTGCCTTGGTTTTATAAGACAATGACTACTTCTGGGTAAATTCCATCTGTGGGCCATCTACTTGATAACCTCATCAATTTCCCACAGCTCCAACTGATGACATTGGTCAGATCTGTAATTCTCACCATCCCTCCTCTGGGTCTACAGTTCTATTTCCAGATGCCTACTGGGTGTCATGAACTGAATGACCCTCCCATAACTCAAATTCAACATGTGATCAGAAGCTGAATTCATAGTCCCTCTCACCACTGGTCTTGTTTTTTTTCTCATTTAAGAATGTAAATACTCTTCTCCTATCCCCCTACCCCCCCATGTTGCTTCTCCATGTCCTCATATCAGGGAGATCATATGATAGTTGTCTTTCTCCGATTGACTTATTTCACTAAGCATGATATGCTCTAGTTCCATCCACGTCGTCGCAAATGGCAAGATTTCATTTCTTTTGATGGCTGCATAGTATTCCATTGTGTATATATACCACATCTTCTTGATCCATTCATCTGTTGATGGACATCTAGGTTCTTTCCATAGTCTGGCTATTGTAGACATTGCTGCTATAAACATTCGGGTACACGTGCCCCTTCGGATCACTATGTTTGTATCTTTAGGGTAAATACCCAGTAGTGCAATTGCTGGGTCATAGGGTAGTTCTATTTTCAACATTTTGAGGAACCTCCATGCTGTTTTCCAGAGTGGTTGGACCAGCTTGCATTCCCACCAACAGTGGAGGAGGGTTCCCCTTTCTCCACATCCTCGCCAGCATCTGTCATTTCCTGACTTGTTAATTTTAGCCATTCTGACTGGTGTGAGGTGATATCTCATTGTGGTTTTGATTTGTATTTCCCTGATGGCGAGTGATGTGGAGCACTTTTTCATGTGTCTGTTGGCATGAAACAAGATGGGATTGGGAGGGAGACAAACCATAAATGACTCTTAATCTCACAAAACAAACTAGGGGTTGCTGGGGGGAGGTGGGATTGGGAGAGGGGGAGCGGGCTATGGACATTGGGGAGGGGAGGCGAACCATAAGAGACTATGGACTCTGAAAAACAACCTGAGGGTTTTGAAGGGTCAGGGGTGGGAGGTTGGGGGAACAGGTGGTGGGTGATGGGGGGGCACGTTTTGCATGGAGCACTGGGTGTTGTGCAAAAAGAATGAATACTGTTACGCTGAAAAAATTAATAAAAAGGGAAAAAAAAAGTTAAAAAAAAAAAAAAAGAAATAACCAACCATAAAAAAAAAAAAAAAAAAAGAATGTAAATACTCATGGAGTTACTAAACTACATATCAAGTTACTCTCATTCCTGCATGCTCCTCTGCTTCAAGTCCCATATCTGATCTGCCATCCAACTCTGCCAATTCTAGTTCTGAAATATCTTGGTAACCAATCCTTTCTTCTGCACTCCAGCTGCACTGCTCAGGTCTTCAAGTGCCTCTAGTCTTAACTAGTCCCATGCCATGCCCCAATTTCTCCCCTCTTCCTAAAAGTCTCCTTTCCTTAACAACCTTGCATGACTCCCACTACCGCAGTCTCTTCGTGGCCACAGATAACTGGGCAAAACCCCACCAGGACCTATTTTTCCAGCTTCCTCTCTAGACTTCCCACTGGGAAGTGCTCTATTTACACTGTAGATATTACTCTACCTATCATCCACTTCTGTGCCCTTGTTTGTACCAAGAGTATTATTTACCCTTCTTCACCTGGCAAACCAGACTTCATGGCCCAGAGAATAAACTTTTTTTTTTCCTCGCCCTCATCTTCCCTCCTCCTTTCACCTTCTGCCCTTCCCCCTCTGAATGGACCCTTCCCTCTCTCCGCACATCTGTTCCTTTTCTCTATGTGCATTGTCTGTGATTACTAGCAGCCTCTGTTTCCAAGTGTCTCTAGACATCATTCCATGTCACATTTTTAGCCCCCGAGTCCTTAAACTGTGGAGAAAAAAAAAATCTCATTGGTCACTGGCCAGTCAACGGGTTGGAAGATTTTGGGGCCAGGAGTCTACTCATGGTCTAACCAAGGCCCTGAGGACAGGGGCAGACCATAGTTCCCACTTTAGGGAAAGCAATTTCCATTCCCAGGCAAGACCCAGAACACATATCTGTTACTGTAACTCCTCTTATAGACTAAGTTCACCTGAAGAACAAGCATCTAGATTTTTACTCTTTGATCATCTTTCTTTTCCAGCAAAGAGCGTAACACTGGCATGTAATGCCCTCCATATTTGCTTGGATATTTTTGGTTGAAATGACAAAACATTCAACACAAACCAACTTATATATATTAAAAGTGACTCAGTAGCTCATGTGCCTGGAAGTCCAGAGGAAAGGCAGGCAGGCTTCAGGGTCAGTCGATCTAAGGCCCACTAATGGCAGGAGGGGCCCAGATTTTTTCCTGTTCTCCATTCTTCTATTCACAACACGAATAGCAAGTCATAGAACAGCTGTCAGGAGCAATTAGAGATAAATGTTTCCTGTTGATATCCATCAGGAAACTACTTACAACCCAGAACTGCACGCAGGAATCACTCCAATTAGACTGCTAAGGTCATATGCCTATGGGAAGAGGAATGGTACGAAGCTACAATGTCTAATACAGTAGCCACGAATCATACATAGCTGTTTAAAGTAAAATTAATTTAAGTTAAATACAATTTAAAATTCAGTTTCTTGGTCACAGTAGCCCTATGTCAAACACTCAACAACCACAGGTGGCTGGTGGCTACGGTTTTGGACAGCACAGATTAGAACAGTTCTAATTCTTCAGAAAGTTCAGTTAGCATAAGGTAAGCAATCATACCAAGCAACTGGTACAAGGCAACCAGGACTCAGCTTGGCAGCTGGGGTCAACTTCACCTGAAGTACAAGGATCTGGGGAAGGAGCAGATGAAAATCTAGGCACATATGGGAAAGGGAAAAGGGGAAATAGACATTGGGGGGCAATAAACAATGCCTAACATATTCTTATAGAAAGAAATTCAATTGATCTGGTACGATTTGCTCTTTAAATAATATGATGCATATTTAGAAATTGTCTGTTGTTACTGTAAATACAAGGTATTTTTCTTTTATGAACTCACTAACTTCCTGTGGGACACTGGACAAGCCAAGTAACTTCTCTGAGCCTCAGTTTCCTCGTCTGTAAAACAAAAGGAATGAACTAGATCAGTTGTTTCTAACTTTTTAATCACAACAGATTTTTTATAGCACATTTTTAAAAATTAATTTTTGCCCAGGATCTATTTTTAGTAACTTAACTGCATTGAAAATTAATCTGCTATTCTGTTGTTGTTGTTTTAATCGAAAACATATAGCTATTAATTAGAGCTTCTGATTAGTGAGAAAAGTCACTGTTACCGTAGTAGGCTTGTATCATTTGTAACAAAAGTGAAGTTGATCTCACAGTCTTACTGAAAGCAAATTTACTATTTTCATTCAGTGCTATGCAATATTTATGATTAATGTGAAGTGCTCCACCAAAAGACCCTAGGGGTAGACTATCACATGTCAAGAACAGCACATGATCTTGTAGACCCCATGCAGGTCCAGAATTCTACAACTTCAATGACAATGTGACTATAAACAGATCCAACACTTGTTACTAGCATGGAATGGCCTGACCTAGAAAGTACCAGAGAAGAGGATGCATGGATGCACTGGGAAGAGAGGGATTCCAAGGTAACTGAAATCTAGTGAACAAGGGATAAGAAATTAGGAGAAAATGACACCATCGTGAAAAGCTGTTGATGTTCCCTTTTCATGACCAGTAAGCCCAAGAAAAGTGGATTATTAAATAATCCAGGGAGCCAGGAATAAAGTTAGAAGTGGACAGCAAGCAAGAGAATCAGGGGCACCATACTGAAAAGGGTGCTAGAAGAGCCATGGGGAAGGGGACTCCAGAGACCTTCAATCTTCACTCACCTCCACTGAGAAGGGCATGCTAGAGTCATGGAAACTCCTATTTTCATATAAAAGCATGAACAAAGTTTATTATAGATTATTTTCTTTTATTTAAATTTCTATTGCAATAATTTTGTGTTAAAATGGCAAGAAAGCTGACAGGCTTTCCTATTCCAGGTGCTGTAAGAAAGGGATAGACTGGGGCAGAGTACAGATTATAAAATAAATTACTTGTAATGTTCTGAAACCCAAGCCCCCTAGGCCTGCTGAGGCATCAAAGAGAAACCAGGCATGTAGGTAGGAGTGATTTCATGATACTAAATGGGAAGAGGAAGTAAAAAGGACATGAAAGAACTGGGCAAGGGTGCCTGGGTGGGGTCAGTTGGTTGGGCGACTGCCCTTAGCTCGGGTCATGATTCCAGAGTCCCCGGATCGAGTCCTGCATCGGGCTCCCAGCTCCATGGGGAGCTGCTTTTCCCTCTGACCTTCTCTCCTCTCATGTTCTCTCTTATTCTCTCCCTCTCAAAAAATAAATAAAATCTTAAAAAAAAAAAAAAAGAACTGGGCAAGCTCCAGTTATATTTCAATAAAGAACAGATGTAATTATTATTACTTCAATATTTCCTATAATTCATCATGATTTCTTGTTTTTGTTAACCCTTCTAGTAACCATGCATTTCATAACAAAAAAAAATCCTTTCAAAAACCTCACATTCCTCAAATAGCTAAATAGAGAATTACCAGATGACCTAGTGATTCTACTCCTAGGTATATGTTCAAATGAATGGAACACAGGGATGCAGATGCTTGTGTGCCAATGTTCATTTCAGCATTAGTCACTATTCAATAGCCAAAAGGTGGAAACCATTCATGCATCCATGGATGAACAAAATGTGGTACACACAATATAATACTATTCGGTCACAAAAAGGAATGACATGCTGATATAAGCTACAACACAAGTGAACTGTGAAAACATGCTTAATGAAATAGGACAGACACAAAGGAAAAATACTGTATGATTCCACTTTTATGAAGTATCTACAACAGACAAATTTATAAAGAGGAAGTAGATTAGTGGTTATCAGGGGCTGCAGTGGGTGAAATAAGAGTCACAGCTCAACAGTTCTAGAGTTCTATTTAGGGTGATGAAAAGTTTTGGGATGTACAGTCGTAACAGTTGCACAAAATCATGAATGTAATTAGTACAACTGAACTGTATATGTAAAACTGTTTAAAATGGCAAATTTTATGCTATGTATTTTACCACACACACACACACAATTGTTTTAACCCATAAGAGCTTCTATTGATTACAGAGACCCTAGGTCAGGGGACAATTTGATGAACGATATTTACTGGCTTTTAAGAAGGGGAACTCAGGGTTAGAAGAGAATGGGAAGGCCCCTCTCTGTGACAGTCCCTTTTAAAAAGTCTTAGAATAGAGAGAAACTGACAAATGACCTTTTAAACTATATTTGCACCCCAAACTTCTCTCATGAACTTTAACTTGCATTCCAACTACGCATGGTCACCTCAGATTTAACATATCTAAAAGAGAGTTCTTAGAAATAAAGGATAAAAATAGAAATTACTTACAATAAATAAAAACACTAAAAAATAAATTTCTATTAAAAATCAAACAGGGCACCTGGGTGGCCCAGTCAGTTAAGCGTCTGCCTTTGGCTCAGGTTGTGACTCCAGGTCCTGGGATCAAGTCCCACATTGGGCTCCCTGCAAACCTTCTCCCTGCTCCTGATCTCCCTCTCTCTCTGAAATAAATAAATAAAATATTTTTTAAAAAATTAGGGCACTAGCAATTTCAAAATGAGGGGAAAATTGGAAGAGGCTATAACAGATCCAGACAAAATTAAACAACTGAAAAGATTTTGTATATATTATATATATATGTATATATATATATAAAATATATATATGTATATATATATAAAATATATATATGTATATATATATAAAATATATATATGTATGTAATACATACATATATATATGTATATATTCCAATATATCAGAATATGTGGTTAAAATATATGATTTTCCTTGAAAACATGAATTATCAAAATCAATCCAAGAAAAGAAAAAAAATTCCTACAGAAAACAATGGTCATTAGAGATGGAGGAAGTTACCGGCTAAAGAAACCCTAGCCCATGTTTCAAGTATGAGTTCTTTAATGCTTCAATCATTGAGAAAATTTGATCATTCTCAATGCTGTTTTAACTGCCCCAAAGCACCAAGAAAAAGACTCCCCAATTCTTCCTACCAAGTTAATAGAACTTGATACGAAAACAACAAAAAGAGCACAATAAAAAGAAACCACACACCAATCTCACATTTTACACAAAGCCCCCAATATTATAAATAAATTATTACCAAACAGAATTGAGTCACATGTGAAAACATGCTATATATCATGACCAAATGAGGGGCATGGTCGCATGAGGGATGCAAGATTTATTCAGTGTTTTATGTTACCATGTAAATAAGCCAAAGGGAAAGAAGCTCAAAGGCACTTGAAAAAGAAAAAAGTCAACATCCATTTCCAATAGAAACTTTTAGTAAAAAAGAAAGAGGACAGTTGGTTAACTTGGTCTCAAGCCAACAACCAGCACTGTACTTGAGGGTTTATTACTGAAAGCATTTCCATTAAAGTCCAGAAGAAGGCAATCACCACTATTATGTAATATAGTTCTTAAAGCAATGGCCAGTGAAATGAGGCAATAAGTAAGCAGCACAAAATTAGGAAGGAAGGTGAAAATTCAAAGATGTAAAATCAAAACAAGCAACTAAAAGATTATTAGAAATAATAAGAGCACTCATTAAGGTTTCCAGTTTAAAAAATACACTAAAGCAACCCCAACAGGTTTTGTTTTCTTTTTAAAAGATTTTATTTATTTATCTGACAGAGAGAGATCATAAGTAGGCAGAGAGGCAGGCAGAGAGAGAGGAGGAAGCCGGCTCCCTGCGGAGCAGAGAGCCCGATGCGGGGCTCCTCCATCCCAGGACCCTGGGATCATGACCTGAGCAGAAGGCAGAGGCTTTAACCCACTGAGCCACCCAGGCGCCCCAACAACAGTTTTTAATTTATCAATAATTACCTGGAGGAAAATGATAGAAAAAATTTCCTTTCAAATTAATATCAAAAACCACAAAATACTCAAGTTTTTTTCTAGTAAGAAATGTGCAAGATAATGATACATACAAACTATTAGACATATTAAGAGGATCTAAGATTCTATAATTCACATGTGAATAGGCTGGATAAATTAAGATGTACATAGACCAGGCTACCGTCAAAACAGCAAAACAGGGCACAAACCGTCCCCCCAAAACACCCCACAGCTGAGAAAGGGATTGAGGCGATAGATTTTAGCCTGCATTATTATAATTAGCACCCCACGGGACCAAAAAAAGGGAGACAAAAACAATCCAATAACCACTTTAAAGCAAGGAACTAACTGTTGAATTTCCTAATAGTAAAAAATAATTAAAACACACTAAAATCCTGTTCAGCAACTATCAGTTTCAATAGTTTAAACCAGTGGCTCTCCACACGTGGTTTGAGACCCTGTCGGAGGGACCATAAGATTAAGATTCTTCTCAAAATAATTCTAAGATGTTATTTGTTGTTTTCACTCTTACTCTCTCATGGGTGTAAAGTAGGGATTTGCAAACTAAGCTGGACAGCAGGCCAAAACCCCCATGTCCATTTGTGTTATGCCTCTGTGTGTGGCCCACAACACTGAAAATATTTACTGTATGGCCCTCTACAGAATACCTTTGCTGACCCCTGCTCTACTGACTAATTGAATTTGTGCTGATATATTCTTGTGTTTTCTAGAATTTTCTAAGATATTAGATTTAAAATATAAACAAGTACATTTTAGAGGTTAATTCCACTTTTTTCTCAGTATTCCAACCGGGATTATATCTATTATAATTTCATTAACACTGAATAAATCATTTTGAAATCTGAAATTTTCCCTAAATGTACCCAGAAACACAACTAGAAATAAGTATACTTATTTTGCAATAATACTTTCAAGTTTTCTTAATTTTAATTTTAAAAGAAATGTTCATAGATATAACCCACATGCACAAAAGCACTTTGGAGTCTTCAATAATCTTTTAAAAGATTGTATTTATTTATTTATTTGAGAGAGTACACACACAGGGGAGGCAGAAGGAGAGGGTAAGCAGACTTCCCACTGAGCAGGGAGCCTAAGGAGAGGCTGAATCCCAGGACATCAAGATCATGACCAAACCTAAATCAGATACTTAATTGACTGAGCCACCCAGGTAAATTAACCTGAGTAAATTTACTTTAAAGTGGGAACCAGGGGCAGTGGGTGGCTCAGTCATTAAGCCTCTGCCTTCCGCTCAGGTCATGATGCCAGGTCCTGGGATGGGGCTCCCTGCTCAGCGGAAAGCCTGTTTCTCCCTCTCCACTTCCCCTGCTTGTGTTCCCTCTCACGATGTTATCTATGTCAAATAAATAAACAAAATCTTTGAAAAAATAAAAAGGAAAAAAGTGGGAACCAAATTTTATAGATCATGGTGGGAAAAATTACCTTTATTTTATAAAAATAAAAACATGTTACAAAGTTGGGGTCATCGATGGGAGCATATACTATGGAGAACAAAGATGAGAACAACAGGATTTTTACATAATTTTATTTTATTACTTTTTTTGATTTTTACATAATTTTTAAAAAATTATATGCTATAGTCTCATTCTGTTTGACATTTATAGTGCATTCATAAGAACAATAAGTTTTGCAAAAATATTTAAAGGTTTCATTACTTTTTCCAAGGATTTTTCTTAATCTACTCTTATTCAAATAACTTAAAATCTAAGATTTTCTTTACTGACACTTTGAGCAATTACTGGTATTTGTAATGGAAAATAAAATTGTAATTCTTTGAATAAAATTAATTACTAGGAAAAACACCTAACTGAAAATAGCAGATCTAACTATGTTAGTTTTTATTTATTTTTTTTTTTAAGATTTTATTTATTTATTTGACAGAGAGAGATCACAAGTAGGCAGAGAGGCAGGCAGAGAGAGTGAGAGGGAAGCAGGCTCCCTGCCGAGCAGAGAGCCCGATGCGGGGCTCGATCCCAGGACCCCGAGATCATGACCTGAGCCGAAGGCAGCGGCTTAAACCACTGAGCCACCCAGGCGCCCCTAACTATGTAAGTTCTTAACAATAAACAGTAAAGACTTCATACTCTAGAATACCTTAGAGCCAAAGCCTGGGGCAGATCAGTGACAGCTCTTCAACTACACACTTAAGCTGTAGAACATGACAATTCTTCCCTTTCAGTAATATATGGGTATTTTTTGCCCATTTTTTTAAAAAGATTTTTTAAGTCTACTAAGAAGTTGAAAGAGTGATATTACAAATACCTGTTAAGTCACTAAGTGTTAACATTTTACTATATCTGCTTATTATATCTGCTTTCTCCCCCATGGGATGCACACATGTGCACAAACATGGTTTTCTTTTGCTTTTCTAACCCATATTAAGAGTAAGTTAAAGACATCAAGATACTTCACCCCAAGCACTTTGGTTAGTAATTCCCTAAAAACAAGGATATTATCTTATATATCTTCAATACCATTATTATATATAAGAAAATTAACAGTAATTCCAAAATGTCATCTACTATATAGTCTAAATTTAACTTTCCCCAATTGTTGGGGCACCTGGGTAAAGCAGTCAGTAAAGCATCCAACTCTTGATTTCAGCTCAGCTCATGACCTCAGGGCTCAGATTGAGCCCTGCATTCATCTCCATGGTCAGTAAATTTTCCTACTGTCCTTCCTTCCACTGTGCACTCTCTTGCTCTCCCAAAATAAATAAATAACTCTTTTTTTGAGGCTACCCTTAAATTTTTAGGATGGTTCAACATCAGAAATAGATTTAGAGAGAAAACAGATAATAATCTCAATCAAAAAAGAATACGCACTATAAAGTTAAGCAAAAGGCAAAACTGTAGCATTAACAAAAGATTACATGGGAGAATATCTATTTGAACTAAGAATAGGGAAAAGCTTAAAAACCCATAAAGTATATGACTAATTTTTATCACATTAAAACTAAGGGCTTTTGTTCAATAAAAGACACATCAGACAATGTTAATGTGATGACTAACTGCCAGAATGGGAGAAGAGATTTATAATTCCAAAAATGGAAATGGGATTATTACAGAGAATAGATAAGAAATTCCTGCAAACCAACAAGAGAACAGTAACCCTGATAGAACAATAGGCAAATGCTATGAAAAGGCAATTTACAGAACTTAAACTAGACTATAAAAATGAGAAAGTTGGATTATTCCAGCTGTTGGCAAGAATGAGAAGATGTAAGAAGCCTCAGGCTTCCTAGGGGAAGCTGGACTGACGTCATCATTCTGGCTTAGGTCAAAGCCTGGGTCAATAAAGAACTGTTCCTCTGCCTTGCTTTGTCCTTTGTGCATGTATTTCTTTTGGGGATTTCATAGGGAGAAATAGCCAGTCTAGCACAGGCTCTGGGCCTTAGACACCATAGGTCCTGACCAAATACCTCTACCTGAATCACACCTGATGTGACTGCATTGGCCACTCAGTCTAAAAGGACACGGAAATCAAAATTCTACTGCCCCCTTCTCACAAAGGTCTGGACATGGCTTCATCTTTTCCTTTTTTGAGGGAACAAATTTATTTTTATTTTTCTGAAAATATCAGGAACTATGAAAAACAAGCCAGTAGCTGTAAAGCACCATGTTCTGCCGGAACCTGAATTCATTCGTTGATGTGTTTTCAGGTTTCCCAACTTTACAGTCGTTGATATTTGAGCATGTTGTTTTATAAATGACGGAATTCCGGGGTGGGAAGTGAGTGGATTTACCATTTTTTAAATGACATTTCAAAACATTTTCCGAAAACTGTGGTTGATAGGAAATTCCTATGTATTTAATGTTTAATACAATTTCTGAAGCAAACGTAACTCTCTTCTTGTTGTACTAATCACCATTTAGGGAAGATTTGATCTCAGAATCTGGAAACAGAAGATATTGAGCTCTAAGAAACAATGGTCGGGAGAAAACGTTCTTGGGATTTAAGCAGCCTAGAAGTATCACAAGAGAAAAATCATATGGGTCTGCTTTTCTTAGCCAAAGGGAAATGCAGTCACTTTTCATCCAAGGGAAAAGAACATAAACACGGACACTGAGCAGGACTGTCACGGAAGGAGATAACCTTAAGTGAGAGAAAAAGTCTCATCCTCATCCTGGAGCTGACCTGGGCAGGCCTCAGAAGAAGCAGTTAGATTTCACACAGATTCTTCCTTCAGAGAAGAGCCAGAGGTGGCCAGGAGACAGAAGAGAGAAGTGAAAGGGTCCAGGACTCCATTGTCATCAGGGTCCTACTGGAAGCTTGTCTCCAGACCCAAAAACTGAACAAGATCTCTGACAGACCCAGCTAGGACAGAGAACAGGAAATGTACATCACAACCTCAGGAGGTCATGATCCCCAAGATTCAGAGGCCGAAAATGCTCCTAAAGTTCCTGATGATGAAAGAGGAGAGCCACATTCAGCACCATGTCACCATCATGATTTTCATCCTCTGGCGTTTGCTAACTAGGCAACCAATAACCAAATTTTCCGATACCAAAAAAACTGATTTGGGCCGTCCCCAGTCTCTACCCAGATGGTAGGTTTCTGTGTTGACAACAACACTGCTGCCTGGACTATGGCAAAAGCTCGGCCTCAGGAACCTGCGGGGCTGGGCCTGCGAAAGGGGCCTGGGTCTTGGGCCCACTCTCTCTCAGGGGCTGAGGATGGCGTAGATCCAGGCTGTCTTCCTAGAAGAAACTACTGGCTAGGGCTCAGGTGCCCAGAGAAACTTTTCTCTTCACGTAACAACAGGCACTGGTTGCAGACCCTGGGGTTACCTGCTCACTTACCAGAGAAACATAGTTATGGGATAAACAGGAATGTTTCCTGGGCAAAGAGAGATACATAATGTGTATACGTGCAAAAGGTAAGGTTTGCTTTAGGTAAAACATGATATTGAAACAAAAATAAATAAAAATTACTCATTGGAACACCAGGGTGAAATCCTACTGGAATACCACTAGGATTAATAACTATTTGCAAATACGACATAAAGCAAAGAACCTTTCTAGAAGTCTTAGGAAAAGTTTATGATGTTCTTAAGGTTATGGTTTGTTGCAATAACAAATTTCAAAACCTTAAATGGTGCAAAAAGTACCAACATCCTAACTGTAACCAGATTTTATACCATCCAGAGAAGAGAAGTGGGTTGAAATATCCTAAAACATCATAATTTTTAAAAGAACAAATTGCCATTTTCCTAAATATCAAGAGGGCAAGAAATGAGAAACAGCCATGTGGTTTCACAAACTCTCTATTTAGAGGCTAGCAGGAAAGAGAAATTTGTACCACAAACTGAGGAAAGGACTAAGGCTGTTCCCTCAGTCAGGCCTAGTAAGGAAGGAATATAAACAGTAAAATAGGAAAGCCATAAAAAGAGTAAGGAAAAAACATGCATACAGTGGACATGCAAGGGACTCGATGATATTCACTTGTAAGAGAGAAGGAGGGGAATTACAACAGAGAACAAATCGAGAGCAGGTCTGGCATCAAAATTTCCCAAAGAGCAAAGCAGATTATCAGTATCCACTCCAGTATCAATTCTGTCATCCCTCCCATCCATCAGTATTTCCTTGCCCTTGTATTGGTACCAACCACTAACAAGAAATCAGGGAATCTAATCCCTTTGATTTGGGAGCCCAGGGGAACAGAGGTTCCTGAGGTCCGTTAAGTCCGAACACCAGAGCTAGGTTTCCATGAAGCCGTTTTGGGCCAAATACTAAGTAAGTTTTAAAGAGCTCCTTTGCCTGGTTTTGTTTTGTGAGATCTCCCTCCCTTTGTCCTGCATGATCTTGCTGCCAGAGGATCTGGCTACATAGGGTCCTGGTTCTTTCCCTCTCTTTTCACAGAGAAGACATGATTCACAATAGTGACACCATGATAATATAAACGCACTCTCAGAAGAGGGTCACATATCCCACTGCTTTTAAAGGAAGAAAGAGAAGGGGCACCTGGGTGGCTCAGTGGGTTAAGCCGCTGCCTTCGGCTCAGATCATGATCTCAGGGTCCTGGGATCGAGTCCCGCATCGGGCTCTCTGCTCAGTGGGAAGCCTGCTTCCCCCTCTCTCTCTGCCTGCCTCTCTGCCTACTTGTGATCTCTCTGTCAAATAAATAAATAAAATCTTTAAAAAAAAAAAAAGGAAGAAAGAGAAAACATGAGAGGAATGAAATTTCAAGGAATAACATCTAACTGATATTGGCCGAGCCTGGAACAGTGAAATCACTAGTTAAGCAGACCACAAAACAAAAGGAACCTGAGTGCCTCAGGTCAGTGTACCTGGAGGGCCACTGACGAAGCAGTAGTCTCTTCATTCAAAAAGAATTTCACAGTTGCAAATTCCTTCTGAATGAGGAGTACTTGGCACCAAAAAAGTGACCCATGTTTTCAGAAGATGCTCACCACCCCAGGTCACTACCTCATCAGCAATGAAGAAACAGAGGGATCCGTATGCAGTCACTTGCTGAAATCACCTCTAGCTTACTTCAGGATGTCAGTGAGGCATGCCTACCTGTCCCTATCACAGTGTGTCCACAGGACATCCTCTTTTAGTCATCTTCTGGCATTTCTTCTAGTCTTTCAAGGGGACAGTATCAGAAACTTCTTCCTAGTTGAAAAAGCTCATAATCTAGCCGGCCTAGCTAGGTCAATCATTTCCATGTCAGAGTACAGATAAAACTCAATTTGGGTGGAAAATATGTACAGAAATCAGTGGCTTTCTTATACACTAACAAGGAAAATACAGAAAGGCAAATTAGAGAATCAATTCCATTTACTATAGCACCAAGAACCATAAGATACCTGGGAATAAACCTAACCAAAGAGGTAAAGGATCTGTACTCGAGGAACTGCAGAACACTCATGAAAGAAATTGAAGACGACACAAAAAGATGGAAGACCGTTCCATGCTCTTGGATCAGAAGAATAAATATTGTTAAAATGTCTATACTGCTAGAGCAATCTATACTTTTAATGCCATTCCGATCAAAATTCCACCGATATTTTTCAAAGAGCTGGAGCAAATAATCCTAAAATTTGTATGGAATCAGAAGAGACCCCAAATTGCTAAGGAAATGTTGAAAAACAAAAACAAAACTGGCAGCATCACGTTACCTGATTTCAAGCTTTACTACAAGGCTGTGATCACAGCCTTGGTACTGGCGTGGTACCAGCATGGTACTGGCGTAAAAACAGTATGGTACTGGCATGGTACTGGCGTAAAAACAGACACATAGACCAGTGGAACAGAGTGGAGAGCCCAGATGTGGACCCTCAACTCTATGGTCAAATAATCTTCGACAAAACAGGAAAAAATATACAATGGAAAAAAGACAGTCTCTTCAATAAATGGTGCTGGGAAAATGGGACAGCTATATGTAGAAGAATGAAACTCGACCATTCTCTAACACTGTACACAACGATAAACTCGAAATGGATAAAAGACCTCAACGTGAGACAGGAATCCATCAGAATCCTAGAGGAGAACATAGGCAGTAACCTCTTCTGTATCAGCCACAGCAACTTCTTTCAAGATATGTCTCCAAAGGCCAAGGAAACAAAAGCGAAAATGAACTTTTGGGAAAATATGCTCCCTGCACTTAAAACTTCTTAGCAATCTATACATTCAAATATTCCAATTTTCACTGCTACTTTCCCTTTGGTTTTCCCGTGCGTGGTCAGCTAGGGCCCTTGGTCGTAGCTCCTTGCCCATGTGTTTGCACCTGCTTTCTTCTGCATCCAGAGGACACATAGCTTAGATCTGATCAGAGACAGTAAGATTGGCTTTTTTTTCAAGGTTTAAAATTGAAACACTCTGTAAAGATAATCTACTTGTCAAATTTAAGGTGATCCATTCCCTCCATCTATGATGGAAAATACTTTTAAAATGTACTGAATTAAAGCAAAATCCAGCGTAAAGTGAAGTGCTGTTTTGGATTTGAAAGGTCAGTTTAATTCTGTTCCTGTCAGCTACAGGGGTGGATTGCGTTCATCACAGGAAATGTCAAGGTCAGCTATCAACACAACTCAAGATCCATTAGGGAAGGACGAAGAGCACCTACTGGCCACAGGAGCCACCAGCAGCATCTGCCGCCCCTCCTGAGCGCCAGCGGCCAGAAAGGGTCAAAGATCCCCCCCGTCCTAACAGCTGCCATTGGTTAGAGGTTGGGAAGGTCCCAACGGCACTGTGTGATTAAGTCTGTAGCACAAAGAGAACCCCAATCCTTAAACCAGTCAGGTTACTAAAAATGTAAGACAGCAATCCAGTACTCACCTTTGTCATGAACACAAACTGAGAGTTTCTTGACACCATCAACCAGAACATTCTGTGTGTTGCCATGTCCATCTTCTGAGTCGCTGTCTTCAAACTGAGCCTCTATAATGACATCAGGACTGTCATTATAGCCTTTCACGGACTGCTGCGGGAGATGGCTTCCACAGAGCTCCTCGGGGAGATCTAATTCATAGGCACCTTCTGTTTCTTTGTCATTGCTCTCTGGTTTAATTACCTGAAGAAAATAGAAAAGTTCTGCTAAATCACTGGAGGGAATAACGGGAAATAACAGATTTTTCTCTTCTCGTTTTTCTTTCCTAAGGGAAAAATGCACATTCAGAAGCTCACAGCAATGGTCACTCACCATGTAGTTTGAAAAATAATATTCATTTTCTAGCTGCACACACAACCTTATGGAGACGACCAATCCAGCACTGCCAGAGTGGCCCTCAGCATCTCAAGATGCCTCAAGACGAATGCCATCTCTACTCCCCATTTTTCTGATGTACGTACCTGTTTATCCGCTCTCCCCTAGAGGCCCTGAATACCGCAAGTACTAAGCAGCTTCATAAGGGTACATCACATGGATCAGTGAGTATGTTCAGAGGGGATAAAAGAACTCAGCAAAGTATGTTACTGCACTCCATGTGAAACCACGGAGAATGATGAAATGGAGAAAACAAAATTAAATGTAAATAAGCATTTTTAAATGTTCTCATAAAAAATAGAAACAACCTGAGGGTTTTGAAGGGTCAGGGGTGGGAGGTTGGGGGAACAGGTGGTGGGTGATGGGGAGGGCACGTTTTGCATGGAGCACTGGGTGTTGTGCAAAAAGAATGAATACTGTTACGCTGAAAAAATTAATAAAAAGGGAGAAAAAAAAAAAAAGAAGTGTTGAATCACTATACTGTACACATGAAACCAATATAACACTGTGTGTTAAATATACTGGATTTAAAATAAAAGAAAATTTAAATATTTAAATTAAAAAAAAAAAAATAGAAGCCCTTAATTCTCTATTTTGAGGCTTGAAGTCAGTATAGAAAGCACACAACTGATGGATATTTATATGAACACTAAGAATGAAGTATTATAAATATGACAAATATTTTCAATTAAAAAAAGAGTAAAGCAAATATGAGAAGAGTCTAGATACTAACCCACTTAGTGAGTTTGTCACATAAGTCACATGTCCGTACTCTGATTTCTATGGCATTTGATTTCTATGGATTTCTCTAGCAGTTTCTCTATGGGTTTAATTTTGAGAGGTCTAACATTTTTCTGAGTTTAACCTTGAAGTTTCAAGATAGATGCTCGGCTTCAACAAGCCAGATTACCATTCAAATCAGACCACATAAAGATCCTTTAATAAGGGATCTTTATCTGACACAATTACTGAAAGAAATCTTTCCCAAGACATTTTCACGCCACAGATTCCAATTAACTAACATAACCATCCCCAGACAATGAATATTATATGCACCCAGAAAATCAAAGTAAAATATTATAAAGGCATTCTAAAGATTCTAAGAATATATTATCAAGTTTTTAAAAAAAAGTGACTTCATGAAAATGTGGAAACAGAAAAACTCGTAGACAGTAGTTAATTCTTCAGAGTAAAATTGTGCCTTTTAATAACATTTTTTGGAAACTTGATTTCCAATTTCTGAATATATATAATGAAATTTTCTTTCAATTCTTGCCATGTTTTGACTCTTGTCACATCCATTCATTCATCTGGTCACTCTTTCGTTATGAGAAGCTTGAAGGTTCCTTAAGAAACAAAATTCAACTGGCTAGGCCAGAAATCTCCAAAAAGATTCCCTCAGGGAAGACGGAAGCCACAGTTGGTCTTTAAATTAATATACAATCATAAAACTCAGCTCTCCTCTGTGCATTTCTGCCTTATCACAAAAGTCGGTTTTCATGCCTGACCCAAAGGAGATCATTCAAAAATAGAGAATTCAATGACAAGTTAGGAAAGAAAAAGAATTTGACATCACTCAAATCAGCAAACCTAGTCAATGTCCTTAAATGTGCCTGGCAAACTCATCTGCCCCGACCATCCTTGAAGAACCAACACGCACCTTGGGCATTGTCAGAATAGCCCAAAGCATGGGGCACCTGGATGGCTCAGCCGGTTAAGCATCTGACTTTGGCTTGGGTCTTGATCTCAGGGTCCTGGGATCGAGGCAGGTATCAGGCATCTCACTCAGTGGAGAGTCTGCTTGTCCCTTCCCCGCCTTGTGCTCTCTGTCAAATAAATACATAAAATCTTTGGGAGCCTGGGTGGCTCAATGGGTTAAGCCTCTGCCTTTGGCTCAGGTCATGATCTCAGCATCCTGGGATGGAGCCCTGCTTTGGGCTCCCTGCTCAGTGGGGAGCCTGCTTCCCCCTCTCTCTCTGCCTGCCTCTCTGTCTACTTGTGATTTCTCTTTCTGTGTGTCAAATAAATAAATAAAATCTTTAAATATATATATATTTATAAAATATATATTTATAAATAAAATATATATTTATATATATATTTAATAAATATATATATTTATATATATATAATCTTTTAAAAAAACAGCCCAAAGCACAGGCAGGAGGTATACATTCACCCTCTGTGTCTAAAGCATGGTGGCTACGACAGGATCACTGCTTTTGTTTTTTCTCTGTCATTCCCATGCACAACTTCTCTCAGAGAGAAGAGGTGGGACTGGGGCTGAAGGAGAATGCCTAGTGTGCTAGAGTTAGACTCACAAGTAACAAGCAGTCTTCTGGAAAGATGTTAAGCAAAGGGTCCATGCTTTTAGTTTCCATCATGTATTTATTTCTGCCACTAATAGTTTCACAAAGGATTTGGTTCCCATAGGCCATGGAGAAAATCGTACAAGGGGAAACCAGAATTCTGACATTGTCAAATTTGAATGCTTTACTATCCTACAGCGAAAAGTAGTCTTTCTCCATATGCATGTATATATGTGTGTGTAAGATATAACGAGAATTCTGTAATCATCATGATTCTGCTACTTAGTAAGAATTATGCTATGGCTCACAGATAAAAAGTTCAAATAAAAGTCAAAAGGAAGAAGAGAGCAGGGGACAGCAATAACCAGAGTACACCAAGCCTAACTGCATAGCACATTTTAAAACCAGCCCAGTTCTGAATTCATGATAATCTCCATGGTTTAGATTAGTTATATTCAAGAATTAGTATTTTTCGAGGCGCCTGGGTGGCTCAGTGGGTTAAGCCTCTGCCTTTGGCTCAGGTCATGATCCCAGAGTCCAGGGATCGAGCCCTGCATCGGGCTGGGCTCTCTGCTCCACAGGGAGCCTGCTTCCTCCTCTCTCTCTGCCTGCCTCTCTGCCTAGTTGTGATTTCTCTCTGTTAAATAAATAAAATATTTTTTTTAAAAAACTGTGTAATTCACATATAAATTGAAGTGCCTGGGTGGCTCTGTTGGTAAAGCATCGGACTCCTGATGTCAGCTCACATCATTGGATGAAACTCCGCATCAGGTGCCACGATTCTAAGATTCTCTCTCTCCCTTTCCTTCTGCCCTTCCCCGCACCCTCTCTTAAAAAATAAATAAATAAATATATATATATATATATATATATATATATATATATATATATACACATACACATATATATAAATACGTTGCATTTTAAAAGTACATTCATTCTATTTTGTTACACCAGTACACACAAGAACAGAAATATATTCTGAGAAAAAAAGATCACCGTTAAGACCACAGGATACAAAAGTCATTTTACAACTACTCCATACCACACACTGGTTAAGAGTGAGGGTTGCAGGACCCTTAGAGAAATGGCTAATTCAAGTCTGGAGCAGGAAATAGATAAGACGAACCTGGAATATCGTGTCATACCAGGAAAACATGGAAGCTATCAAAGGCTTCTAGGGTCTTATTGAAAAAACTCAAGAATTGCCATGAAAAAGCTCTCTCTGGTCTTAGAAAATTCCAAGCATTTATACACCTTTCCTGTACTAACCATACCTCAGGTTAACCACATAGTTGAGGAGGTAAAGATCTTCTTTACTGAAGCGTCTCAGCTAACTGAGAAAGAAGTTAAGACTTTCGGTATCACCAGTTTGCCATCCCTATGGAAATAATGGATTCAGGAAATGATCATTAATGGTTGCTAAAGCCAGCTAATTCATAACCTGATGGGGATGGAGTTTTATAATAAATGGATCAGAGTGGTAATACTTAAGAAGAGAAAGAAACATAGTGCTTCCTGATGGACAATAATAGTAAGTCCATAACACTATCCATGAAGTACTTTCCCCCCAAACTGAACTTGAATCTGATCTGAAACAGGATCACAGGAGCATGTTAAATAACACCAGGGAGAGGAGCCATTTACACTCACTCACCAGGTGACTTCATCCCATCTCAGGGCTTTAAATCTCTCTGTAGCCTATTAACTCTCAAAATTAAATGCTTAGCATCAACCATTCTCCTGAATGCCAGACTCCTATCCAACTGCCTATTTTACATCTTCCTTTGGATGTCAGCTGGCACCTCGAACAAGAGAACCATTGCTCACCCACTCCTCTCCCAACACCTGCTTTCTCAGTAGATGGCACCAAACTATGGCATCTTCTTCTCATGCCCCACATCCAATCCAGCAGAAGAGCCCACTGGCCCTTCCTTTAAATATTTCTTCTTACCATTTGCACTATTACTACACAACCAACCTCTATCTCCTTGCTGAGATAACCAGTCTCTTCATTTCCATTTTGGACCAAAGCAGCTACAGTGATTTTTTTTTTTTTTAAAGATTTTATTTATTTATTTGACAGAGAGAGATCACAAGTAGACAGAGAGGCAGGCAGAGAGAGAGAGAGGGAAGCAGGCTCCCTGCTGAGCAGAGAGCCCGATGCGGGACTCGATCCCAGGACCCCGAGATCATGACCTGAGCCAAAGGCAGCGGCTTAACCCACTGAGCCACCCAGGCGCCCTACAGTGATCTTTTAAACATAAATCAGATCGTGTCATTCTCTCAGTGGCTTCCCAACATCATTCCATCACCACCCACAAGGCCTTGTCAAATCAGGCCCATATTATTGTTCCATTCTCATTTGCTATAACTTTTTCCTTTGCAAATTACCCTCCAATCTAGAAATCTTCCTGTTATTCCTAAAATACTAAAATCTTCCATCCTGAGTTTCTTGTGTTGTTATTCCCCCAATCTGGAAAACTCTGTGCCTGCTATTCTTAGGGCTAAATCTCTTCACTTGTTCAGGTCTCACCCCAAATATCCTTCTCTCAGAGAGGCCTTTCCTGATCACATGAACTGAAACAGCCCCACCTGGCTATCACTACTCTATCCTCTTACCCTGCTTCATTTTTTGTCACTGTACTTACCCTTACCTAATAATACATTACACACTTAAGTACTTTCTGTCTCCCAAATAGAATGTAGGTTTCAAGAGCACGGTGGCTATTTGAGTCACCGTTATATTCCAAGAGTACATTTAGTAGCCACTCAAATATATGTTAAATAAATGAATACAGCCATTAATTAGGAAATAACTTGTTCAGGGTCTGTCTTCTCAGATAAACTATAAACTCCAAGAAGTGAGCAAGGCCAGGGCTGACATCCAGTATACTCAATCTCATTTGAATGAACAAAGAACCAGAGGTGGCACAGTGCATCCAACATCTCCACATGTCTGAAACCTGTCTCTCAAGACCGTGTCCAGTTGGCTTGGATCTTCTATAACCCGGAGTCCACTGCACAATCTCCCCAGTTCCTCCCCAGCCTCCACTACCTGCCCCAGACAAGAGTAACTGCTCCCTCTTCTGAAGTCCCAAAGCAATCCATATGTATCCCTTCTCTGCACTTCACAATTTCTTCACTATTATTCATGTTATCTACGTACAGGATTTACCTCGTCTGTTAACACTACGTGCTCACCAGTTGTATCTTATGCAACTTGTATAATCAATCTAGGTGCTCCATATTTGATAACTAAATAGGTGGATAAATGGGCTAAAAAATAAGTATAAAAGACGGAATGCAAAAGAATGTTCAGAACAATTTCCAGACACAAGAGTATGTGGGTTAGAAACCAGTAGCTCAGTTATCCACAGATCTGTGAAGTGAGAGGTCTTCTTCTGTGGGATTGACCTTGAAAATATTGAGAAGTCCAGTTCAGGGGGTCTCGACTCTGAAGTTGAGACCTCTGAGAATCCAAGGAAAGCTATAAACCCTTCCTCCACAGAAAAATGCACATCTACAAATAGAAAGAAAATATTCCACAAGAAAGCACAAGAGAGGACAGTCAAAGGTCTGGTGCTGAAGGCCACCAGGTCAGGTCAATCAGTATTTTGGAGCTCTGGGCTCAGAGTGAAAGGAGGAGGGCCTGAGGAAAAGGATTTATTACTGACCTGTTAACTGAGGACTTTAAAAATTCCTCTGGGTTCCTCCACAGACCTGAGAGTGAGGCAGCTGACTGCACCTATTATTCCGAGGGCGTGCTGCCCCTGGGGTTATTGTCCCTTGGAGGTTTAGTCTAGTCTCTAGAGGACAGGACAGAAATGGATTAGTGAGGGAAGCAAATTGATGGGTCACACAGAACTTTATCACTCTCAGTCTTGTTCTATGAACAGGATAGGATGAACATCACATAAACCTTGCTAATGAAAATAAACAAAGGAAGTATAAGCAGACATCAATTGGGGCATAGAAATATGAAATGGAAGTGTTACTTGAAGCTACAAAAATGTTCAAGAAAGGGGCACCTGGGTGGCTCAGTGGCTTAAAACCTCTGCCTTCGGCTCCGGTCATGATCCCAGGGTCCTGGGATCGAGCCCCATATCGGGCTCTCTGCTCAGCGAGGAGCCTGCTTCCTCCTCTACCTCTCTCTGCCTGCCTCTCTGCCTACTTGTGATCTCTGTCTGTCAAATAAATAAATAAAATCTTTTAAAAAAATGCTCAAGAAATAATAGCACTCTACAATACTTCGTAATTTTGATTTCCTTAAATCCTCCCTCCCAAACACAAATGCACATACACATACACACAGAAATGTTTGTCAGATATACTCTTCAGTTAATTTTACCAAGGATAAGTCTGTCATCTATCTATTGTCTCCTTTCAGAACGTAAAATTGGGCGACAGAGTGGTGTGGCAGTGCAATGAGAAAACAAGATGATCCCCTTTCTCCATTAGGCTATAATCCTTATGCTCTGGGGGATGGAGAGCAGTAATCTGGCCTTTGCAGCAGTATCAGGGAGGAACCCTGACAACCATTAGGATGAAATTAAGGGGAGGCTATGAGAAGCTTACCATTGAAAGGAATAGGGTAGAGGCCTAAGCTTGAGTTCAGAGAGCATGAGAGGAGACACACCTTTCTGAAAAGGAGGCTGGGTGTAGCTTGACTTCTGTACTTTAAGAGAAATATAACCCCTGTGCTAGCAAAGAAATGACAAAACGCGTTGTAGAATTCCCCTACTTCAAAGACAGGAATGTTTGCTGAATCAGAGACCCTACGAAACTATGTAAGTGGAAAATGGCTAAGGAACACACTACTCTAAATGCCTGGCAGAATTTAAGACTTTGTTTATTTATTTGCGAGCAGGCAGGGGAAGGGTAGAGAGAGAGGGAGAAACAGATTCCTGGCTGAGCAGGGAGCCTGACGTGGGCTCCCAGGACTCTGGAATCCTGACCTGAGCCAAGAGCAGTTGCTTAACCAAGTAAGCCACCCAGGTGCCCCTAAAAGAAATTTTAAAGATAAGCCATAGATGTGTTCATATCCAGAATACATAAAAAAAAAACTCCCACAGCTCAGTGAGAGATAGACAATCCAACAGAGAAATGGGTAAAAGGCTTAAAGGCACTTTACCAAATAGCCTAACAGCCAATAAAGATAGGCAAGTGCTCAGCCTCCTTAGTCATCAGAGAAATGATTATTAAAACTATAATGAGGTATTACTATAAAACTACAGATAGGCCAAAACTAAAAATCCAGACAATACCAAATGTTAGCAAGAATGTACAACAATGCACTGCTGGTCTGAATGTAAACTGTCTAGTGAAGTAGAAAACAGATCCACTCGATTCCTGCGCAGACTTACACCAAGATGCTGTCCTGCCTCCCTCCAGATTTTGACAGGTAAACACATGAAGAAAGAGAAGACAAAACTGGGAAAGGATATTTGCACAAAGGAGAGGAGATAAGAAAATGCAAATATTCTCCTTTAGTAAAGGCAAGTAAAGGTGACAATGTAAGAGTGAGAGTAAGAGTGCAGTGAGTGAGAAAGAAGGATGAAGGAGCAGATTCAAAGAGCCCCAAATGCCAATTTAATGAGCCTGGTCTTCACCATAAAGTTAATGAAGTGGGAAGTAGGAAAAAGTGGGAAAAAGCAGGAACGCTAGTCAACACAACTCAGCTTGCATAACGACTCTGCTACTTACTTGCGACAGCACTTCGGGCAAGTTATTTAATCTCTTTGAATCTGTTTTATTATCTTTAAAATGAGGACACGAGTATCCAACATTATAAGGTTATTATGGAACTGAGAATTTATGAAAACCTTTGCATAGGTGTTTGGAGTTTAATATTTGTCTAAGGGAGAACAAATCTAGTCTTTAAACCGCAAAAGTTCAAGGTGGTGAGGAACATCCAGGTGAGGCCAGAAATACAGGTGTGGAGATCAGAAGAGTATCCTGGGAGGCAGAAACTGAAAGCTTAGGGAGCTAAACACAGTGGAAGACAATTAAGCAAAGGTGTCCCAGGGCCAAGTATCAACTGAAAAGAGAAGCTGAGAACAGAACCCTGAGAAAAGACTCATTTATTTTTTTTAAAGTTTTAATTTTTTTTTTTTTTTTTTTTTTTTGAGAGAGAGAGAAAGAGAGAGAAGCAGAAGAGAGGGTCAGAGGGAGAAGCAGACTCCCTGCTGAGCAGGGAGCCTGATGTAAGACTCTATCCCAGGACCCTGGCATCCTGACCTGACCTGAGGCAGATGCTTAATAACCAACTGAGCCACCCAGGTGGCCCCAAAAAGACTCATTTAAAGAGGGCTCAACAGGAAACATGAGTTAGTGAAGCAGGGAGAATTTTTTTTTCACTTTTTTAAAATTTCTTTTCAGCATAAAGTAGTCATTGTTTTGGCATCACACCCAGTGCTCCATGCAATACGTGCCCTCCCTATTACCCACCACCTGGTTCCCCCAACCTCCCACCCCCTGCCCCTTCAAAACCCTCAGGTTGTTTTTCAGAGTCCATAGTCTCTCATGGTTCATCTCCCCTTCCAATTTCCCTCAACTCCCTTCTCCTCTCCATCTCCCCATGTTCTCCATGTTCTTTGTTATGCTCCACAAATAAGTGAAACCATATGATACTTGACTCTCTCTGCTTGACTTATTTCACTCAGCATAATCTCTTCCAGTCCCGTCCATGTTGCTACAAAAGTTGGGTATGCATCCTTTCGGATGGAGGCATAATACTCCATTGTGTATATGGACCACATCTTCCTTATCCATTCGTCCGTTGAAGGGTATCTTGGTTCTTTCCACAGTTTGGCGACCGTGGCCATTGCTGCTATAAACATTGGGGTACAGATGGCTCTTCTTTTCACTACATCTGTATCTTTGGGGTAAATATCCAGTAGTACAATTGCAGGGTCATAGGGAAGCTCTATTTTTAATTTCTTGAGGAATCTCCACACTGTTCTCCAAAGTGGCTGCACCAACTTGTATTCCCACCAACAGTGTAAGAGGGTTCCCCTTTCTCCACATCCTCTCCGACACACGTTGTTTCCTGTCTTGCTAATTTTGGCCATTCTAACTGGTGTAAGGTGGTATCTCAATGCATTTGTTTTTTTTTTTTTTTAAGATTTTATTTATTTATTTGACAGACAGAGATCACAAGTAGGCAGAGAGGCAGGCAAAGAGAGAGAGGAAGGGAAGCAGGCTCCCCACTGAGCAGAGAGCCGATGCGGGCCTCAATCCCAGGACCCTGAGATCATGACCTGAGCCGAAGGCAGCGGCTTAACCCACGAGCCACCCAGGCGCCCCTCTCAATGCGGTTTTAATTTGAATCTCCCTGATGGCTAGTGATGATGAGCATTTTTTCATGTGTCTGATAGCCATTTGTATGTCTTCATTGGAGAAGTGTCTGTTCATATCCCCTGCCCCTTTTTTGATATGATTATCTATTTTGTGTGTGTTGAGTTTGAGGAGTTCTTTATAGATCCTGGATATCAACCTTTTGTCTGTACTGTCATTTGCAAATATCTTCTCCCATTCCATGGGTTGCCTTTTTGTTTTGTTGACTGTTTCCTTTGCTGTGCAGAAGCTTTTGATCTTGATGAAATCCCAAAAGTTCATTTTTGCTTTTGTTTTCTTTGCCTTTGGAGACATATCTTGAAAGAAGTTGCTGTGGCTGATATCAAAGAGGTTACTGCCTATGTTCTCCTCTAGGATTCTGATGGATTCCTGTCTCACGTTGAGGTCTTTTATCCATTTTGAGTTTATCTTTGTGTATGGTGTAAGAGAATGGTCGAGTTTCATTCTTCTACATATAGCTGTCCAGTTTTCCCAGCACCATTTATTGAAGAGACTGTCTTTTTTCCACTGTATATTTTTTCCTGTTTTGTCGAAGATTATTTCTCCATAGAGTTGAGGGTGCATATCTGGGCTCTCTACTCTGTTCCACTGGTCTATGTGTCTGTTTTTATGCCAGTACCACGCTGTCTTGGTGATCACAGCTTTGTAGTAAAGCTTGAAATCAGGTAACTTGATGCCGCCAGTTTTGTTTTTGTTTTTCAACATTTCCTTAGCAATTTGGGGTCTCTTCTGATTCCATACAAATTTTAGGATTATTTGCTCCAGCTCTTTGAAAAATACCGGTGGAATTTTGATCGGAATGGCATTAAAAGTATAGATTGCTCTAGCAGTATAGACATTTTAACAATGTTTATTCTTCCGATCCAAGAGCATGGAACGGTCTTCCATCTTTTTGTGTCTTCTTCAATTTCTTTCATGAGTGTTCTGCAGTTCCTCGAGTACAGATCCTTTACCTCTTTGGTTAGGTTTATTCCCAGGTATCTTATGGTTCTTGGTGCTATAGTAAATGGAATCAATTCTCTAATTTGCCTTTCTGTATTTTCATTGTTAGTGTATAAGAAAGCCACTGATTTCTGTACATCGACTTTGTATCCTGCCATGTTACTGAATTGCTGTGTTAGTTCTAGTAGTTTGGGGGTGAAGTCTTTTGGATTTTCCATATAAAGAATCATGTCATCAAGCAGGGAGAATTTAAATATAATTATGAATATGTTAAACACTAAAGCTTTTATTGTGACTCTTCATGCTCTTTCCTTTTTTCTTTTTTTTAGGAAGGCTCCAAGCCCAGCATGGAGCCCAACATCAGGCTTGAACTCCCAACCCTGAGATCAAGACCTGAGCTGAGTCAGATGCTTAAACCACAAGCCACTCACCAGCCCCACCACTCCTCATATTCTTCATGCACAACCTTCCCTGTACATTTCGCATATCAACTGATTTGATCCACAAAATGACCCTGAGTGATATGCAGAAGAGTAATTATGTCCATCTTAAAGAGAAAAAAATAGCTCCTAAATGGCAGAGCTGTGACAAGCACACAGATCTAGGGTTCTACATCCAGTGCCCTTAGTCCTGGACACACCTATGGAAGATTTCCTGCCAATGGATTCAGAGTCATCTTCTGCACATACAGTTCCCCTACTAACATCCATTGCATGAAATGCCTCTACATCATTTGCCAGCCAGAAAATCCTCTAAATTCAAGATCCAACTCTTGGGTGAATGCTTCTCTGAGTAACCTCCCTCTTTTAAGAAATGTTCTATTTCTTTCCTTTGTTCTACTGCTATTCCTTAACTATTCTTTCACTCTAAGATTTCTTGATCAGGCTATTCCATTTATTTGTTTGCATATTTCTCACTTCCATCAGACAGCAAACCATGTCACATTCATTTCTTCTTTTTTTTTCCCATTTTATTTATTTTTTCAGCGTAACAGTATTCATTCTTTTTGCACAACACCCAGTGCTCCATGCAAAACGTGCCCTCCCCATTACCCACCATCTGTTCCCCCAACCTCCCACCCCTGACCCTTCAAAACCCTCAGGTTGCCCCAACCTCCCACCCCTGACCCTTGAAAACCCTCAGGTTGTTTTTCAGAGTCCATAGTCTCTTATGGTTCGCCTCCCCTCCCCAATGTCCATAGCCCGCTCCCCCTCTCCCAATCCCACCTCCCCCTAGCAACCCCCAGTTTGTTTTGTGAGATTAAGAGTCATTTATGGTTTGTCTCCCTCCCAATCCCATCTTGTTTCATTTATTCTTCTCCTATCCCCCAAGCCCCCATGTTGCTTCTCCATGTCCTCATATCAGGGAGATCATATGATAGTTGTCTTTCTCCGATTGACTTATTTCACTAAGCATGATACGCTCTAGTTCCATCCACGTCGTCGCAAATGGCAAGATTTCATTTCTTTTGATGGCTGCATAGTATTCCATTGTGTATATATACCACATCTTCTTGATCCATTCATCTGTTGATGGACATCTAGGTTCTTTCCATAGTTTGGCTATTGTAGACATTGTTGCTATAAACATTCGGGTACACATGCCCCTTCGGATCACTATGTTTGTATCTTTAGGGTAAATACCCAGTAGTGCAATTGCTGGGTCATAGGGTAGTTCTATTTTCAACATTTTGAGGAACCTCCATGCTGTTTTCCAGAGTGGTTGCACCAGCTTGCATTCCCACCAACAGTGGAGGAGGGTTCCCCTTTCTCCACATCCTCTCCAGCATCTGTCATTTCCTGACTTGTTAATTTTAGCCATTCTGACTGGTGTGAGGTGATATCTCATTGTGGTTTTGATTTGTATTTCCCTGATGCCGAGTGACATGGAGCACTTTTTCATGTGTCTGTTGGCCATCTGGATGTCTTCTTTGCAGAAATGTCTGTTCATGTCCTCTGCCCATTTCTTGATTGGATTGTTTGTTCTTTGGGTGTTGAGTTTGCTGAGTTCCTTATAGATTTTGGATACTAGCCCTTTATCTGATATGTTGTTTGCAAATATCTTCTCCCATTCTGTCAGTTGTCTTTTGGTTTTGTTAACTGTTTCCTTTGCTGTGCAAAAGCTTTGGATCTTGATGAAATCCCAATAGTTCATTTTTGCCCTTGCTTCCCTTGCCTTTGCCGTTGTTCCTAGGAAGATGTTGCTACGGCTGAGGTCGAAGAGGTTGCTGCCTGCATTCTCCTCAAGGATTTTGATGGATTCCTTTCTCACATTGAGGTCCTTCATCCATTTGGAGTCTATTTTCGTGTGTGGTGTAAGGAAGTGGTCCAATTTCATTTTTCTACATGTGGCTGTCCAATTTTCCCAGCACCATTTATTGAAGAGGCTGTCTTTTTTCCATTGGACATTCTTTCCTGCTTTGTCGAAGATTAGTTGACCATAGAGTTGAGGGTCGATTTCTGGGCTCTCTATTCTGTTCCACTGATCTATGTGTCTGTTTTTGTGCCAGTACCATGCTGTCTTGATGATGACAGCTTTGTAATAGAGCTCGAAGTCCGGAATTGTGATGCCACCAACTTTGGCTTTCTTTTTCAATATTCCTTTGGCTATTCGAGGTCTTTTCTGGTTCCATATAAATTTGAGGATTATTTGTTCCATTTCTTTGAAAAAAAATGGATGGTATTTTTATAGGGATTGCATTAAATGTGTAGATTGCTTTAGGTAGCATAGACATTTTCACAATATTTATTCTTCCAATCCAGGAGCATGGAACATTTTTCCATTTTTTTGTGTCTTCCTCAATTTCTTTCATGAGTACTTTATAATTTTCTGTATATAGATTCTTAGTCTCTTTGGTTAGGTTTATTCCTAGGTATCTTATAGTTTTGGGTACAATTGTAAATGGGATTGACTCCTTAATTTCTCTTTCTTCAGTCTTGTTGTTGGTGTACAGAAATGCAACTGATTTCTGTGCATTGATTTTATATCCTGACACTTTACTAAATTCCTGTACAAGTTCTAACAGTTTTGGAGTGGAGTCTTTTGGGTTTTCCACATATAGTATCATATCATCTGCGAAGAGTGATAGTTTGACTTCTTCTTTGCCGATTTGGATGCCTTTAATTTCTTTTTGTTGTCTGATTCCTGAGGCTAGGACTTCTGGTACTATGTCGAATAGCAGTGGTGATAATGGACATCCCTGCTGTGTTCCTGACCTTAATGGAAAAGCTTTCAGTTTTTCTCCATTGAGAATGATATTTGCGGTGGATTTTTCATAGATGGCTTTGATAATATTGAGGTATGTGCCCTCTATCCCCACACTTTGAAGAGTTTTGATCAGGAAGGGATGCTGTACTTTGTCAAATGCTTTTTCCGCATCTATTGAGAGTATCATATGGTTCTTGTTCTTTCTTTTATTAATGTGTTCTATCACATTGATTGATTTGCGGATGTTTAACCAACCCTGCAGCCCTGGAATAAATCCCACTTGATCGTGGTGAATAATCCTTTTAATGTACTGTTGAATCCTATTGGCTAGTATTTTGGCAAGAATTTTTGCGTCTGTGTTCATCAAGGATATTGGTCTGTAGTTCTCTTTTTTGGTGGGATCCTTGTCTGGTTTTGGGATCAAGGTGAGGCTGGCCTCATAAAATGAGTTTGGAAGTTTTCCTTCCATTTCTATTTTTTGGAACAGTTTCAGGAGAATAGGAATTAGTTCTTCTTTAAATGTTTGGTAGAATTCCCCTGGGAAGCCGTCTGGCCCTGGGCTTTTGTTTGTTTGGAGATTTTTGATGACTGTTTCAATCTCCTTACTGGTTATGGGCCTGTTCAGGTTTTCTATTTCTTCCTGGTTCAGTTGTGGTAGTTTATATGTCTCTAGGAATGCATCCATTTCTTCCAGATTGTCCAATTTGTTGGCGTAGAGTTGCTCATAGTATGTTCTTATAATTGTCTGTATTTCTTTGGTGTTAGTTGTGATCTCTCCTCTTTCATTCATGATTTTATTTATTTGGGTCCTTTCTCTTTTCTTTTTGATGAGTCTGGCCAGGGGTTTATCAATCTTTTGATTCTTTCAAAGAACCAGCTCCTAGTTTCATTGATTTTTTCTATTGTTTTTTTGGTTTCTATTTCATTGATTTCTGCTCTGATCTTTATGATTTCTCTTCTCCTGCTGGGTTTAGGGTTTCTTTCTTGTTCTTTCTCCAGCTCCTTTACGTGTAGGGTTAGGTTGTGTACTTGAGACCTTTCTTGTTTCTTGAGAAAGGCTTGTACCGCTATATATTTTCCTCTCAGGACTGCCTTTGCTGTGTCCCACAGATTTTGAACTGTTGTGTTTTCATTATCATTTGTTTCCATGAATTTTTTCAATTCTTCTTTAATTTCCTGGTTAACCCATTCATTCTTTACAAGGATGCTGTTTAGTCTCCATGTATTTGGGTTCTTTCCAGCTTTCCTCTTGTGATTGAGTTCTAGCTTCAGAGCATTGTGGTCTGAAAATATGCAGGGAATGATCCTAATCTTTTGATACCGGTTGAGACCTGATTTGTGACCCAGGATGTGATCTATTCTGGAGAAGGTTCCATGTGCACTAGAGAAGAATGTGAATTCTGTTGCTTTGGGATGAAATGTTCTGAATATATCTGTGATGTCCATCTGGTCCAGTGTGTCATTTAAGGCCTTTATTTCCTTGTTGATCTTTTGCTTGGATGATCTGTCCATTTCAGTGAGGGGAGTGTTCAAGTCCCCTACTATTATTGTATTATTATTGATGTGTTTCTTTGATTTTGTTATTAATTGGTTGATATAGTTGGCTGCTCCCACGTTAGGGGCATAGATATTTAAAATTGTTAGATCTTCTTGTTGGACAGACCCTTTGAGTAGGATATAGTGTCCTTCCTCATCTCTTATTATAGTCTTTGGCTTGAAATCTAATTGATCTGATATAAGGATTGCCACCCCAGCTTTCTTCTGATGCCCATTAGCATGGTAAATTGTTTTCCACCCCGTCACTTTAAATCTGGAGGTGTCTTCGCGTCTAAAATGAGTTTCTTGTAGGCAACATACTGATGGGTTTTGTTTTTTTATCCATTCTGATACTGTGTCTTTTGATTGGGGCATTTAGCCCATTAACATTCAGGGTAACTATTGAGAGATATGAATTTAGTGCCATTATTAGCCTGTAAGGTGACTGTTACTGTATATTGTCTCTGTACCTTTCTGATCTACTACTTTTAGGCTCTCTCTTTGCTTAGAGGACCCCTTTCAATATTTCCTTTAGAACTGGTTTGGTGTTTGCAAATTCTTTCAGTTTTTGTTTGTCCTGGAAGCTTTTTATCTCTCCTTCTATTTTCAATGATAGCCTAGCTGGATAGAGTATTCTTGGCTGCATGTTTTTCTCGTTGAGTGCTCTGAATATATCATGCCAGCTCTTTCTGGCCTGCCAGGTCTCTGTGGATAAGTCTGCCGCCAATCTAATATTTTTACCATTGTATGTTACAGACTTCTTTTCTCAGGCTGCTTTCAGGATTCTCTCTTTGTCACTAAGACTTGTAAATTTTACTATTAGGTGACGGGGTGTGGACCTATTCTTGTTGACTTTGAGGGGGGTTCTCTGCATCTCCTGGATTTTGATGCTTGTTCCCTTTGCCATATTAGGGAAATTCTCTCCAATGATTCTCTCCAATAGACCTTCTGCTCCCCTCTCTGTTTCTTCTTCTTCTGGAATCCCAATTATTCTAATGTTGTTTCGTCTTATGGTGTCACTTATCTCTCGAATTCTCCCCTCATGGTCCAGTAGCTGTTTGTCCCTCTTTTGCTCGGCTTCCTTATTCTCTGTCATTTGGTCTTCTATATCACTAATTCTTTCTTCTGCCTCATTTATCCTAGCAGTGAGAGCCTCCATTTTTGATTGCACCTCATTAATAGCTTTTTTGATTTCAACTTGGTTAGATTTTAGTTCTTTAATTTCTCCAGAAAGGGCTTTAATATCTCCAGAGAGGGTTTCTCTAATATCTTCCATGCCTTTTTCGAGCCCAGCTAGAACGTTCAGAATCGTCATTCTGAACTCTTGATCTGACATATTACCAATGTCTGTGTTGATTAGGTCCCTAGCCTTCGGTACTGTCTCTTGTTCTTTTGTTTGTGGTGATTTTTTCCGCCTTGTCATTTTGTCCAGGTAAGAAGATATGAAGGAGCAAATAAACTACTAAAAGGGTGGCAAAGACCCCAGAAAAATGCGCTGTAACCAAGTCAGAAGAGACCCCTAATTGTGGGGGGGAGAAAGGGGATAAAAACAGGTTCTGGGAAAAAAAAAAAAAAAAAGGAAAAAATTTAAAAAATAAAACAAATAAAAAAAATATAAAAAAGAAAGAAAAAATATATATATTTAGATGAACTAGTCAAAAAACGTTAAAAAAGAAAAGGGTAAAAGTTTTAAAAAATTTAGCAGAAGAAGAAAAAAGAAAAAAAATTGAAAAAAGAAAAAAAAAATTGAAGTAGCCGCAAGACTAAAGAATCATGGGGAGAAAGCCATGAGTTCCGTGCTTTGCTTTCTCCTCCTCTGGAATTGCTCTGCTGTCTTAGGAGTTGAACCTGCTTTCTCCTTGATAGATGAACTTCGTCCTGGCTGGATATTCTGTTGATCTTCTGGGGGAGGGGCCTGTTGTAGTGACTCTCAAGTGTCTTTGCCCGAGGTGGGATTGCACCGCCCTTACCGGCGGCCGGACTAAGTAATCGGCTCAGGTTCGCTTTTGGGAGCTTCTGTTCCCTGAACGCTTTCCGTAGAGTTCCGGAGGACGGGAATGAAAATGGCGGCCTCCCAGTCTCCGACCCGGAGGAGCCGAGAGCCTGGGGCCCCACTCCTCAGTGCGCCCCCAGAGGACAGCACCCAATCACTCCCGTATCCCCAGCCTCTAGCCGCGCTCCGAGCTCACCCAGCCCGCGACCAGTTCAAGGTAACCCCAAGCTGAGAGTTCAGTCCTCGGCTCTGTCTCTGCAGCCGGCTTCTCCGTTCTAATACCTGTGAGCTCTCCGACACTCTGACACCCCCGATCCTTCTGTGACCCTGCGGGGCCTGGGGCCACGCTGACCCCGCGTGGGCTTCACCCTGGTTTAGCCTCTGGAGCAATGTCCCTCAGTGGAACAGACTTTTAAAAGTCCTGATTTTGTGCTCCGTTCCTCCGCCGCTTGCCGGGAGCCGGCCCCTCCCCCCGCGGTCTATCTTCCCGTCGTTTTAGATTCACTTCTCCGCCAGTCCTACCTTTCAGAAAGTGGTTGATTTTCTGTTTCTAGAGTTGCTGTTCTTCTTCTCTTCGCTCTCCCGTTGGATTTGTAGGTGTTTGCAATGTTTAGATAAGCTATCGAGCTGATCTCCTGCTACCTGATGTAGTCTCAGGCTGCTACTTCTCCGCCATCTTGACTCCTCCCCCCTCACATTCATTTCTTATACTCTTCTGAGGATTCTAAGGTACTTGGCATTTAAAACATGCTCAATATTCATTTCCTTTTCTTCCAAAGAGAATGAGAAAAACTTGAATCAATTATAAAAGAAGCATTCTTTAAAAAAAAAAAATGACAAGAAATGAATAAAATAACTACCACGCAGCAAGAGGCAGCTAAATTCAGATGCCTGCCTACATGATAATGCATTGCCCTCCATGAACGCACTTGTCTGCAAACCAGGCCAAAGTCATCAGTTACTTTATCACAGGTGAAACTTATCACCATAAGAAGCAAATACAAACTGGTATCGCATGGAGCACTGGGTGTGGTGCATAAACAATGACTGTTGGAACACTGAAAAAAATAAAATAAATAAATAAATAAAAATACAAAAGCAAACGAGTAAATCTGGAAGACATTTAAGTGAATGCACTTTTCTAAAATAATTCTAGGCCTTCGTACCTAAATTACAATTCCAGTTTCAATATAGCCATAAACTTCATGCCCCAATTTGAAAACAATAGCTTAAGCAAGAAAAAGCGCAAATGCCTAGATAAAAAAGAGGAAGCCCACATCTGGGCATAGCCTCTAAGGGTAATTCCGAATTGCTACAGAGTTGTGAGGTACTAACCCATCCCTCAGAAAGGTACAACCACATCATCTGCAAAGTGCAACTGAAACTCACCATAATCAAGAAACTAGTCACTTCACCAACTGTTTGATATGGATTAGATGTCTCTTTCCCTTCCTTTTATAATTAATATGATGTATTTCAAAACTAGGGAGAAACAGAAAGAATTCCTCTAATGAAACAAGTCCAGTGGAAACCTAAATAAAAGTGCCAACTAGCATTTTCATCATGCTGGCTTACCCAAATTCCAAGCATGAAACATTTCATAGTTTTCCCGTTTACTGATAGAGAAAAACCCTTCCCTAAACATAAAAGCCATCTTTGAAAAGTGTTGTTACCTCTTATAAAAACGAGCAAGTCCATATTAGCACTGGAAATTTCTGTTCCAAGCAAATAAATTCTAATACACTCCCTGGGGGCAGGGGTTGCTATCAACTTGGTATAACAAGCTTTTCCAAAAGATTTACATATACTTATGTCTACACCCGCTTTCAGCCCTAAGGGCTGCTTACCCGACAGTGTCAGCTGAAGGCTTTGTGTAAGGACATAATGCCCTCCTTTTCCTACTACCTGAGCCTCTGATTCAGAGCTAATGCCATGTCATGAAGTCTACCTAGGAGCTGCTTTTCATTTTTTGGCTGCTCTGGCTGGGCTTAAATGACAGCACTCACTTGCCACACATGTTTTAACAAACTTTCAAATCCCTTAATGGCACGCTTGGGACACAGTATAATACACGGTTCAGGAAATACGCTGGAGCCAAGAAAAGCAATTGATATTTCCACAGGGAGTTCTTGACAAGGCTTGCCAATAAGCTTCTTTCATTATAAAGTATGACCGTGGACATATCATTTTAAAGACATATTACAGACATTCTTAAAGGCGTACGTGTTATTGGGAACTTTGTTTGCCTAAGGTAGTTCATTCAAAAGTACCTTTTTATTTAGTTTAAAAGAACAGAACAAACTATTTCCATTCTACTGGTTACTCAGGCAAAAAATTCTTTACCTTTTCTAATCAATCAATTCCTTCCTCCCTTCTCTCTCTCTCTCTCACACACACACACACACCCACACCATCACATCCGTTAGCTCATCCTATCAACTCTATCTCCATGGCTATCACCACCACCACCCCTAGCTCAGGTCCTACCACCTCTCACTTGAGTATAGGTAACAGTCTCGTAAGGGGTCTCCCTGCTTCTACTCTCACCCTGTCTGTCTGTTCCCAACCCAGCAGAGTGAGCCTATGAAATGTAAGCCATATCAGGTCAAATTCTTTGCTCTAAACCCTCCAAGGCTGCCCACCTCCATCAGAGCTAAAACTCAAATCCTGGCTGATGTACAGACCCTCCCTGACCCATATTCCCACCCCGTGAGCCCTCTGACCTCATCCCCAGCTACTCTCTGCTTCAGCTCTTTGCTATTACTTGAACACAGCAGACACATATTTGTTGTTCCCGAAGATCTCCACAACGATAGCTCCCTCACTTCTTCCCATTCTTACCCAAAGTCACCTTCCCAAGGAGGTCCTCTTCGGTTGCCCTACTTAAAATCTCAACCCCAGGGGGGGCTGGGTGGTGCAGCTGATTAAGCATCCAACTCTGGGTTTTGGCTCAGGTCGTGGTCTCACGGTCATGAGATCGAGCCTCACATCCAGCCCTGCCTTCAGTGTGGAGTCTGCTTGAGGTCTCTCTCCCTCTCCCTGGGCCCCTCCCACTCATGCCCTCTCTTTCTCTAAAAGAAATATATAAGTCTTTAAAAAATAAAATAAATAAAACCTCAACTCTATCTCCAAAATATGGATCTCTCTTCCATATTTTCCTTTAGTACTAAACACTACTGAGCATGCTACACACAGTATTTTATTCACACCATTATATCCTTCCCAGTGAAACACAAGCTCCACAAAGGCAAAGACTTGGCCTGTTTGCTCACTATTACATTCCAGCACTTACTATGGTACCTAATATAATGTCTCCCACATGATCCCATCTTAATGTGTTACTATCACCTTAAACTCAAAACATCAAAATCACAGATTCTTTCCCCTCAAAGCACTCCTCTTTCCTATTCTTTCTCTTTCCAACACCACTACCACTTTCTTCCAGGCCTTGCAAACTCAGAACTTCACAACCACACTGACTCTTCCCTATTGCTGAATATACTGCTTTACCAAATCCTTCACTTGTCTTTTTACAAGTGCTCTTCTATCTCTACAAATTCCATGATATTCTCATGATGCATCCTATACATTTCCAGAAACAAACAAAAAATCTCATTAAGTTACCTTCTTATTCAAAAATTTTCCATGGATTTTCCTTCTCTAGAGAAACTAATTCTCTTTTTTGGGGCTTACCATTCAAATACCTTTTGAATGTCCACTGACCTCCTTAGACCATTTTTATCTTACCTGCCAATCCCTTCTATTCTACACCATTCACAGGCCACAGCAACTTCTTTCCCCACATAGATCACAACTCAAAAACAGGTTTCTAGCAACTCAAAACAGCACGATCTGTCTTCCTCTATTTATCCGTGACTGCAGTAAGGAAACTAATACAACCCCCTTTAAAAATGGTTCAATATTGTTTTAAATATTTTAAGAAAAAAAGTGAAAAGTGCTCTTGCAGAAATGATCTGCATCTGTCAAGGAGCAGATAGAGCAGGCTGTGCAGACCAGACTTGGATTGCAGGAGAGGAAGAGAGCAGAAGTCTGACTAGTCAGGGCTTAGGGTCTCTGGACATTGGTCCTAAGAGATCACGGGACTTGAAACAGAATTATGGGTGTCCTGTGACACATCCCCTCACTCCTCTTCTGTATGGCCACCACAAGCAACTAACCAACCACAACCCAACTCTGGTACCACCAAGCCTGTGGACCTAGTCACCAAGGAGAGAAAAAAGCAAATATGCTTCTCCTTTGAGGAGACACAGTTCATAAAACACAGCAGAATCCGGCTAGAGTAATCTCTGTAGCAACGTTTGAAATATTCTGATGCCAGAAATGAGCAGAGAGATAAGGAACAGAATTTGGCAGAATGTTACCCCAAGTTGTGAAGCTCAGATACAAATAAAGAGAAGTCAGGCAAGAAGCTGGATAGAAGCAAATCTGGAAAAGCAGACCCTAGGGAAGAGTTCCCAAGAAAGACAGAACTGGATGAAAGACCTCCCAAGAACAGAGTCCACGGAAAGAACGGCCACTGAGATTTAGTGAAAGAATGTATACAGGTACATGTACCTGTGTACCAAGGAATTGCTTTCTTCTGACTCTGAATCTTTACTGTATTTTTGACCTAAGTCTCTAAAACATACTCAATGTATTAGGTTAGCTGCAAGAAATGGAAAAAAAAAAAACTTGAACTGGCTCTTTTTAAGTAACTTATTAGCTTATATGATTGAGTCTATCTGTGAGTCTACCTGATCAGAGTATGAGGCTCACCTGGTATTTGTGAGAAGGACAGAGAGAGAGAGAGAGAGTGTGTGTGTCTGTGTGTGTGCTCAGATGCCCTCAATATTAGCTCCATTAGCAGGGCAGCCTCCTCCTCTTAGTATAAAGAGGGATTCCAGTAGATTCGGAATTATATCCTAGGGGGGAAAAAGGGAGTAATTCTTACACAGGTGCTCTGCAAACGGTCCCAGGAATACCCTGCTGGGCTTGATTTGGGCTGCATGCCCATTCGTGAATCAATCACTAGGACAAGGAGGTGGACTAGACCAATACATCCCTGTATGTGAGGAATGACCAATTTCTCAATACTAGTAAAAAATAAAGCTAAACTCTCCTTAGAAATGCTCAAAGTATGGGGCACTTAGATGGTCAGTCAGTTAAGCATCTGGCTCTGGATCTCAGCTCAGGTCTTGATCTCAGGGTCATGAGTTTAAGCACCATGGTGGGCTCCAAGCTGGGCATGGAGCCTCCTTTAAAAAAAAAAAAAAAAGACAAGAAAGAAAGGAATGTTCAAAGTAGGCCTCTTTTTTTTAAACAAATATCTATATTTTTTCACAGAAGCCTACTGATATCATTTCCAACTGTTTCCCTGAATCAAGGATCATTCCCCTTTCAGAACCATAACAATTTTTGATATGAAATCAAAGCAGGGATGTAACATCATGCAGGAAAGAAAATACCCCGAAAGCTTAAACAACATGGTCAAGAATATAGAGTACATGTCAAATGAAGATTATTTGTATATAAAATTTTTACACGTATAGACACAGCTACAGTATCTGACCTCAGATTCCTTCATATCACAGCAATCTCCAGCAAAATGGATTTCACATCCTTGACATACTTCAATATCCTGGACCTCACTGAAAAATAAGCTCAATTTGCAGGCCATTTCAGAAAACCACAGAGTATACAATGAAAATTCTTCAGAACAAGGGAGATTCTGAACATTAATGTAAGGGATACAACGCAAGAGCCTAATGATGTTCTATACAGACAGCTTACTATTAGTAGATTAGCCACAACCATCTAAAAAGTCAACCAACGTCTGAACTACCAACTTATTAAAATAAAAACTGAAACCGTGTTTCTCTGACTAGTGCTTGCTGGCACATAAACTCTGTACCTACTGCTAGATTTTTTAAAGTAGATTTAAACTCTAAAAATCTACTTGTATCTGCAACTATCCTTTCCTTCTTTATACCTGAAGCCACAGACAGAGCGATCTAGCTTTGAAAACTATTTCTCGCCTTGAAGGCTTTGCTTACTGGGTAACGCACCCCACAACAGTATTTCATCTCTCCCTCCCTCTCTATGAGAAACCTTTCTAATATCCATCTCCATTTCTTTGAAAACATTCTCATAAAGCTGGAGTAGTTATATTAATATCAGTCAATTTTTTTTTAAAAGTATTACAGGGGTCAAGGAGGAATTTTTGTTAATAAAAGAGACAATGCATTAGTCAAATAGAAATTTTAATAAATAAGAATAAAACAACTACACAAATATATATAAAAACAATAATTATAAACGTCAAAGGACTTTATTTTTTCAAAGGACTTCCACTTATCTTCTATAAAGTCTTAATTCATTAATGCAAAGATAAACCAATTTAATAACTGGGTAAGAGACTAGCACAGATATTTCAGGAAAGACTAACAATATATGTAAATGGCCAATGAACACACACCAAAAACTGTTCAAGCTTCATTTTGTTGTCAGGAAATGCAAAACAAAAGATAACAAACAACTGCAACAACAAAAATCTATACTCCTATGGGCCCATCAGAATGGTTTAAACTACTATGCCCTGCTAAGGATATAGAGAAACAGACTCTCTTACACATTTTTAATAGAAGTAAAAAATGGTACAATTACCCTGGAAAAGAGCTTCATGGTTTCTTAAAAAGACAAACATGATGGGGCACCTGGGTGGCTCAGGGGGTTAAGCCTCTGCCTTCGGCTCCAGTCATGATCTCAGGGTCCTGGGATCGAGCCCCACATCGGGCTCTCTGTTCAGTGGGGAGCCCGCTTCCCTCTTTCTCTCTGCCTGCTGCTCTGACTACTTGTGATCTCTCTCTCTCTCTCTGTCAAATAAATAAATAAATCTTAAAAAAAAAAAAAAGACAGACACACTTACCATATGATCCAGTGATTCTACTTCTTTAACCAAGAGAAATAAAAACATACATCCATACAAAGACATGTACAGCAGTGGTCACAGAAGTTTCATTCTTAAAGGTCAAAAAAATGAAAATGATCCAAGTGTCCTTCAACTGGTGGATAGGTAAACAAACTGGGTCATCCAGATTGGGGAATAGTATTCAACAACACTGAACAACAGGGATGGTCTCAAGTGCATTATGCTAAGAGGAAAAGGCCAGACTCAAAATAATTCCATTTATCTGACATTTCTACAAAAGGCAAATTCCAAAGGGACATAAAACAGATTCGTGATTAGGAGGGTTATGGGGAAAGAAGACATAGACTAAAAAGGGATGCAAGGGAATCTGGGGTATGATGGGACTGTTTTCTATCTTGACTATGGTAGAGGTTACACAAATCTACACAGCTTTTAAAATTCATAGAACTGAATGCTAAAATGGGAGAATTTGACTGTATGTAGATATGTGAACCAAATAAATCTCCTTTGTACCCAAGCCAAACAAGCTTAGCATCTATACACACCGGGGAGCAAAAACTCAATTAAAACACAGAAAGTATGAGCCAAGGCAATCAACTGATATCAAATATTTTTCATTCCACCAAAATCTGAAATCCAGTAAACATTTATCAAAATTTTATAATGTTAAAAGGCATCTACTAGGCATTAAATAACCCCTCCTTAACAGAGAGGTGATACTTAATAGTTAACAAAACACTCAAAGATATCATCACTCGTACCAGGCTACTGGCACCTGGAAATAAGTAGGACCCACAAGGCACATCCCCAAATATCTGTGACCAAAAGCATACATCATTCAAATAGCATAAACCCTGGGCAGTGAAAGGCAATGACTGCTTCCTGCTGACATGACCAAGGAAGGGCATATAAAAGATGGTGAGATCAGCACAGGTTAAGAGGACAACATTGAAGAAAAAATGGTATGTAAAAAGTCCAGGAAGTAGGCATGTTGGAGGAATAATAAGCAGACAAGTACGAGAGCCTCCCACCACTTCCACCACCATATCCACACATACACAAAATCCACAAAGGAAGATTAAGCTCTTTCTTGCTAGAGAGAAGCCCGAATGTCATTCAGATGTAGTCTAAAATGCATGTGCGTATAAACACAAATGCAGAACTCATTTCTTTTTTCTCAATCTGATGCTTAAGAAAAGAAAGCTAGCCCTTGAGGCAGATATTAATATAGAAATGATATATAACACTCCAAACACAAGTAGAACTGATGTTTTGTACACTGACTGCCACTGATCAACCAGTTATGCGATTCCATGCAGAAAAACTCTAACTCCCACCCATGCTAAAAATAACATGGTAAGGGGCTCCTGGGTGGCTCAGTGGGTTAAAGCCTCTGCCTTCAGCTCAGGTTGTGATCCCAGGGTCCTGGGATGGAGCCCTGCATCGGGCTCTCTGTTCAGCGGGGAGCCTGCTTCCTCCTCTCTCTCTTCCTGCCTCTCTGCCTACTTGTGATCTCTGTCTGTCAAATAAATAAAAATAAATTCTTTAAAAATAAATAAATAACGTGGTAAAACAGTGGAGAATCCAGGGCCCGAGTGAGGAGGCAGGAGCCCAACAGGGTGCCCATCAAGAAGGGTGACCTCGTAGAAGAGCAGGCCAGTAACATCAGCATACTGGTTACAAACAGGATAAGCAAAAAAGTAAATATAATGTGGACAATAAGAATCATGTTTCTCACTAGTAGAAGGAGTTGCAAATATGGAAAGGGGGAAACTCTAAGGAAGCCTGTGGTGTTGGAACTATCAGTGTGAACTCACAGTTTCCCCCAAGACAGGTAGGTGGGTAGACAGACAGAAGGAAGGGGTATACACACACATATATACTTCCTAATTCTGTTCACAGAGAGGACTTGGGAGCATCTAGATTTCTCTAATAAAAGGAATGAGGACTTCCTACAAAACAGCTGATTCCATGGCATAAGCAGGGAAAGATGAGGCTGGAGCATCTCCAGAAAATAAAGAAGTGTTAAAAGAAGGATGAGAACATGTCAAAATGATACAGAAGCCAACTTGGGAGTTTCTATTGGCCAAATCTGGGGCAAATGGAATAAAATAATGATAGTAACAGATTACACCTCTGGGAAATTACACAATCTGCTCTTTCCTAAAGAGCATCTATATACTAAACATACCCACTTTTCAGGAATTGTGAATTCAAACATTTGCTGGATAGTATGGTAGCACCCTTCTGTCCCTTAAGACTTCCACTATCACTTCCACACGGGTGGGTCATGACAACACGAGTGCCTATCTCTCCCTATAATAAACTACATAAAGCTGAACCAGGCAAGGCTAAAGAAGGCTTCTCAGCAGAGATGACTCTGGAAGAAGCAATGTGTCTCAATCTCTGAAACAAGGCAGGCTTTCTTCTACCTCCAGCACACCCAGGACCAGAGTCCCCCAAACAGGTAGGCAAGATGACTCTAAGACTCTAAAGCAAATTTCCCAAGATCTTTGAATAAACACTGACTTGATTTTAAAAATACATTTGTCTAAGAACATTGTTTTCTTTAAGAGCAAAAACTAAAGCACTGTTTTCTTTTCACTTTATTTGGCCAGAAATACGGCGTATAGCATCATCATTACTTTACGACGGTGGGGGGTTGTCTTTCAGTAACGAAGTAGTTCCTTCCCTACCATGAAGACTGAATTTCTGAGCAACTCCAATACAATTTCCAATTTCCAATTCATATTTCACATAAAGTCATGCTTCATTCCAAATCCAACAAGACCTCAAACGTGCCCTTGTGGGTTCTATGCCCATGAACTACACATCCATGGTTCAGAAGCTGACACAACAGAGGAAGCTATTGTGAACCCTGAGACCGGTCTGGTTGCCACATACAAAATTATCCCTGGAGGTAATCTGCTTATGAGATTTAACTTTAAAGAAGCAGAAAAGAATAAAAAAAGAAACCTGGCCACAGGCTGTAAAGTGCAGAACTCTGTGTGCATGAGTGTTCACAATAGTATAAAAGCAAGGAGCTTATCTACATTGCGGTGAGTCTTTTCAAGCTAAGACTTGCGGAAAGCTTTAGAACAAAACTACATTAACACGAAGTTCTCTAGCTTCAGTAGGTAGTTCTCCAACCATGCAAGAAACATGTCTTTGCTCTCCCATTAGCACTTCCTTCCTTGCTTTGCAGATAGCTAAGCCCAGGTAACAAACAAGCTATATTTCAATAAAAGGGGCCCAACAGAATTCCTTTGAGGTTACAAAATGAGCAGCCCCAGATATGGCTTTCAAAAATCAGCTGCTAAAATCTGGTCTTAAAAGAGTTATTCTGAAGTCATTTAAATTTTGGACTTATGCTGATTTTGGTGGTACTATTATTTTTGATACTTAAGCCAGTGGTGAGTCTTCTGATGCTAACATTTTTTTAAACCAACAATTTTCTAAGAGCACAAGGCTGGAAATACAATTTTCATATTGTTTTATTTGAATCGTTTTAAAAGCTGTCATCTTTCCCCTACCTTGATAGAAGCATAAAAAATGAGTTCAATGTAAGCTAGTTTGGCCATATAACCTCATAGTTTATGCCACTAAAAAATTCTTCTGAAAATTATCCTGGGCAGAAATTTTTGTATACAAAGTATCAGCCAAGAACAAATTTTTACAGCTGACTTCTAAACCCTTTAAAATTGTATTTTATAATGGAAATACTGACAGATACTTTACCCTAGAAGCACTATTTAATATTTCTAGCTTTTCCAAAATACAATACTATGAACTCAGAATCAGAGATATAAAAAAGAAAAAGTCTTAAGTTATAAAGCTATTTTAAAAAATAGGCATGAATAGAAATTTTTTATGGATCAAACATGTTTACATGCACTTAACTGTCATAACTACTACATTTAATTTTGCAAATGCTTTCTTGAATCACTTAGAATTTCAATCTGTGGATACTTCACCCCAAAGATTATTTGTGATCAGTGATTTGATCTCAGCCTGGCTTTTTACCCATTCATCCACATACAGATGGAGTCCAGGTCCTGTTTCCACATGCAGGAAAAGTAAGAACATTATCTAACTTCATATCAATTCAAGCAGGAGGAAGGCTGTAAACCATAGTAAGCCTTAGAAAACTTGGAACAGTAGGAAGCCATTTCCAGGAAGTGGATACCCAAATCAAAGAAAATCTGTGACAAGGGCATCCCAATGCACCACATAAGGACAGGTACAGTACACATTTATATTTAAATTAATTTTTCTACCATACCTCCTCACCTCAATATCATCCTATAGCTCTAGAGAAAGTCACCCATTTTCAATACCCTCCATCCCAACCCAAACTGCATCCACTAAATGACATGCACTTATAGCCTCTGGATTCCAAAAGGTTGGTGATATGAGGAAATGGACACAAAACTAGAGACCTCTAGAACTGAGGTACTGGCTTTGATGTTCAACACTTGAAGCATGTCACGTTACTTTTCACTTGAAACATGCTCGAGTTTCATCATCTTTTAAAATAAGATTTAAGGGACACCTGGGTGGCTCAGTTGGTTAAGAACCAACTCTAGGTTCCAGCTCGTCGTGATCTCAGAATCGTGAGATAGAGCCCTGCACTGGGCTCCGTATTTAGCATGGAGTCAGCTTGGGACCCTCTGTCCCTCCTCTGGCATGCACTCTCTCTCTCAAACAGATAAATAAATCTAAAAATAAATAAATAAATAAATAAAATAAGATTTTATTAACACTAACAAAATGAAGGATAAAAATCATATGACCATTTCAATGGACACAGAAAAAGTATTTGATAAAATTCAATATCCATTTATGATTAAAAACTCCCAGCAAAGTATAGAGGAAAACATACCACAACATAATAAAGACCACACATGACAAGCCACAGATAATATACTCAATGATGAAAAGTTTAATGCTTTTCCTCTAAGATCAGGAATAAGACAAGGGTGCATAACCTTGTCACTTTTATTCAATAGAATATTAGAAATCCTAGCCAGAAAACCAGGCAAAGAAAATAATTAATTGAAAACACCTAAATTGCAAAGGAAGAAGTAAAGCTGTCTCTATTTGCAGATGACATGATATTTTATATATGAAACCCTAAAGAACTAATTAAAACCCTAAAGAACTAATTAAAAAAACCTATTAGAACTAATAAATGAATTCAATGAAGTTGCAGGATATAAGATCAATATACAAAAATTTGGTTTGTGGGGCGCCTGGGTGGCTCAGTGGGTTAAGCCACTGCCTTCAGCTTGGGTCATGATCTCAGGGTCCTGGGATCGAGCCCCGCATCGGGCTCTCTGCTCAGCAGGGAGACTGCTCCCCCCTCCCCACCTCTGCTTGCCTCTCTGCCTATTTGTGATTTCTCTCTCTGTCAAATAAATAAGTAAAATCTTTAAAAAAAAATTTGGTTTGTTTCTATTGTTTATTTCTAAATTTTTTTATTTTTAGAGATTTTATTTATTTACCTGAGAGAGACAGAGCATGAGCAGGGGGAAGGGCAGAGGGAAAGGGAGAAGCAGACTCCTTTGCTGAGCAGGGAGCCTGGCGTGGAGCTCAATCCCAAGAGCTCAGGATCATGACCTGAGCCAAAGGCAGATGCTTAGCTGACTGAGCCACCCTGGCACTCTGGTTTGTTTCTATTCCTTAATAATGAACTAGCAGACAGAGAAATTAAGAAAACAATCCCACTTATAATTACATCAAAAAGAACAAAATATCAGGTCACCTTGGTGGCTCAGTAGGTTAAGCATCTGACTCGATTTTGGCTCTCTCTCTCAAATAAATAAATGTTTCTTTTAAAAATGGCAGAAGACATGAACAGACATTTCTCCAAAGAAGAAATATAAATGGCCAACAGACACATGAAAAGATGCTCAACATCACTCATCACCAAGGAAATGTACATTAAAACTATAATAAAATATCACCTCATACCTGCCAAAATGGCTAAAGTCAAAAACACAAGAAACAACAAGTATTGGTAAGAATGTAAAGAAAAAGGAATGCCTGAGCACTGTCAGTGGGAATGCAAACTAGTGCAGCCTCTGTGGAAAACAGTATGGAGGTTTCTCAAAAAATTACAAAAAGAATTACCTTATGATCCAGTAATTCCACTACTGGGTTATTTATCCAAAAAATATGAAAATATTAATTCAAAAAGATACGTGCATCCCTATGTTCACCGCTGCATTATTTACAATAGTCAAATTACAGAAGCAGCCCAAATGTCTATTGACTGATGAATGGATAAAGAAGATATGGTAAATATTTATGATGGAATATTATTCAGCCATGAAAAAGAATGAAATCTTGCCATTTGCAACAACATGGATGGAATCTAGAGAGCATAATGCTAAGTGAAATAAGTCAGTCAGAGAAATAAATATCATATGATTTCACTTATATGTGGAATTCAAGAAATGAATAAATAAAAAATGAGACAAACCAAAACAGATTCTTAAATAAATGGATGAAATAAGTGAAGGGGATCAAGAAGACACAATCATGATTAGCACTGAGTAATGTACAGAACTACTGAATCACTATATTGTACACCTGAAACTAATATAATATTGATCGTTAACTACACTGGAGTTAAAGTTTGAAATAAATTCCAATGGCATTTTTCACAGAAATAAAACAAACAATACTAAAATTTATATGGAACTAGAAGAACCCTAAATAGCCAAAGCAATCTTAAGATGGAACAAAGCTGGAAACATCACATTCCCTGATTGTGAAGCTCTGCCATCAAAGCAGTACGGTACTGACGTCAAAACAGACATATGAGTGAAGTCTTGCCATTCACAACAACATGGATGGAGCTAACAACACGGATGCTGAGGGAAATAAGTCAGAGGAAGACAAATACCATATCACTCCACTTAAACGTGGAATCTGAAAAACAAAACAAATGAACAGACAACAACAAAAAGAGAGCAAACCAGTGGTTGCCAGGGGTGGGGGTAGGGGTATACGTGAAAT